>NC_082690.1:66886898-67194173 GCF_949987515.2 Delphinus delphis | reverse complement strand
TTCCCTCCTGAGCCTCTGGTCTCCTTTATCAGGACACACACAAAGGTGCCAATGGTGATACTATCTCTTCACCATAAATTCAGACCAGACAGTGAAAGGTCGTAAGTGTTTGTTTTCTGTCACGACCTGTCAGCTGCAGATGGATAATAACTTGAGAAAAGCCCACACCTCGCCCAAGTGCGAGGCCAGATAGAGAAGGCTCCTGAAGGTACAAGGCAGAATCTTGCACTGCCCAGAGAGAGGCGGGCGGCATTCTCTGGGCAGCAAAGCCAAGTGCCTGGCTCTTAACATGGTAATCCCTGTGGCTGAATAGGTCAGGATTCAGAGCTCGGGCAGAAATGACCTCAGTCCCCGTCAGTCCCACATGTGATCTGGGGAGGCCAGCTGCTGATCAGGGAACCACGGCGGCTGTCTGGGCTCCCCACACCGCAAACCAGAGCACGCAAGGGAGCACGGCAAATAGTTCTATTATTTCAGGATGTTTACAGGCTGACGCTTGCTGAGGAAATGTCCACACGTGAGCAAGTCATATATTTTTTAAAACCTCTTATCTAAACACAGACATGGGCAGTCACAGAAACCTACCACTGGGTTAATTCATTCAAAATGCATTTCCCGAGTGGCTACGGCACCACTGGGCAGACGCCCACCATGCCTCTGCCCTGTCCCAGACGCGGCACTGGGAATCCCCAACAGAGCACAGAAGTAGACTCCAGCATCAAAGCGTTCGCCGTCCAGTGGGAGATTTAAAACGGAGGGTAACAGCTGGTTAAAAGTGGGAGTGGGGCAGAGGGGGTGGTGCTCCAGATTAAAGTAGGCTTAAAAGGACTACCAACCAAATGCAGCATACAGACTTTGCTTGGATCCTGATTTAAACAGACCAGTGATGAAGGTCACTTCTGAGACAATGAAGGAAATCCGAATATGCACAGACGCGACCAAAGAATTACTGTTAATTCTGCTACATGCAGTAACAGCCATGTGGTCATGAAAGAACATTCTTTTCAAAATAGATATATGCTGGATTATATAGGGGCAAAATGACATGATATCAGAGATTTCCTTTTAAATATTTCAGGAATAAAAAATAGAAGGGAAGAAAAAGAGAGAAAGAGAGAGATGAAGCCAGCCTGGCATGATCTTGGTTGTTGAAGCTGGATAATGAGTATTTGGGGCTCATTATACTATGCTCTCTATTTTTGTGTTTGAAAATGTTCTTTTTTTTTTTTAACTGTGCGGCTTGCAGAATCTTGGTTCCCCAATCAGGGATCGAACCCAGGCCCTCGCAGTGAAAGCACTGAGTCCTAACTGGACCACCAGGGAATTCCCTGAAAATGTTCATGATATTTTTAAACAGAGGACTGCAACACATCATGGTAGATATCCTAATGAAGACTGGTATAAAAGGCAAAAGGGGACCTCCCTTGTGGTGCAGTGGATAAGAACCTGCCTGCCAATGCAGGGGACACAGGTTCAATCCCTGGTCCAGAAAGATCCCACATGCCACGGAATAAGGAAGCCCATATAGCACAACTACTGAGCCTGCGCTCTAGAGCCTGCACGCCACAATTACTGAAGCCCGCGCGCCTAGAGCCCGTGCTCCGCAACAAGAGAAGCCACTGCAAGAGTAGCCCCCGCTCGCCACAACTAGAGAAAGCCCACAAGCATCAACAAATACCGAACGCAGCCAAAAAAATAAAAATAAAATTAAATCTTTAAAAAAATAAAATAAAACGCAAAGGGGATATAGAGCAAAGAGCAAGGAGAATTTGTGAGAACCAGAAAATAAACCTGCCAAGTTTACGAGTGTTTTAAATACCATTTCATAGTGGGGTAGGAAGACATGTTCACAAATAATTACAATATAAGATGCGGAATCATAAGCACAGCAGGCGGCTGCACACACCAAGCCTCTAGAGTCCAGACAGAGGATGGCCACACGGTTTTTTCCTGTTTCCCTTAGTGTTTAATTCACCACACAGACCTCACTCATGCAGAAGGAGGCCAGAGCCCTAGCTTGGTCACTCACTAGCTGTGTGATTGGGGGAAAGTTCCTGAGCCTCAGTTTCCTCATCTGTAAAATGGGAATAATCCCACCTACTTCTTCAGAGGGCTAAAGTGGGGATCAAGTGATACAAAGAATGAAAAACTCCAGCATAACGTACAGTGTTTCCTTTCTTGGCTCTTTAAGCAACAGAGACCCTCTAGCCCTGGGAGGGCCTCAAAGATTGGCAATGTTCAGCCCAAATCTTGCACCCATACCCCAGCCCTCCCACCAGGGTCAAGGCTCTCCCCCAAGAAGGCAGGACCTCCCCCCCTCGCCCTGTCCCCCTTAGTAGAGAGTGAAAGGAAGGCGCATGACTGGGAGGCACACCCAGATGGGGGTGTGGACATGGGCGGAGAGAATAGAGACACATCCCAATCACAGGCAGAGAGGGATTACTCAGTGCTCCTCTGCTCCTTACAGTTCCCGGGAATAGGCCTCCAACGACCAAGCTACAACCAGCCTTAGTCCTTAAGCTGATTTATACTAAAGTGTAACTGGTTGGTAGTAGGCTAATCACGATTTTCTTTCAGAAGAGAAGGATGAGCAGAAAGGCAGCCCTGGGCCTGAAGGAGGAAGGAAGCAGTGATTTCATTTTTTATAAACATAAGCTCGAACTATGGATTTCAATCACCTTACAATCACAATTAGTATACCTCAACACCTGCCCTTCCCCCAAAACACAAAATAAAACTAGAATTGGTCCTAAGGTAGAAGGTTATTTCAAATAACAGTCCTCCTGGGACTTCCCTGATGGTCCAGTGGCTAAAACTCTGCACTCCCAATGCAGGGGGCCCAGGTCAGGGAACTAGATCCCGCATGCAGCAACTAAAAGATCCCGCATGCCGCGACGAAGATCCTGTGTGCCGCAACCAAGACCCGGCACAGCCAGATAAATAAAATAAATATTAAACAAAAAAACATGACACATATAACAGTCTTTCTAAACCATCCCAGAAGCCAACTCTCAGGCGCAGGGCCAAGTCAATGGCAGAGGCAGACTTCCCCCTCAAATAGCACCCAAACACCAACAGTCAGTCCTTCCCCATCACAGCAAGACCAACACCACCATCACCCCTGATGGAGGACAGGGTGGGCAAGTGGTCTGTAGGTTGAACAACCTGGGCTAACCTGGGTCAGTTCAAGTGCATTGCTAAAGAAGTACCCACGGGATCTTTGGATGGAATCTTTTCAGAGGCCAGGTCCCTGCAACACAGCACACCACTCTCCACAGCCATGGGGCAGCAGGAAGGGCACTGGACTGAGCTCTGGCAGAGTCTGGTTCAAATCCCGGCTCAGCCGCTTTCTATGTGACCTTGGGCACTTACCCTACCTGAGTCTGTTTCCCCATCTCTAAAATGAGGAGGGCATAACTCTGAGTTTTTTGAGAGTTACTGTGAAATTCTCAAAAAGTGCCACAGGGCAGGACCTGTCCCTCAGTAGGCACTTAATAAACCTGTCTTCACTCTGTCTGATGGCCCGTTGTTACTGCAATAAGAGCTTCCAGAACATCAGGTGGGACTACCCTGGAGAACTGAGCCCCCCTCCCCCGCCTTGGATCCACTTCCCCTGGAAAAAGGGATGGAACAGAGCTGGCCTGGGGGCCCAGGGGACCCTGGTGCCAGAGCACCCACGCAAGCAAATTGAGAGCCAACCGGCTGCTGGTTTTTTCCCCACGGGGCCTGCCCAGAAGGGGGCTGGTTAGTGGCCTCATCCTTCACAGAAACCACTGAGGACTGTAGTGAGTAGGCAAGACTAACAGCAAGAGGTCCCCACACTGCTTAAGGTCCCAGCAGGGCCCAATGCGCCTCCAGATAAAAGCTCTTTGGGCTTTAAGAACCCAGGCTTTAGAATAAAACAATATGGAAAGAGACACAAGTTTACTCTGGTTTCAACAGCCTCCCCCTCATCCAGTAAAGGCCATTCCCAGTTCTGTCGAGAGGCTGGTCTAGGATAAAGTTAACCCCACCTGCCCCGGCCTGGAAGCCAAGTCAGCGGCGCTTCTACCCAGGGCCAGTCGGCAAAGGCAAGGCGGGAGTCTGGGACGCCCCGACAGGGGTGCTCCCGGGCCTGGGGAGAGCGCAGGCTGCTGGAGGCGCGAGGCTCAGAAAGGACAGCGCCACGTCCCCTCGGGCCACCGCCACCGTCCCAGACCCAGTCCCCGCCCGCAGGCGGCCAGGCCACCGACATCTGGCCCAACTTAACTTCCTGTTGTTAAGGAGGGAGGGGAACCGGGCGGGGGTTGGTAGGCGGGCGGGGGACCGGGCGAGGGGGGCGCCCAGTGAAAAGCCGGGAAATAACGTGACCGGCGAGGAGCCCAAATCGTGGGAAGATAAGTTTAGGGATGATCTTCTGCCCCGGCGGCAGGCGGTACTGATGGCGCGTCGCGCCCACTCCATGTCGACGTTTAGGTATTCTCTAGGCTTAGAACTGAAGAATTTGGGTGTTGGGGGGCGGAGTAAGAGGTAGTTCGAGGTACTGGGTTCTAATGGATTCGGAGAGCGATAGGAGTACCCCGGCCTCCCTGGGCAGTGCCACCTGCTCGCTGGGCGCCCCGTGAGGTGGGTCTGAGGCGGGAGATGCTGCGGCGCACCTGACCCTCTCCGGCGCGGGCCAGGGCACAGAGTCCAGGCTCGGCCGCCACGGTCCCCGCCCGCCCTCCTCAGAGCCCCGCGCTCCCCTTACCCGCCCCCCGGTCTTACCGAGAGCCGCGTCGGCCGCCGAGCCTCGGGTGAGCCCTTGTCTTTGCCTAGGGCCGTGTGCGCAGCGGTCTGCAACCGGAGGCCGCCTGCGAAGCTGTGAGCTACCTAGGCGGCCCCGCGGAGGCTTAGCCGGACGAGCGCCTGCGGTTCTGCGCCGCGCCGCCAAGGGGACGGGGAGCCACCCCCATCGGCGGCGCGGCCAATGACAGGTCAACCGGGGGGCGCATCCCCGCCCCCAGCCTGAGGCCCATAGCCAATGGCAGCGCGGCGCGGAGCCACCCACGCTCCTCGCCCGCCCCGCCCCTTTGGGGCCAGCTGTCACCGCGGCTGCAGCGGGCGCACGCGGGCTGCAGCCAAGCCCGAGGGTAGGGAGCAGCCCTGCGCTCCTACCCAGACCAGTGCAGGTCTGAGACCAGCAGAGGACCGATGGGGGCGAGGCTTGGTGTTGCTGCTAGATGAAAACCCCGGTGCTGGTATCCAAATGTCAATGTAGGGAGGCAAGGGCTGGGCTTCACGCTCCTTGGCCTAGACAGCTGGAAAGCAAGCCTCAGCGTCCCCTTTTGGACTTGGGGGAGCAGCATAGCACTTCCCTTACCGGCTGTGGACCTCCCTTCTTGCTTTGCTCCTTGACCACCCTGGGGTTCAGCAAACCCCTGCTAGAGGTTAGTCCCTTCCCCTCACCTGGACTGGCCTTGCCTAGAATAAAACTAGTGGGAAGAGGGGCAGTGGTGCAGACCACCTGTTACCTTCGTCACATCACCCAAGCACCCTCTTTTCTTGGCTGTCAAATGGCTACCTTAATCTCTGCTCTGCCCACCCTCACTGGTTGCCCACAGCTCCAGAGAGCACCATTCACAGTGTGAACAGTGTGAGGGGTGTGAATCCGCTTTGTGAACTACAAATTCTGCAAACACCTTGGGCAGACTGCTCTGGTAGCAGTGATCATGAAACAGGGATCCCACAGGCAGGAGCTGTGTCTTACTCACCTCTGGGGCCCAGGGGCCTAACATGGGCTTGGCCCAATATAAATGTTCTTGCAACAGAGCTGACCCAGCAGGAGGAGAACAGGCAGGCTTGGGCAGTGAGAAAACAGTATTGTGGCTCCAGGCTGCTGGAATTTCCACAGCATCAGACCACCCTCTGGAGAAACTACATTCCCTTGCCAAGCAAGTACAAGTAAAGCAGTTTGCCCCATCAAACCTGGGGCTTATTTTTTTTCCATACTTCTTACCATGTGATCCTACGTGAGGCCTTTTGGGTTTTCCCAGAGATTGTCCTTCTTGGTTGCTCTCTTAGCATCTTCAGAGTTCAATTGACTTCCTGAACTTGAACTTTCAGCAAAAGCCGTCCCTATTCAGTTTGCAAGACTCAGTCAGCACTGATTCTCAGAGGGGCAGCTCTCCACTCTGATGGAACTCTGTCTGTGATGCCAGTTGACGAGGTATCCTCTATGCACACTATCTCATTTAATTCTGAGATAATGAATGGAATGGTATGGTGACAGTGGCTCTGCATGGTATGCATTTTTATGATCATTCCCTTTTGCAGATGGGAAAACTGAGCCTCAAAGAGGTAACATAGCTTATCAAGGTCACATGGTTAATAAGTTTCAGAGCCTAGATTGATTCTGGATTCCAGAATCTGCATGCCTAACCACTATGCAATGCAGCCTCTGCCATCCTGCCCATACTTCTAGAGTGCTGGACAGGCCAGGCCTATCCCTGAAGGAACTGCTCTGGGGCCTGACCTGCCCCCAGTCCGTCCAAACGTTCTGTTGATGTCAGGCCTGGGCACTGTTGGGGACAGGAGATGAGGTCAGCATGGCCCTGCCTTATTTACAGAGTGACTGATAGAGGAAACAGCATTACCTCTGTCCCCAGCCCAAATCCTCACTGGACACAGACCTCTTGCCTCTGGCCTGGGCCTGAGACACCCATGCTAGGGATGGAGATGGCGACAGAACCATTCATTCATCTCACAGATGCTACTGTGAGCTAGATATGGTTCTTGCATTCATGTAACTTATTCGGCTGATAAATAATCAAAAGTACACAGTGCTGTGGGAGCTGTATTCTTTATCACTTACATTTTTTATCATTCCCATCACCTTATCTATAGCACGTGTTCTCCAGATTAAACAAATTTAACACTACTTCAGGAACACTGTGGGCCCACCACAGTGAGATACTACTGCTCAGCATAGACATTCTATTAGCTCAAAAACTAAAATTTATCAATGTGTTCCTGGGACCTCTGCCTCCTCTCTTCCCAACCTTTTTAACTTGGGGGGCTGAGGTGAAAAAGAATCTTGGATCTGAGGGCTGAAGAGTGAATTTTCCTTGGATGTAGGGCAAGCTGGGGGCTGATGGAGGCTGATTGCAGGAAAGGGGATAAGCCTTGAAACCTCTTGAATCAGTGATCAGAGTCCCTTGCCACCACATACAAGCCACCCTTGCTGGCCATCTCCCTGGGGGGGTGGACAGGAATGGGGACAGATGATCACAATTGTCCCTTCTCTGGACAAAGCAGTAGCCATGCGCTATCCTGCCGGACTCTGTGTCTGGGAGTTTATACAACTAAGATCTTCAACGAAAAGATCGTCCAATGTTAGAGTGGACTTAAATAGTATCTAAGCCCTTCACTGAACAGATTAAAGAAATTTAAAAATTAATGGGGAAGGGAAGGCACCACGAGAGTCCCAGAGCATGGAAGTGGGTTCCAGGTCTCCGACGCCTCTGCTTCACTCTGAGCACGCCAGGCAAACTCAACCTCCTTGCGCCATGGCTCAGTATTCTATATTTAATAACAATCTCTTCCCAGCCCACTCTTCTGGGATGGCGAATGTGTGCTTGTGAAGGTTGTCTGGGAGATGCAGATGGCCGCATTAGCATCAGAAGGAGGGAGAGAAGGAAGGCCCAGATTCATCCCTAAAAATATCTACATCTCAGACTGGAAGCAATGGGTCTCGGCAGCACCACGCATGCCTCCCCGGAAAGAACTCCAGCTGGTGATCTCCATCATCATTGTTTATCCACCTGATGGCATCCTGCAGGGGCTGGAGGGGTGGTGTGTCAGGCCTGGCTTCTTTTTATTTCCAGCCGAGCAGTTGGCTTGAAGAAAGGTCAGAGTTGAACTAAGTGGATTCCCAATGCAGAGATTTCCTGCAGAGAAGTCCAAGTGGGTCTCACAGCGTTGGAATGGCAGGGGAAGGAGTGACCACCTGTGCCTCCTCCTCCAAATGAAAAAGGATCTGTGCCCTCGGACCCCCTCCTCACAAGCATATGTTCCAGGAAGGGGTAAAACAGTGAGTGTGGTCTCACCAGCTTTCTCCCCAAGCCGCTATCAAAGGGCTTCGGTCTTTCAGAAGGAAGAGGAAGGCCGATATCTACACAGTCTGGTGACCTCGTTAGATGATGAGAAAAGGCTGATTGGCCCCAGTCCACCTTGGGAGCTATCTTTGGAGAAGGGTTTTCTAAGGAAGTGGAAACATTTCTACCTCCCTCAAACAGGCTCAGGAGTGTGCGAGAAGCAAGGTCACTGGGGCCTTGTTCCAGCCCCTTATCATCCCGATAGGCCTCAAAGTGCACTATTTTTCATGGATAAGACATATATAAAAGTTTTCAAGGTCTCTAGGAACTCATCAAGCCTACCACACATTCAGTGCGCTTTCCAGAGACAGTTTGGAGAAAAACTGGCACATGTCAAAATCAATAATGCCCTCAGAGCCACTGCAGCACTTTGGGGAATATGTGTATTTGGCTGCAGTGATGGGAAGGTCAGTGCTGGAGAGATGAGGCCACAGGCAGGAGGTGATGTAGCAACCAGAGCAAATAGAGAGCGGGTGTGCGGAGGAGAGGGGAAGAGACACAGGGTCATGAAAGTAGTCTGGCCCCGGCACCAAACAGTCTGGGGAGAGGCAGAGGTACATACACACATACTCAAAGCCAACTGTGAAATCTGAGGGCACAATTCTGGTCTCTAGAGACTCAGAAGTCTAACCAATACCACCAAACCCACTATACCCTCATGGCAGGCTGGGCCATACCTGCTGCCCAGGCAGAGTCTTGTTCATGCAAACCTAAAGCCCATTCTAGGACACACTGCTGTTATCGAATGAAGCGCCCAAAACCTCCACAGGGTAGGGGCAAGGACGGGGACACTCTTTTCTGTTCTAGCCCATGGAGGGGACTCACTCAGGTTCAACTGTCTATCCATCCAACATACATCCACCCCACAAATATATACAATGCAGTTATTCTAAGAGGCATCATAGCCAAGTTGTTAGGAGCACAAACTCTGAAGTCAAGATGCCTGAGTTTGAATCCCAGCTCTGCCACTTATTAACTGGGTGACCTTGGGCAATACTTAACCTCTCTGTACAGCAGGTTCCTCGCCTGTAATGGGGAATAGTAATAGCAAAGAGAGATGTGTGCTTCGAACACATATACATAGTAAATAATATACATGGGTTTTGATTAAAATAACTTGGCGTCTAGTGTCAAGAAGTGGGTAGAGAACTAGAGTCTCTAAGAGGCACCATTATGAACAATTCCAGATCAGGGACATGGCCACTCCCAGCACTACACTTGTGTGTGTATCTCTCAGCCACATTTTAAGGTGGATAATTGTCATCCACACCTTAGAGGTGAAAAAATGGAATCTTGGAGAAGTGCAGTCACTCGTCCAGAGTCTCCCAGGAGCTGGCATATGACAGGGTGAATCTAACTGGCTGACTCTCTACTCCTGGCTACAAGACTGGACACAGCACCCAGGCCCGGCCAACCACATAGCCCCAGGGGTGACTGGTCCAACAGACATGTATATGGTCCAAGCAGAGTTCTTCTTCAGGACCAGTGTAAAGGTAGCATGAGAGAAGCTCTCTGTCCCCAGAAGCCAGGGCTACCAGTAGACCCACATGCGGCGGAGGAGATCTGACTACAATAGGAAAGAAAGAGACTCCTCTGACTGAAGAAGTAAAGCTCCAGCGATTCTTTGCAATTCTCTTGACTCCACCCTCCTCGGTGTTGGTTTTGTCTTCAGGCTGGTTTTCCTTACTGTAGCCAGCACCAAAACAGCTCTCAGTGCCAGAAGCTACCTTATCCAAAAAAGAACATTTCTGACCCAGCATTCCAAGCAGGAGTCCTGAGATCCACTCTGATTGGATTGGGTCATATGCCCACTTGAACCCGTGCCATAGCCAGAGGTCTGGAATGTGCTGATTGGCCGCGCCAGTCAGGGCCCCTGACTGGACCTGGGGTGGGATCAGCTTCCCCTGAGACACACAGGCTGCATGGGACAGAGGTGGACACCTGAACGAAAACTGAGTATGGTTAGGAAGGGAGAAGAATGGATAGATTGTTATATGTTGGGTGGGTATAGCAGATGCTTCTGGTTTCCGTATACACCAGTGGCGTTCTATTGCAAGCACCTGTGACTCCATACCTGTGGGTTTCCTCTGGCTTCTGCGGTAAGCTTAGCCAATGCAGAGGGCAGTCCAAAGTATGAGATTCAACACCACTGGAGCAACCTTCAAACAAGAGTGAGCAAGAGTTGGCGGATACATACCCCAAATGTCTCACCCTCAGGTGGGATATCTTGGAGGTGTGTGCTCTATCTCTGTCTCTGTCTCTGTCCCAGAGATCTCCAGCAGGACTGAGCCCAGGTAATTGCTTGTTAACATGTCCTCTATTGCTTCCCTACCATCACTTCCTCAGTTCTTTACTGGTGCTTCCCAGGATTACTTCCCAAATAAACTACTTGTACTCACATTCCCTTCTCAGGGTCCGCTTCTGGGGGAGCCCATCCTAAGACAGTAGGGTCAGCTCATCTGAGCCCCAACCTTGAACTCCTCGAGATGAGCAACAGTGTGGTATTCAATGCTGTACGCTCCGTGTGTTGCTTAAACAGCACCCGCGCATGGGAGGTGTCAGTAGATGTTTTCTGAAGGAATAAAAGAGGAAGCTATTTAAAAGCAGTATACAAACAAGGTGTTCCTACCACCCACCCACTGATTCTCCCATGGGTCTGGACCACAGCCATAGACTTGGGCCCATATGAATGCTCAGAAGGAATTTGTGCTTTTTACCTCTCAGAAAGTACATGATCCTGACCCCCTCTTGTATCATCCACTCCCCACATACCACCTCCCATGAAGCTTTTCTTGCATTTTGTAGCAGATAAGTACATTTTAATTAAAATTAAATTCCTGCACAATCACTCTTCTATTCAAATCTTTCTCCTAGTTGTAGCTTAGATGACCAGAGATTACCCAGTACAGCCCAACCTCTGATTGGTTCAGAGGGGTGATTCTTCCCCTCGTCAGATGAGTGGGGTCTTCAGGGGCACTCAGGATTACTGCAGTGGAGCTGGAACCCCCAAATAGAAAGGCCCAATCCAGCTTCACATGTCAAATTCTGGTGGAAAGTGCTCAGGTTCAAACGACCTGGGTTGCAACCTCTGCTCCGCCTACCAGTGTGACTTTGAACAATCCAGGAGATGGAGATAATAAGCTTTATTTGGTAAGAACAGAGTATAGATCAAACGAGGTGACATAATTGAAGGTGTATCACTGGCTCTGACTAAATGTTAATTGTTTTCCCTCCTATTTGTAAGTGTGGTGGTTTTATATTTTAGCAACTTACAAAGCTAGAACTGGGTTTCCCAGAGCCCGCTTGGGGTCATCGGGTAGTCAGAGGAGGAGGTGGTGAGCAATAGACACGCATTCCGGCTTCCCCTCAAGGGCTGTCTGTGTTCCATCTGCTCTTGATTTCTCCTGCTTCATATCTGTGCTTTCTTCTCACTTGCCAACCCTGCTGACCAACACGACTTCAGGCCCCAAGCAGGCACCAAGGAATCAGCATTCCCAGACCTCTTCACCAGCTGCCACAACTGTGTGAACTCTACTCCCTGTAATCACCCGTTCTTCCATATCACAGTATGACCCTGCTTCCCTGATCAAACCCGAACTGACACAATAGGTAACTAAAACCGCCACTTCTCACGGGCCTACATCCGGCCCATAATGATCTTATACAGCTTCACATCACCCATACAGGATTACTTCTTAGGATTAGGGACTGAGATTATGAACCCAATTTTATACTTGGTGTATTTGTCAGGGTTCTCCAGAGAAGCAGAACCAATAAGAGATTAGATAGAGATAGATGTATCGTGAGACGTTCGCGTATTTGATTATGAAGGCTGAGAAGTCCATGATCTGCTGTCAGCAAGCCGGAGACCCAGGAAAGCAGGTGGTGTCGTTTCATACCAAGTCTGAAGGCCTGATAACCAGGGGAGCCAATGGTGTGAGTCCCAGTCCAAGGGCAGAAAACCAACATTCCAGTTCAACAGTCAGGCTAAGAGAGTGATGTCTCCCTTCTTCCATCTTTTTGTTCCATCCAGGCCTTCAAAGGACTGGATTATGCCCACCCACATTGGGAAAGTCCATCTGCTTCACTCAGTCTACGGATTCAAATGCTGATCTCATCCAAAAACACACTCACAGACACACCTAGAAATAATATTTAACCAAATATCTGAGTACCCTGTGACCTGTCAAGTTGACACATAAAATTAACCATCACACTTGGAGAAACCAAAGATCAAGAAGGTTAGGGGCTTCCCTGGTGGCGCAGTGGTTGAGAGTCCGCCTGCTGACGCAGGGGACGCGGGTTCGTGCCCCGGTCCGGGAGGATCCCACATGCCGCGGAGCGGCTTGGCCCGTGAGCCATGGCCACTGAGCCTGTGCGTCCGGAGCCTGTGCTCCGCAACGGGAGAGGCCACAACAGTGAGAGGCCCACGTACCGCAAAAAAAAAAAAAAAAAAAAAAAAAAGAAGGTTAAATACCATGTCCTAGTATCTGGCAGAACTAGGATTTAAACTCCGGCCTGTCCAGCTCCTGAGCCTAAGCTCTGACCACTTGGTCACTCTGAAACTTATCAGAAGCACGTATCTCATTAATTATAAAATTACTGCAAATGTGATCTATTCTTATTAGAAAAAAGGAAGGGAATTCTCTGGCAGTCCAGTGGTTAGGACTTGGCACTTGCACTGGGGTGGCCCGGATTCAGTGCCTGGTCGGGGAACAAAGATTCCACAAGCCATGCCGTGAGGCCAAAAAAAAAAAAAAAAGAAATAGGAAAGACTCTTAGACATGCTAGTTTAAAATGTTTAACATGTCAAACACATGGCGAAAAAAAAAAGGGATGGGTGCAGCCCCAAAGATGTAAAAACACTGTCAAGAGGGCATAAGTTGTAGACCTGCTGGTCATCGGGCAAGTTGTTTGTTAGGCAAACTGGTCTCATCTGAAGGGGTCTGATCCCTCTCTGCATAGGCATGTCAGAAAAGAAATTTGACTTTCGGCCCAAAGAAATGCAATCGTCGTTTCTCTGCGCAGTTCACCACTCAGCACCCTCCCACTGGCCAACAAGCCCTGACAGTCTAACTGGGTGAAAATCAAAGAAGTGATTGAGTGAGGACTGCTCTGGGTTTGTGCCCGAGTCACAGGATCCCAGGACAAAGCAGGAAGGCATGGCCACCGTGGCCTTCTAAGAATGCCTGAGAGGCCAGCCGTCGAGGTTTTCTATTCCCCTGAGAATGAGGAAAGCATCTCAGAACAAGGCTGTGGCTGCCCCGTGAACGGCAAGGAGTAAAGCAAATTTATGATGCGTGGTTCACTCAGGGCAGAGTAGGAGAAGAAGGACCTGGGATGGGGTGGGCGGCAGACGGAGGCCTGGGAAAGAGGCGCCATGAAACATGGCCCGATTGGACCCAGCCCCTCCCCCTCCTGGCCTCAGGGCTTCATGCCTGCTGTTCCCTCTCTTCCTTTCCACCCACAAATGACAGTCACTCCCTTGTAGACTGTGCCCTGGGTCACCCCTTCTTCCTTATTACCTTGGTTCATGCTCCTTCCACATTCTGCAAGTAGACTCATCTGTGTCCCTGTGAAGTTTTACATCCTCTCTAGTTGTTTCCTTAATGTCTCCTTCAGAGAAGTGCTGTATCTCTAGAATCTTTTTCTTCCTTACATTAAAAATAGGCTTTTTTCTGAGAAGGTGGAGTGGGTGAATTTTTCCCCTATCCTTCCTGTTAAGTACACGTAACAACCCTTGACGAGGGAATCGCCATAAAGTTATCAGCTGATTTTTCAGCCGAAACTCTGCAGGCCAGAAGGGAGTGGCAAGATATATTTAAAGTGATGAAAGGGAAAAATAAAATAAAATAAAATAAAATAAAAATAGAGTCTTTATCTTTTTTTAAACAAAAACTGTGCCCAATCAAAAAGAATAATATAAACTATATAATCTTATCACTCAGCGATTTGGATCATCAACACCTTGAATGTGGATCCATTCATATTATCAATATATACACCTGTGAAATCGCGTAGCTACAGAGGCAGTATGACAGAGGGTTTAAGAGTTTGGGTTTTGGGCTTCCCTGGTGGCGCAGTGGTTGAGAGTCCGCCTGCCGATGCAGGGGACGCAGGTTCGTGCCCCGGTCCGGGAAGATCCCACATGCCGCGGAGCGGCTGGGTCTGTGAGCCATGGCCGCTGAGCCTGCGTGTCTGGAGCCTGTGCTCCGCAACGGGAGAGGCCACAGCAGTGAGAGGCCCGCGTACAGCTAAAAAAAAAAGTTTGGGTATTGTAGTTAAATCAGCTTGGATTGGAATCTCTAATCTCGTTGTGTGATCTTGGATAAAATCATCAATCTCTCTGAACCTCAGTTTTCTCTTGTGTAAAATGGGAATCATCAAGTAGTTACAAAGTTGTATTGATTTTGTTTGTATTAATTTTTGTTGTTAGGATTAAAAGAAATGATCCACCTAAAACCCACCAAGCCAGGTATATAAAATCACGATGTGTGCATGCGTGTGTATGTCTGTGTGTGTCTGGGGAATGGGACATTTAAAATACACATAGCAAAAAATTCACCATTTCAACCATTTCAAAGTGTAAAACTCAGTGGATTTAGTAAATGTACAATGTTGTACAACTATCACCACTCTCCAGTTCCAGAACATTTTTATCACCTCAAAAGGAAACCTCACACCCATGAAGCCATCCCTCTCCCTCTCCCTCCCTCCAGCCCCTGGTAACCACTTATCTGCTTTAAGTCTCTATGGAAAATCGCTTTCTCTTCAGCCTTTCTCTCTCTTTTAATTTTTTTCCTGACAGCCTGGTCACACCTCTCTCATCAAACAGACCAAATCAAACTTAGAAAAAGGAAACAAAACTAATAAAAACAGAAAACTACAGGACAAACATGAAAATGATTTGACACAGCTCGTTTAGCCACGGCTCTCACAGTCTCATCATCAGACTTGAAGAGTGATCCATCCATGCTTGGTCTGTCTGCATCCTCCAGGCTCCCTCACCCTATACCCTGTACCCAGGCTCTTGTTGGGTGACCGGGGCCTCCTGGTTGTCAAATCCGTGTTCTATTTCCAGCCTTCACTCCTCCTTAATACCGATATTGTGGTACCACATGATGCTGCAGATTAGCATCCTTTTTCAAATCCTCTTTCCTTTGTTCCTAAAACACCCCCGTCCCTCTCTCTGCCCCCCCCACCCCCGTGCTGGCAAGTGTTCTTCCCACTCTTCTGCCTCCGTCTCTCTCCTTGGGCGATCGCATCCACTGCCCCTGCTTCCTCGACATATCTCAAATTCAACACGTCCGAAAATTGTCCAAAACCCACTTAATGATCTATATTCCTAACTTCACTAATGGTATTCCAACAACCCAATTTCTCAAACTGGAATTTTCAGTCATCTGCGATTTCTCTCTTTTTCTAAATTTTTTTTTCCAACTGGATAACAAATTCCGTTAATATAGTTCAGAGACATCTCTTGAGTCCCCTCCCACCTATCCGTGCTTATGGCCACTTAGTTCAGGTCCCCAACCTCTCTTCTCTCAACAACTACAATAACCTGTTTAGCCACATACATCCTTTCCATAACTGTCAGAGTTGTAGTCTTTTTTTTTTTTTTTTTTGTGGCCACACCACGCAGCATGTGGAACTTCCCCGACCAGGGATCGAACTTGTGCCCCCTGCATTGGAAGGGCTGAGTCTTAACCACTGGACCACGAGGGAAGTTATATTCTTAAAATACAAAAGTGATCATTTCATTCTCCTCTGTAAACATCTGTCTCCTTAGAAAATACACCCACACCCTATCTGGCCCTACCTCCTGACCCTCAGCTCCCGGAACATGCCAGGACGTGCCACAAATCCTCCACTCTCCACCATGGGCTTCTAGGTGAAGCTGCCTCTCATTTCTGGCCCCAGAGATGGGACACATGACCCAGCCTGAGCCAATCAGCAGTCTCCACCTCTCCGGCCCCAGTAATTGGTTCAAGCCCCAGTCAGTCAGTGAAATGCAATCCTGGGCTTTATTTGAGCTAAGAGGAAATCAGACCTCTTATTTGCAACAGACGTGAAGATACAAGGTACAGAGACCAGAACTGCTACAGCTTGCGACCAAGGGGAGCCTGTGAATACAGCCATCACTGGGGAAAGAGGAAAACCTTACTCTGGTGACATCTTTTGAGGCTTGGATCAAACCCTCAAAACCATATACCCTTTGTCTCTCTCTCTCCTGTTTTTAAAAATTGAGGTATAATTGACATATAACATTATTTTAGTTTTGGGTGTACAACATAATGATCAGATATTTATCTATGGTGAAATGATGGCCTAGTTAACATTTGTCACCATATATAGTTACAAAAAAATTTTTTTTCTTGTGATAAGCACTTTTAAGATCTAATCTCTCAGCAACTTTCAAATACATAATATGGTATCATTAACTATACTCACCATGCTGTACATTATGTCTCCATGACTCATTTATGTTATAACTGGAAGTTTGTACCTTTTGCCTTTGTCCCTTTTTAAAATGTAAGCCAATACATTCAGCCAGTGCCCCTCCGTTTCTTTTTTTGCTTAAGATAGTTTGAGTTAGGTTTTGTGTTACTTGTAAACCAATTTATGACACTTTAAGCCAGTTTCCCAAATTTTGCTGAACATTAGAATCACCTGGGGAGCTTTTTAAACCTCCTAGTGCCAATTAAATCATAAAGACTGGGGGTGGGAGCCAGGCTTCAGTCATTTTTAAAGATCTCAGGTGATTTCAATGCAGAGTGAAGCATGGGAACCACTTTAAGCAAAGCAATCTGCTTCATCTTTGCTTCCCCAGGTCAGCACCTTCCAATTTACCAGAGTTCTTCATGCCATCATACTCCTGGCCTGGCTCTGTCTTTGGGCTCAGAGCATCTTAATGGCAAGAATCATGTTTTTTATCCCCTCTGCCTTGCACACGGTAAGCCCTCAGTAAGTATTAACTAATGAACAAATGAATGAATGAATGGGACAGGTTCATACCATCTTCATACGTATTTCTTTCCTTCAAGGCACCTTGTACTGAATACAAAGTATAAGAAAGCTCAGGCTCTGGAACCAGAGTGCCCTTTGTCCAAATCCTGGTTTGATGGGACCCAGGGTAGGTATTCAACTGCTCCGGGCCTTCTTTCCTCATCTATAAAATGTTAATAACGATAGCACTTACATCACAGTGATGTTGTCAGGAGTTCAGGGTTAATACAGGTAAAATTCTCAGACCATTGCTTGGTACACAGCAAGCACGCAGTAAGTGTCAGCCTCTACCTTCATTCATTCATTTATTCCTACCAGAGAACTGGGTCTCCCTCCAGGCCAGAGGAATCACGGAGAGGATGGGTGCGGAGATCTTCATACCTGTGTGCTCTGTGAAGGTGGTTTTGCTTTGCGTGCAGCCTGTTAATGTAGGTTAATTTTGTTCAGGTGGCTGGAAGTTTACTCTGTTGGGGTGGAGAGCCAATTACTGCTTGGTGGCAGAACAAAAGACTTGTAAAGTTCTCATTACTGCTGGGTTTGCCCTGCTCACAGCGCCAACTGGCACAAAATCAGGTGTTTTCAGAGTCACCTGAAGAGAGCCTGTTATTTGGATCCAGGCCAGGTAAAGGGCTATTGTTTTGTATTATTCGTCTCAGGGAATTTAGCCTGTTTTAAAGGAACTCTTTTTCTGCCTAAGGGGAAAAGAAAGCACTTCCTCATGAAGAACACAGATTTATTGGTTGTAATGGAAATTTACCTGTCTAGGCTTTGTCTTTAAAAACCTACGTGCTAAAAAAAATAAATAATAATAATAATAAAATAAATAAAAACCTACGTGCTTATTAATTTGTTAGCAGAGTGGCTGCATGGCTCTTTGCTGTTTTAGGGGGAGACAGTAAGCTTCTAGCTAAGGATGTCCTTGAAAACATCACTCCTCTCCTACTGTCAGCCTTATCTGTCAAAGTGGGGGGTGGGCTGCCTGCTTCCTGTCCCCCTCCCTTCCACTCAACTTGTATTCATTGAGCTCCTGTCATATGCAGGGTACACCTGTAGGAGCGGTGGGGTACACACAGATAAACAAAGCTGATTAAGCCATTGCCCCACCTTTAGTTAATTTGTAGTTTTGCAGGGAAACTATAACCAAAATCACTGTGTCGTAGTTAAGGTTTTCAATACCTCCCATTGAAACAGTTTTTCAATGGCTTCCTAACCAATCTCCCCACCTTCATTCAGGTTTTCCATCCTCTACCACTGCCAGAAGGTTCTTTCTGAAGCACACGTCCAATCAGGATGCTGCCCTCCAGCCCTGTAACACAACAGGCACTCCAAGCCTTGTTTGCGTTTCTCATTCTATACTCTTCTCATCCTCTTTGTCTTGCAAATTCCTACTCAAGTTTCAAAGCCCAGCTCCTTGCTTTTTCTGTACCCATCCCCTTGGCAGAATGAACTATGAATAACTCCCTCCTACTGTGGTATCCCACACATATTTTTTAAATAATAAAACCATAAACCTTTAAGCACACCTCAGTTTTAGCATTTATCACAGTAAGATCCTTCACCTGCCTGTCTCCTCTAATAGCCTACAAGCTCCTACATAGAAGAGGGACCGCTCTTAATTTTTGTTTCCTCAGCGTATGGCACTGTGCCGGTGCTGCATTGGTGATTTCGAAGTCAATGAACACCCTAGGTGAGAAGTACGTTAAGGAGATGCACAATCTCTAGGAACACTACTGGATATAATACAAGGGCAAAAAACATTTCTGCCTTTTGCTTTCCCAAGCCATAACCATGCATTTTGGGGAAACTCAGAGACCTGGGACCTGAGGGCTTTTCCCCTAATATTTCAAACATAAGAAAATAAAGTATAACACACCAAACACTCGTGTACCCACCATACAGCTTTAATGAAACTTACTTTGCCATACTTGCTTCAGATGATTTTTTTTCTTTTTAAAAACATAAATATTACAGTTAATGCATGCTGTTAAAGGCATCCATTTCCTCATGACTTTAATGTTTATCATTCTAATATGTTTTTATACTTTTCCTACATAAGCATGTATTTCTAAACAATGTTTTGTGCTGTTTTTCACATTTTTAAACATTAACTTGATATAGATTCATACTATATGAAATGACAACTTGTTTTTTCTCTTAACATTATGTTTTTGAAATTTATCCATGTTTATATTTGAGATTTACTCGTGAGGATGTGCTAATTTGTTTCGACTGTTGAGTAGCACACCGCTGAGTGAATATACCACGCTTTATTTGCTCATTCCCCTGTTGATAGATATTTTTTTGCTTCCATAATTGATATTGCAAAACATTCTTACATATGTCTCTTTGTGTACGTGTATAAGAGTTGTCCTGTAAATCTAGAATTGGTATTTCTGGATCATAAGGAATATTCCTTCTCAACTTTACTCACTAGTAACACATTGCTCTCCAAAGTGATTGTACCGTTTACTCTTATCTTTGCCGTTCTATCCAGCATGAACCACTGCTGCCCACACTTTAAAGGTCTTGCCAATCTGATGGGGATGAAATGATACTTCATTGTGATTTGAATGTGCATTTCCCCAATTACTGTGGAGGTGAAGTTTCTTATGTTTATTGGACACCTGGTGTCATTTATTTGTGAATTTCTAATTCATACCCTTTGTTGATTATCCTCCTGGCTGGCCTTTTCCTTACTGATTGTGGGAGTTCTTGATATATTCTGGATAGCGCTTGTGACTAGTCTTTTTACTTGGTTTATTGTGTCTTTTCTTGAACAATAGTTGTGATCTTAATTTAGGCAAATTTATTGTTTCCTTTACGGCTTGTGGGTTTGTTATTCTCTATTTTAAAAAACATTTCCTTACACCAATGTCATAAATCTATAATCTTATGTTTACAGTCTCTTCCAAAAAGTTTTACGTTCTACTTAAAAAAAATTGTTTTTATTTTGCATTCCACTTTTTGTTTTCTGGGTTTTTTTGTAATTAATTTTTATCGGAGTATAGTTGATTTACAATGTTGTGTTTCTGCTGTATAGCAGAGTGAATCAGTTATACATATACATATATCCACTCTTTTTTAGATTCTTTTCCATATAGGTCATTATGGAGTATTGAGTAGAGTCCCCTGTGCTATACAGTAGGTTCTTATTAGTTATCTATTTTATATATAGTAGTGTATATATGTCAAGCCCAATTGCATTCCATCTTGAATTGTGACTTTTCCATATGGATAACCAATTACCCAACATTGTTTATTGAATGGTCTGTCCTTTCCTTATTAACGTCACCTCCGTCATGTATCAGGTATTCAGATACATGTGAGTATATTTCTGGGCCCTCTGTTCTGTTCCATTGGTCTATTTGTCCATTCCTGCACTAATTCCTTTATGTCAATGGCTTTGTAATAGGTCTTAATAACTGGCAGGGTCGGTCTCTCCTCTTTGTTCTTCTTCAAAATCATTTTGGCCATTCTTTGGCCATTTCTCTTCCGTATGAATTTTAGATCCAGCTTGTAGAGGTCTAGGTTAATCCTTACTGAGATTTTGATGAGCATTTCATTAGATGTATATATTAATTTGGGAGACATCCTCATTTTTATGGTACTGCATCATCCAATCCATGGGTCAGGTAGAGTTCTCCATTGATTCAGGTTTCCTTTTGTGTGGGATGTGGCGATGAACTGCAGAGCATCATTCCCAAAGAAATTTCCAGTGGAAGAGTAAAGAGCATCTAGAAAGTGATCATGGGTGTGAGCAGAGTCGAATAGCAGGAAATGAAAGTAAGCTCTTCAAACCGATTGCTGAGGCTTGGCTAACCCAGGGATGGTAAACAAGCTCCCACTTCCTAATCCCACAGTGGCAGGTAGAGCTAGTCCACTAAAGCAGGACCTCCGAGCCTGGGGCTCTGGGCTTCCTTCCCAACCTGACCCTTTAGGCAGCTCCCAAATTAGTCAGAGCTGGCACAGCAAGAAATATTAGCCTAACCTCTCTGGAGGAGGCATTCCCTGGGACCCTTGAACAGCCCAACACTGGTGGCTCTGCAGGCCTGCACGGGGCTCTGAGCTTGCTGTCTTCCAAGATAGAAGTGCAGGCCATCAGACTTGTGATCTCCTCCTGTTTTAGAGATTGCTGCCTCCTGGAGAAATGGTAGATTTTACGCAAACCGTTAGCTCTGTAGACTGAATGGAGGTATAATTTGCTGCAGGATCTGGTTTCGACTTCATTCCAGCCACCAGTCTACTCTGTGTTGTTAAGGGTGCAGAAGCCCTTGAAATCTGGTCCCTGAGTGCCAGGCAGTGGAAGTTACTTAGTTTCCTTACAACTTTTTTTTTTTTTTTTTTTTTTTTTTTTTTGCGGTATGCAGGCCTCTCACAGCTGTGGCCACGCAGGCTCAGCAGCCATGGCTCACGGGTCTAGCCACTCTGCGGCACGTGGGATCCTCCTGGACCAGGGCACGAACCCGTGTCCCCTGTGTCGGCAGGCGGACGCTCAACCACTGTGCCACCAGGGAAGCCCTCCTTATACCTTTTATAAAAATGATCATTACAATATATTATAAACGGATTAAAACAAAGACTTTTTCAAAGACTTCTCCCTGCTCCCTTCTGGGCCCTTGGTGTCCGACGCACAACAGGCGCTTACCTGATGCAGATTAGTTGGTGAACATTCATGAAGAATGTATCCTGTGTCAGGCCCTGGGTTCAGTACTTAAGATCTGAACCCATTTAGTCCTCACGTGAGTGGCATTATCATCTCCATAAAGGCTCAGGGAGCTAAAGTGACTCATCCAATCAAGGTCACACAGACAGTCTCTGATGGAGTTGTGAGCCAAGCTCTATGTACCTGGGACCGTGGAATCCAAGTCCAGTGCCATATACCCACTTCTGCCTGTTACAGAAGGGAGGAGAGGAGGGAGGGCAGCAGGAAGAGGAGGGAAGGAGGAAGCCGAGAGAGAAAGACCAGGGAGAGCAGAGGGAAGGAGGCGGGTAGAGATGGAAGCTCCAGGCCTGCCCTCCTTCTCCCTTTCCTAGAGTCTGCGTCCCGGGGTGCTGGGAGTCTAGAAGCCCCATTGCAGCTGTCTTGCTAGGGTGCTCTTGTTTACCGTGGGAGGCAGGAGAGGAGAAGGTCAGACTTTCACAGCTGAGGATCCTCTCTGAAGGGGGAGGCACGGTTCTTTGAGGCCTAGTGGGTATAGAGTGAAGGGGAGAATCCTGAACCCGATAACCAAGGTAGCCCTGCCCTTTAAGATGGGGACAGAAAAGCCATGTCGCCCTCATGACCTCTGTAGCCTGGGAGAAGGGCTCAGCTAAAGACCAAAGGGAGCACCAGAGAGATGATCTGAAGAGTATAATTTGGTTAAACATTATTTTAAGAAAAAGAACCCAAAACAAAAAACCTCTTCTGGAATATAGAAATTATTTCTCTCTAAGCGTGGAACCCCTGAAATTTTTTTCTCTCTGTTCAGATATTCTATTATATGCACATATTACAGTGGATATAATTCCCTTTATTTTGCTTGATTTGCGGGGTGTTGTTCAAAGATGCTCCCCACCGCTCAGTGGATGGATGGCTGGGATGAGTGTGTATGTGCAGTGGGTGTAGCTGTGGCGGCTGCCGGGAGTGGCTGACTCCTCTGTGAGCACAGAGGGCAGGTGAGCTACTCATGACAAAAGGCGCATTACCTCAGCCGGGAAGGAACCACTCTGGACTTCGGACTTCACTTTCACCTTCCTCTTTCCTGCACCCAGCTCCCCAGCACTCCGCCCTGCTCTGATAGCTGCTGAAGTTCTATGAGGCTGTCTCATACCCTGGGTTCTCCGGGGATATGGGCTTAATTAAAAACCAGTCCAGTTTATCCATCAGTAGGAAATAGGGCAGACAGGGTGTTGGTGCCAAAGCCCAAGTCAGCGCAGGAGGCAGCAGCGAGCTTCCTGTCGTGACCTGCTGGGCTCAGCTACCGGCACTGGGGACAGGGGTAGCAGGGCTGGGCCCTCCAGGGAGGTGACGGCTGGCTGTAGAGCTGGCAGGGGCTCTGGCAGGAAGAGTCTCTGGCCTTTGTCATTAGGTGGGCAGCAGCATCTCAATTCTGAGGGGACTTTTGAAACAGGAAGTGGTTTTGGATTCAGGAGCACGATGCTGCCTGCAAGGGGGAAGAGGAGAGAAGTGAGTGAAAGCTTAAAGTCCCAGCTAAATGGGGCCCAGGGGACTCCCCATTCACAGGGAAACCTGTGAGACTTGGAGCAAAAGCCCGGCTGCTCAGATTGAGCTGGGGAAAGGCTGGAGCTGAGAAGACAGGTGGGGTCCCTACGTACGGGCTTCCTCAGGACCACTCGGGTCACGAACACAGACATTAATCTTCCCTCTCCCATTGCACAGATGGGGATCTTATTCACTGGGTGATGGTCCTGGGAGCAGGTACAGAGGGCAGTTGAAGATCTCCAGCCTCTGCAGGTGGGCCTGGCTCAGGCAAGCAGAGACTGACATCTTCAGCCTCCCCGTATGGGTAACAAGGTGAGAATCTCAACTTGAACCTGTTAATCGTCTGATTTTCCCCTCCACGGCACCGGGTATTGACAAAGCACTTAACTAACATTGACTCTATTCATTCACTTTTTAAATTAGACAATTACATTTCCTCATTCCCATGCTGAATAGCCCTTAGAAAAATGAAAAAGGGAAAACCCAGGTACAGAGGGGTAAAGGGGACGAGCTAATACCTCCCAGTTGGGCCCCCTCGTCCCCTCTTGGCAGGCAGAGATCATTGTTCAGTCTCTGCATTCTTTCCTGCTGAGCCCAGATAAGCTGATAGTGCTCAGAGGGGCTCTGCTGGTCTTCCTCTCCAGTCGTTCAGTGCTTGCCAGTCTCTGGGATTATGTGAGAGGATGGACAGAAAGCAGTGCTGTAGGGAAGAAGGAACCATGTAAAACAAATCTGTCCTTTTATCCTTTGCCACAATAACGCTGTTCAGCTATGGCAGATTTTATTTCCCAAAGGTGGTCCTGGGACTTCCCTGGTGGTCCAGCAGTTAAGAATCCGCCTTCCAATGCAGGGGACACGGGTTTGATCCCTGGTCGGGGAAATAAGATCCCACATGCCGCGGAGCGACTAAACCTGCGCGCCACAACTACAGAGCCCATGCCCCCTGGAGCCCATGCGCTCTGGAGCCTGTGGCCCGCAACTAGAGAGAAGCCCGCACGCCGCAACAAAAGATCCTGTGTGCTGCAGCTAAGACCCAATGCAGCCATAAGTAAATAAATAAACGAAAAAAAAAGATGGTTCCAACAGTATCTCTCATCCTACATTCTCTTTTTCTATATTATATAATTTTTTTAAACATCTTTATTGGAGTATAATTGCTTTACAATGGTATGTTAGTTTCAGCTTCACAACAAAATGAATCAGTTATATATATACATATGTTCCCATATCTCTTCCCGCTTGCATCTCCCTCCCTCCCACCCTCCCTATCCCACCCCTCCAGGCGGTCACAAAGCACCGAGCTGATCTCCCTGTGCTATGCGGCTGCTTCCCACTAGCTATCTATCTACCTTACGTTTGGTAGTGTATATATGTCCATGCCTCGCGGATCTTGCCATTTCCCCATCAAGAGGTAACATCTATTTCTTTACCCTCTTGAATCTGGGAGGACCCTATAACTGTCTTGACCAGTAAAATATGGAGGAAGCGATGCCATACCAGAGCTGGCATGGCCCTTAACTGGCCTGGCAACTTCCTCTTACAACCCTTTGGAACCCAGTGGCCATGTTGTGAGAAGCCCACACCACGTGGAGATGTCACACACAGTCAACAGCCCCAGCTGAGCCCCTAGGCGACAGCCAGCACCAAGCGCCAGGCGTCCACGTGAGCCATCTCAGACACCCGGTGTCGTCGAACCTTCCGATGACTGTGACCCCAGCTGACCTCTGACTATAGGCATGTGAAGGACCCCAAGTGGGAATCACCCAGCTGAGACTAGTCAAGGCACAGAACCACGGAGATCATAATAAATTAGTATATGCTAAATTGTTTTAAGCCACTAAGTTTTGGGGTGCTTTGTTACTCAGCAATAGATAGCTGGAACAGAAATAGGCTACCCTAAAATGTATGCTGTAAAACAACTACCGTTTGTTATTTCTCATGAGTCTCTTTGCTCACGTGTCTTCAGGCGGTCAGCTGGGGGCTGGCTGCTCTGTCGTGGGCTCAGCTGGGGTGAGTCAGTTCTGCTCCATGTGACCTCTCATCCCCCAGCAGACTAACCCAGGCCGGTCTCAGGGGTCTAACAGACAGAGGAGAAGATACAAGGATTCTTAAGACCTAAACTTGAAGCTGGCATGCTATCACTTCCACTAAATATTGTTCAAAGCAACTCTCAAAGGCGTATATTCAAAGGGTGTGGAAATCAATTCTATTTCTTTATGGGAGGAATCACAAAGTTGCATTGCAGAGGGTGTGGATACTGGGTGGGTGGAGATTGTGACAGTTTTGCAGTCGGTCTATCCCCATACCCAATGAGGATATTAAGAAGTTTGCTGGGGGCTGTGAGATAGAAATCCCTCCTTTGTTTTGATTGGTATCTTTAGTTAAATCTCTATCACTCAGTATTACTTTTCATTCTTTTAGTTTTCCAGCCTCTACATTGAGGTAAAGAGAAAAGGGCAGTGAGGAGTAGCTTTGAGGTGACCGGTCACCCTTGTCAAGTGCTCTAGCTTTGTGGTTTTCAACTGGTGCTCTGTGAAGCCCTGGGTTTCTGTGGTGGCTTCTCAGCAGCTACCACGAAGGGAATAAATGTGTCTACGTGTGAGGTCCCCACCTTAACCAGGGCCGCTCCGCTCTGACTTGTGGTTTTCTTTGCAGAAATGTTATGCAGCTTTGAATAAATAAAAGACAAAGATTTGAAGTTCACTGAACTAAACCAACCTCTCCAACTTATAGAAAAGCAAACAGTCTTAGTGAAGTTGAGTATCCAAGTTACTCAGCAAATGAGTGTCTTGGCTGGTATCAGAACCACAGTCTTCTGACCCACCATTCATTCTAAAGCTAGATCTCCTAGCTTTTTCTCCCCTCTCTTCACTGGGTTCAAGATGGAAAGGGATTGCCGTAGCCCAACGGATAGAGGGGAAACTGAGGCAAGCAGAAGGGATATTCCTGACACTTTTTCAATTCTTTACTTCCCCAAAAAGTGAGACCATTCATAGTCCTTGAGCTGCGAGTCTCAGTGACCCCCATTACACACACACACACACACACACACACACACACACACACACACACACATGCCCTTACATGATCCCTACAAGGCTTGATCCCCAGAACCACAGACAATTCAGGGCATCATTTGGCAGGCAGGCAGGGCTGGCTGGTCAACCTCAAGGCTGAGCAGTGCACACTTGATGGAGTTGACTCGTACAAGGCAGATGGAGGTCCATCTGGGAGAAAAGCTCATTTCCCAGGAGAAGTCTTCGTCTTGCTTGGAGCCTGTGATCTCCTTGTTCTCCTTCCAGTGTGTTAATTCCATTTCTTCCTAAGTTAGATTTTTTAGGACATGAGCTATTTATAGCTCCTCCTAAGCCCTTTCCAGTCTGTTTCCTGTTCAAGTACTGCATTAGTCACCAGAAAGTGTCTCAGGCAATCTCCGGGTCCCTGCCTGCTCTCAGCAACAGGGAACAAGGATGCTAGTCAGATTCAGAGTGGTCCCGGTAGTGCAAGAAGGAGGCAGGGGGCTGGGCAGGGAAGCAGAGGGAGCATCTCCTGGCCCCGCTCTGTGGCATGAAGCTCTGAGTCCTTACGTCTTCCTAGAGTTTACTTAGCCCTTAGAGACACAGAAGCCCTGCAGAGGCACCTCCATTTGGCTGCATATTTTTGCCATTACTTGATGACCTATTTGCATGCAGTTCCTTGCAGAGAATTTCCTCCCAAGCCATATATGGTGATTTCATTGCACCACAAACTGACGTTTCTATTTGTAGTCAGTGATAGAGGCTCCTTCCTGACTTCGCCTGCCTGTCCCTATATCCCTCTTTTTTACTGTAGCCTACCTAGGCTGCTCTGAGCTTCCTCCAAGCTCAGGTCTCGCCAAGTGTGTTTGGTCCCAGGAACTTACTAGCTGCCTCTGAGGGGAGGGCCCCTGATCTGAGCTGAGCTTTTGTATCCACAAGCCCAGGCAGCAGTGACCTCTGAGGCCAAGGAGAGGAAGAGGTGACTTCAGGCAAGGGAGTGGGCAAAGGGGGCAGCAACAAAGATCTACCTCCACAAATCCCTAGCAAAGGAGTTGAGGACAGGGTTTCTGACCCTGCCTTGCTGGGGACAAAGGAGGAAAGTCTGACTCCATTTGCATAGCAAGTCATCGGGTGACAGCGTCCCAGAGACTAGGGTCTTTTCAACGTTGGCCTCACCACTCCCCAAGCCCCAAACAAGGGACCCGAGTGCCTTGAACAAAGCTCCTGGGCTTCACGGGTGACTCAGTCTGGGCTCTCTCCTCGGGGGCAGTGGCCTCCGCAGTCCCAGCCTCAGCATTGCCCACCTCAGAGCAGCAATGCGTCGCCTACTACCAGCCGGACACGGGCACCTGCTTTATTTATGCCAGGATGATTTATTATTATTATTATTAGCTCTATTTTTGCTGAGTTCTGTGGAGAGAAACACTCTGAATGCTCAGAAGGGGTCTTGGTGAGAAGGTGCCTGAGTTAATGCGACCCTCCTGGCTCACTCAGAGAGCTGGCACGCACACCGGCCCCCTGAGCGGAGGAAGTGGAGGAGGACGAAACCAGACATGAGACATGCGTAGCAGGCGCCAGCCTGGGCCAGCATATCAGGACTGCTCCTCAGCTGTGCTGCACACCGGCAATCTGGCACAACTCTTTTGATTTCCGTTCGGTTTCCATCCTAGGAAATTCATTACAGACTGTCTCCCACAGAGCACACTCAATTACATCCTTACGATGCAAGAGCCCAGGAGACCAATCAGGGACGGCTGAGTCAGGCTTAGTCAAGGATGAGATTGCTTCTGCCAGTGCTGGTGGCCTTGGGACTGATTCTCGGGGCAGGGCGGGGATGCAAGGATCAGGCAGGGATGTCCCTCCTCTAGGACCATGATGGTGGATTCTGAAGCAGAGAGCCTTGGAGAGTGAGACCCTTATCCAAGTTCTTCTTAAAACAAAGCCCTCTCACCCTTTCATTTTTTAAATTCTGAAAATTAACATACATACAGAAAAGTGCATAGAACCTTATACATTCTAATAAATAACTGTAAAGCAAATGCCCACGTACTCACCACTGACATCAAGAAATGAAATATTGCCAGCACTCTGAAGCCCTTTGCGTATCTCTATTTGATCACACTCTCCCTCTCCCTTAGATTTTTATGGCATTTACTTCTTTTTCTTTTAGTTTTACCACTTAAGCTTGCAGTCCTAAAAAAACAGTTTTGTTTTGCCTGTTTTGAGCTTTACATGAATAGAATCACGTTGGGGTTTCTGTCTGGCTTCTTTTGCTCGGTTGTGTTTATGGAAGTCATCTACATTGTTGTATGCAGCTGTAGTACCCTCATCTTCATAGCCGTATAGTATTCCACTATGTGGGTATATCAAATATATTTATCCATACTACCGTTGGTGAGCATTTTGAGTTGTTTTCAGGTTTTGACTGTTATGACAGTGGTGTAGTGGTCATTCTTGGTATGTATATCCTGGTGCCATGTGCATGTGTTTCCCCAGGGTTTATACCTAAATGTGGAATTGCTGGGTCAAAGGATATGCATGTCTTCACCTTTACTAGATACACTAACAAATGGTTTTCCAAGTGGTTGCCTGCCTCTTGCCCTCTCTCTGTTGTGCAATTGTAGCAGCTGTGCTGAGGGAAGGAAGCCACAGGTCCAGAATTGCTGGTCCCAAGAGATGCTCCAGGAAGGAGAACTTCTACTGAGAAATCAATATGTGTGCACCTTTGTTTCTTTCCACGTCTCACTTATGGGGCCCGTCAACCCCTGCCTCACTGTCCCAGCCTCTGCTGTGACAGCTCCCCATAGCTGTGCCCATTACTCCCCTGACCTCAGACTCATTTCACTGTGGTTCCCAGACTAATCTAGTCAGGACATGGAAGGCAGTTGTCATCTGAAGGTTATTCCAAGGGGTAGTGGGACCCCAGCTATCAGACAGGAAGCCAAGGGAGATTATACAGGGCAGGGGCTTGAGCAGGGCTGGTGGCAGGGTGGCACTGTCATGTCTGGAATCTGAGGGCCGATGGCAGCCTGGAACAAGCAGGGAGTAGGAGACATTAGGTCCTCACCAGGTCCAGAGACCTGGGACAGACCTAGGCTACCTTCAGCATAGCATGCCATTCAGGGAATTTTTTTTTTTAATTTAATGCCCCACAATTTTTTTTTAAATTTATTGAATGCTTCATTGTACCAGGCACTATGTCAAACCTTTATTTATTTACTTATTTTTTGGCCTCGCTGGCATGTGGGATCTTGTCCCCAGGTAGAACCCACACCCCCTGCTGTGGAAGCGTGGAGTCTTAACCACTGGACCACCAAGGAAATCCCAGGGATCTTTATATTAAGGCAAAAATCCCAACTTGAAAACAAAAAGGGGAATTTATTGGCTTTTAACAAAATCTAATGAGAGGTCTGCCTTCAGGAGAAGCTTGATTCGGAAGCTCCAGCCACGTCACCAATGGAACATCTTGCCTCTGCTTTAAGAGAGACAGTAGTTGCTAAGATGTGGTAAGATGAAGCTCCAGAGAAAAGATAAGATTCTGGAACAGGAATGGAAACCAGCAGCCCTGGCTGAGGCCAGGTCTCTGCATCTATAACTGGAGACAGCTTGGGGGGTTATCCTCCATTTTTAGGTATAGTGAGTGGCCCCAGAATGTTCCTAGTGCCTGAGGAAACATTCTTAAACTTGGGGATCGGCAGACTCACACAACACTATAGAAGCGTGTGTGCACCCTCAGACTGTTGAAAAAATTAATGTATTACCAGTCTGAGCAGCTGGGAGGGTACTCTCAGAGAGGAAAGGAAGAGAGAATGTTCTTACGAGACATGAAAAATTTGAATATATTTTCTATCTTAGACATTAGGAACCAAGGTGAGATTTGGCACAGCTTTCAGGTGGGTGAGGAGATTTACATTCTTACACGCTGTCGGAATTTCTGGGACATTTCTATGTTGTGTGAGACCAAAGGGACAGAACATTTGAACTCAGGGCTGTCTTGGAAATCTTAGAGGTACAGTAGCAGCACTGATTTTCAGTAACATTTATTATTATTTTTTTAAATACGGAAATAAAGTATAAAAACCAATTGGTCCAAAATTCCACTGATAACCTCTCTGGCATTTTTCAATACTAACACCTCTGCACGCTATTCGTATAGAGCGGTATAAAATGGAAACGCGAAATCCTCTTCCTTAGCCTCCCCTTCCCACTGGGACCCACAAGTCAGAATTCCTCATGCGATTTTCAGAAAATTGTTTCTTCAACAGTCAAACCCAGAGTAAGAAGGATTGGTGAATTGCTCTGTTAGCTGTCCCACCTAAATGAGGGGAGACCCAAAGCATTACAGGCCCTCTGGTCTCCTGTCTAATGGGCCTCGATACCCTCATTCCAGATCATGGACTCGGCTACCTGGATCTAGGTGATGGACTCAGCTCCCTGGCTCCAGGAAACCTCCCCTGTGGGCTGAGCTACACTGACCCTTCTCCCCTCTTCCTCCCCCCCACCCGTCTCCCGCTCCATCCCTACCTTTCACCAGGGCATCCCGTCCTAAGAAAGCTCACAGCAGGGGAATATTTACTAAATGAGAACACCCTGAAGGGAAAGACTTTCCTACTTGACTACATGTCTGGCTCTCTGGAACATCTTCGCTCTATTTTTTCCACGGTGATTCATCCAGGAATCATCAGAGACAGCCTGCTTGGGGAAGATGCCATTGTTCTTCCCAAGCTTTGATCAGGGTTATGCAACCTTGTGCTGGTTGGTGTCTAGAAGCCTCCTCACTTTCCCCTTGCCACTTGTCCCCAAAATTTAGGGAAGGAGAGTGTATAGTGCCTGGGTTTACATTAGCATGAAATACGTTGCCTTAAGAGTTGAATCACATGTACCCATAAATATGCTTTTGCATGACATTGGGCCTGGAAGTGAGGTTCTCAAAAATTCTCATTTATGGGCTTCCCTGGTGGTGCAGTGGTTGCGAGTCCGCCTGCCAATGCAGGGGACGCGGGTTCGTGCCCCGGTCCGGGAAGATCCCACATGCCGTGGAGCGGCTGGGCCCGTGAGCCGTGGCCGCTGAGCCTGCGTGTCCGGAGCCTGTGCTCCGCAACGGGAGAGGCCACAACAGTGAGAGGCCCACGTACCACACACACACACACACACAAAAATCTCATTTATTCATTCACTGTATAATTACTGAGAGTTTACTCTCTGCTAGGCACTGTGCCAGACCTTCAGGCCGAGAAAGAGAGAGAGAGAGCTCAGGCGTACGGACAGCATGCTCAGAGGGGCAAGTATCTGAGGGTACATACGAATGACTCCTTATAAGTAGATTTTAGAGTAAGTGAAGGCCAGTGACAAGAACTAGGCTGGAAAGGTAAATGGGGTGCTGAAGAACCTTGAATCCCAAGATCATCAACTTGGACTTTATTTTAAAGGCTGTGGGAACCTCTGTGGTTTCGAGTAGGAGAACTGAATCATTCAGGGATGCAACAGAAAGAGATGACACACTCAGATGAGGAAAATTTGAGGAGTGTTAAACAGAAAGGCTATTTACTAAGGTTTGGGTAAGTAAAATGCCATACTTGAAGCAAGAGACATGAGGGCTGTTGGTAGGAGGGGGGGAGGGGAAGGAGCAGTTACTGAGAGAGTCATGCAAAGGTCACCTTGAGAGGAGCTGTGGCCTTTGTTTAAGGGGACTCCACAGTGAGGAGGCGTAAAGACCCCAACCTCACTCTCCTCCCCCTTTGACCTCCAGCTGGTACTCCCCATTGGCCAGATCCAACCAGAAGCTAGAAGCCAAAGGAGGCCATTGTTGTGGTCCATACAGGTTCGTCCCCAGGACCAAGAGTGGGATAGAGTGGATTTGCAGGGGCAGACAGAAGATGTGCTGCCTAGCAGTGGTGTGATGAGATGAACAACTCCACAAGACCATCTTGGGCAGGATGGAGGATGAATAGAGGCAGGGGGATGGGGGCAGGAAGAGAGTACAGGGCTCTGAACTAACATGTGTCACAGAGATGGGGAAGAAGGGAAAGGTTAAGTGATACTGAAGAAGTGGAATAGGCAAGACTTGTTGAATAAGGACAAGGGGGGCATCTAGAGTAGCTGGGTACTTGGGTGGGTGGTGACACCATTACCTAGGAGCGGGTTCAAGTCCAAGGGCAGGTGCTGTTACTGGAGAAAAATCACTCTTTTCCAGTGGCAGAGGCAACTGTGAGCTGAAGCACTCCTCTGCTTCCTGCTCTGGTCAGAATGACAACGGCTTCTGGCACCCTTCTTCGTCCATTCTGTACCCTTTTTCTCTACCACTTCGAAGGCCCCAAACACCTACTTTCACAGGGGTCTGACCTTCTCAAAGTGTCCAGGCTGCAAACTGATTTCCCTGACTTCACTGCTCTCCCCTTTCCACTGGTCAAAACCCAGTCCTTTTTTTTTTTTTTTTTTTTTTTTTTTTTTGCGGTACGCGGGCCTCTCACTGTTGTGGCCTCTCCCGTTGCGGAGCACAGGCTCCGGACGCGCAGGCTCAGCGGCCATGGCTCACAGGCCCAGCCGCTCCATGGCATGTGGGATCTTCCCAGACTGGGGCACGAACCCGTGTCCCCTGCATCGGCAGGCGAACTCTCAACCACTGCGCCACCAGGGAAGCCCAAGACCCCGTCCTTTTTAATGGGAAAAACAATTGCAATAAAAAGTGGCTGACTCTCTGCAATAAAAAGTGGCCAGCTCTCTGAGGAGGTAGATGCACATTTTTAAAGGATCTGCTCTGATGAATTCATAGTTAATAGACTGTGCGAGGGAGATTTTTGTTTTTAACCCTGGACGCTCCCAGGGGCACTCTGAAACCCCAACTTCACCCAGTCCCACCACCTCAGAAGAACAAGGTACGTGACGTAGTGTCTCCTCCACAGGATGGCAGCCCCTAATCTGGCATCATGTATTACTCAGGGCTTTTCAATGGTGGGTGCAGATTTTAAGCTTGGCTTCTAAGAAGTGTGTGATATGTTTGGGATTGGGTAGACCTAACATATTCTAAAACAGCAAGGCAACTTTGGTTAAGTTTTGTGAGTAGGGTATCCAGAGTCCCCTCCACCCGCAACACAGTGACATCCAGCCGTCCTGCCCATGGGCAGCTGCCTTGAAGGGGAGAGAGCCCCAGAAGGCCGCCCCCAGCACAGGAGAGGGGTAATGGAAGGTGGGAGCGAGGGAGGTGGTGTTGCTAGGCAGTCGGCTGCTGTCCTGCATTGCCCTGGTCACACCAGTTTGTGTGTACAAGGCGGGTGCTCATGGGTACTCGCTGAGCATCCGTGTAAGCAGGCTGGACTTTTTTCACCATGATGCATTCCTGGAAACCATGTCATAATGTGATTTGTCAGACTTCCTCAGAGGAACAGCATTGGTTCTCTTTGAGGGGTTGTATTCCTGACTAAAGATGCAGCCAGAGATAAATCATAACTGTGATCAACAATCTGTCATAAGCAGAAGGCACAAGTGCCCAAATATCCTCAGTGAGTTCTAGGGCTAAACTTACCCTACAAACCTCACCAGGAAACTATTACCTGACTCCACGTGAGCCTCCAAGTACTATGTTCATTCATTCACTCATTCAGTCATTCGAGGGCTGTAGGGGTCATTGTGGTTCACTCCCAACATCAATTCCACTTCAGATAATTAGTCTTTGAAGCCAACATTGTGAGTTGTGGTCCTAACCCCTACCACCTCAGAATGTGACCTCTTTGGGAAATAGGCTCTTAACAGAGGTAATCAAGTTAAAATAAGGTCATTAAGGTGCGCCTTAATCCGATATGACTGGGGTGTTCTTATCAAAAGGGGAAATTTGGACACAGAGACACACATGCACAGAGGGAAGATGATGTGAAGACACAGGGAGAAGGCCATGCGAAGACGGAGGATTGAAGTGATGTGTCTATGGGCCGAGGAATGTCAAGGATTTGGGGCAAACCACCCAAAGCTAGGAAGAGGCAAGCCAAGATTTTCATTCGGGTTTCAGAGGGCGCATGGCACTGCCAACACATTGGTCTAGGACTTCTAGTCTCCAGAACTGTGAGACAATACATTTCTGTGGCTTTAAGCCATCCAACGTATGGTATTTTACTATGGCAGGCCCAGGAAGCTAGTATGAGCAACCACGGTAATCCCACCCTCTTGGCCCAGTTATGGCCAAAGAGCTATATAAGGGGAAGACTGCTGGGCTAGAGTCTGAGAACAGTTTTTTCTTTTCCCTCTACAGGTGCCTGGCTGTGACTCTGGGAACTGCTGCAGTCATCATACTGTAAGCCTAAAGGGCAAAGCCCTCACGGAGGAGGGCAGAGGTTGGATGGTAAGGATCTGGGGCAGGTGACCTTGCTGAGTTGCTCCTTCAGGCAAGCTAGAGCGAGCCCAGTCTCTGCAGTTCTGTCAGATGTGATGATACGATTCCCTGTGGTTTAAGGCAGAAGGTGAAGTAAAGTCTCCTCACTGACACCAGTGTCCTCCACATGTGGCCGTTGTGGATTGACTGTCACATGTGCTCAGCACTTCTCTCTGCCACCTCCCTCATGCAATGAGCCTCCAGCCCCCTCCCAACCTCTATCTTACATCCCAGTATTAAATGTGGTGGATGATTTGCAAAGATAGCTGCAATAATCCCTCTTATCCTGTAGTTTGCAATGCAACTTTGCTGCCCCTCCCATCAACAGGTGGGGTTTATTTCTCCATCCCTTAAATCCAGGCTTGGCCGTGTGAGCTGCCCTGGCCAATGGGAAATTAGTAAATGAGACACCAGCAGAGGCTTCAGAAGCACTTGTGAATTAGGGCTTATCTTTTGGCTGCCGTTGGAACCCTGGGACCATGATGCAAATGGGCCCGTGCTAGCCTGCTGGTAAGGCCACATGGAGGAGAACTGAGGCACTCCAGCTGACAGCCAGCACTACCTGTCAGACGTATGAGATGTGTGTAATGGATCTTGGATCATTCAACATTAGTCAACTGCCCATAACTGCAGCCACATGAGTGACCCCAGGTGAGAGCAGCAGAAGATCCACTGAGCTGAATCCAGCCTGAATTGCTGCTTCACAGAACCGCAAGCAAATAAAACGGCTGCTGTTTTAAGTGACTAAGTTTTGGGGTAGTTTGTTATACAGCAATATCTAGCTGACACACTGACAGACAATCCCCAATCGGCACAATTCCCTCAGAGTCATCCACATGCCAGGCACTGTGCCAGGCACTGTGGATACAATCATGAGAAACAACAGACCTGCTCTCTGGTCTCTTGGGAGAACTTAGGATATTATTAGATGCCAGACACTGTGCCAAAAGCTTTGGATATGTTAACCCAGATGAGAAGTTTATACAGTTGTCACCCTTATCTTCCTACTGAGGAAACCAAAGCTCAGAAAGTAAGAAAAGGGACTTCCCTGCTGGCACAGTGGCAGGGGACACGGGTTCAATCCCTGGTCTGGGAAGATCCCACATGCTGCAGAGCAACTAAGCCTGTGTGCCACAACTACTGAGCCCGCATGCCACAACTACTGAAGCCCATGTGCCTAGAGCCCATGCTCACAACAAGAGAAGCCACCGCAATGAGAAGCCCATGCACCACAACGAAAAGTAGCCCCTGCTCTCCACAACTAGAGAAAGCCCGCATGCAGCAACAAAGACCCAACGCAGCCAAATAAATAAATAAAATTTAAAAAAAGAAAGTAAGGAAGGGCTTCCCTGGTGGCGCAGTGGTTGAGAGTCTGCCTGCCGATGCAGGGGACATGGGTTCGTGCCCCGGTCCGGGAGGATCCCACATGCCGCGGAGCGGCTGGGCCCATGAGCCATGGCCGCTGAGCCTGCGCGTCTGGAGCCTGTGCTCCGCAACGGGAGAGGCCACAACAGTGAGAGGTCCGCGTACTGAAAAAAAAAAAAAAAGAAATGATCTAAATGTTTGTTGGGGGAGAAGGGTCTCAAAATCTGCAAACTGCCAAGATTTACTAAGGGTCTCAGAAGAGTTAACCTAACTTATTGAGGGACAGTGACCCATTAGAGCCCTTTGGAGGAGGATGGCTAGGATGACACTGATACATGAGAGAGAGCCGAAAGAAATGGTGAATTCATCTTGAAAAGCATGCAGGTGGCCACTGTTTTCAAATCTCTGGATGGCTGCAATGGGGAAGAGGAGGCGGCTTGCTCAGAGGGTGCCCTACAGATGAGGACAATGAAGGAAGGCCACATGGAGGTGGATGGCAGCCAGCTGAGGAAGAGCCAAGAGCCATCCAGGCATAGGACAGGCTGGCCTGTAAGATGGTGAGCTCCCCACCCCTGGAAGTATCCAAATATCCATTCTTTCATTTGCTCTGTCAACATATATGAATTGTGGTCCAGCAATACTTTGAGCACCAGACAGGCAAGGTTCCTGCTGTCAGGAAGCTTGCATTTTAGTGGGGAAGACAAAAAAATTTTTAATTATAAAAAAAAATTAAATAGGGTCATGGGAGAGTACATTCTGGGTGTCTCCTTTGGACTGGGTCATAGGGGTGAATATCAAGAAGCAGAATGGTGTCTTAGCAAGGAAGGTGTTAAGGGAACATCAGGTTCCTAGGGACCTTTGAAACCCCTTCCATTCTGAGTCCATGACCTCACATAACACTACTTGCACATTTGTTCCCTAGTGACTACCAGGTGAGCCTCCCCAGAAGGCGGATATGGCTGAAGGAACCTTGACCTGAGCCCCCCGTGCATGCGTGGTCAGGGCCAGGGGGTCCCAGGCACAGTGGGGTGGTGGCTTCCTTTATTTCCAGCTGCCACCTCCCTGCGTTTTGCCTGCCTTGCAGGCTTGCTTGCATAACTGCTGGGCTTGGTTTTATAGCACAGCACAGCACGCAGCTTGTAAATCTTCTGTCACATCATGAAATGCCAGTAATTTCACAGCCAGGGATTCCTGTTCTCATAAAGTCCTCCCACCAGCAGACTTGCATCTAAAAGTGTCCTCTGGACAGACGAATTGATGTCAGAGCTGCTCTGGGCCAAACACTGAGGCAGGCAGCCTCTGCCACCCCCTTAGCTCCCCTGAAGCCCCTAGAAGTGAGGGTCATGACTGCTAGGCACGGCCCCTTGGACACAGCTCCTGGGAAGCAGAGGATATGGCAGCCCCACATTGGGAACTGAGGCACATTTATCTTCAAGCCTGTTTGAGGGGGAAAACACACTTCTAAGCAATATGCACAGTTGTGATCCATGTGGGGAAACATCCACTTACATTTATATTTGCCAGTGACTCTCTCAACCCTGGCTCCTATTAGAGTGACCTGTAGAATTTTTAAAAGATAAGCTTACAGAAAGAGGCATTTCCCATGGAGATTCTGACCCAGTAGAATCTAGAATCGAGAAAGGGGCCCCTGCATCTGTATGTTTCACAGGTAAACATGTGCCTCCTAATTCATGAGAAAACGAACAAGGACATGTGGCAGCCTTTTAAAATGGTCCCGTGATCCCCACTCCCCTTGTGAGTGGGCTGGACCTAGTGACTCACTTCTATGAATAGACCAGGGAGCAAAATGATGGAATGTCACTTCCAAGACTAGGTTACAAAAGGACTATGGCTTCTGATGGGCGCCCTACCTCCTTCTCTTCCTCTCAGGGAAGCTAGCTGCCGTGTTGCGAGTTGCCTATGGGGAGACCCATGTGGCAAGGAGTCGATGTCCCCAACCAACAGCCAGCGAGGACTTGAGGGCTGCCGACAGCCACGTAAGTGAGTTCGGAGACGTGTTCTCTCCCTATCGAGCCTTGAAATGACTGCTGTCCCACTGACAACTTGATTGCAGCCTTGTGAGTGATCCTGAGACAAAGGCGCCCAGAAAAGTGCTCCCAGGTTCCTGATCCACAGAAACTTCGAGATAATCAATATGTTTTGGGGGTAATTTGTTACAAAGCAATAGATAACCAATACACACATGCAACAAAACATTCATGGTGGCTTAACTCTGCTAGTGCGATTATGAGTGACCTGTATTTTCCTCCTTTTGTTCATCTATATTTTCTAATTTGTTAAAATTACCATGGATTATATTCAAAATGAAAAAACAAAAATCATTTTCAAATTATGTTCAGTAAAACTTCTAGAGGAAATCTTTGGAGAAAAAAAATCTTTGCGACTTTATGTAAGGCAAAGCTTTCGTAGACAAGTCACAAAAAAGGGTAATCCAAAAAAAATAAATTGGACTTTACCAAATTAAAAACTTTTGCTCTTCAACAAACATCATTTAAAAATATGATAGCCTTTTGGCTCTCAGAGCAGCACCATGGCGGTCGGAAAGAAGAAGCGCCTTACGAAAGGCGGTAAAAAGGGAGCCAAGAAGAAAGTGGTTGACCCATTTTCTAAGAAAGATTGGTATGATGTGAAAGCACCAGCTATGTTCAATGTAAGAAATATTGGGAAAACACTAGTCACGAGAACTCAAGGAACCAAAATCACATCTGATGGCCTCAAGGGTTGTGTGTTTGAAGTGAACCTTGCTGATCTGCAGAATGATGAAGTCGCATTTAGAAAATTCAAGCTTATTACTGAGGATGTTCAGGGCAAAAACTGCCTGACTAATTTCCACGGCATGGACCTTGCCCGTGACAAAATGTGCTCCATGGTCAAAAAATGGCAGACCATGACTGAAGCTCACGTTGATGTCTAGACTACCCATGGTTATTTGCTTCGTCTCTTCTGTGTGGGTTTTACTAAAAAACACAATAATCAGATTTGGAAGACCTCTTATGCCCAGCACCAGCAGGTCCGCCAGATCCACAAGAAGATGATGGAAATCATGACCCGAGAGGTGGAGACAAATGACTTGAAAGAAGTGGTCAATAAATTGATTCCAGACAGCATTGGAAAAGACATAGAAAAGGCCTGCCAATCTATTTATCCACTCCATGATGTCTTTGTTAGAAAAGTAAAAATGCTGAAGAAACCCAAGTTTGAATTGGGAAAACTCATGGAGCTACAAGGTGAAGGTAGTAGTTCTGGAAAAGCTACTGGGGATGAGACAGGTGCTAAAGTTTAAAGAGCTGATGCACATGAGCCACCAGTCCAAGAATCTGTTTAAAAATCAGACTTTTAATGGTGACAAATAAAAGACCTCATCTGTGATATTTAAAAAAATAAAAATAAAAAAATAATAAAAATATGATAGACAAGCCAAAGATTGGGAGAAAAGATTTGTAAATTATATATCTGATAAAGGATTTTTTCCAGAATGTATAAAGAACAACAGAAGACATACAACTCAATTAAAAAATTATGGGCTTCCCTGGTGACGCAGTGGTTGAGAGTCCGCCTGCCAATGCAGGGGACACGGGTTCGTGCCCCAGTCCAGGAGGATCCCACGTGCCGCGGAGCGGCTGGGCCCGTGAGCCATGGCCGCTGAGCCTGCGCGTCCGGAGCCTGTGCTCCGCAACGGGAGAGGCCACAACAGTGAGAGGCCCGCGTACCGCAAAAAAAAAAAAAAAAAAAAAAAAAAAAAGAGCAAAAGATTCAAATAGACATTTCTCCAAAGAAGATATACAAATGGCTAAGAAGCACATGAAACGATGCTCAACATCATTAGTCATTAAGAAAATGTGAATTCAAGCCACAAAGAGATACTAATGCATACCTATCAGAATGGCAATAATCAAAACGACAAGTGTTGGTGAGGATGTGAAACAAGTGTAACCTTGATACATTGATAGTGAGAAGGTAAAATGATGCAGCTACTTTGGAAAATAGTTTGGTGATTTCTTACAAAAATTTAATAGAAACTTACCATATGACCCACTCCTAGGTATCTACTCAAGAGAAATGGGTAAAAACATGTCCACACAGAGACTTGTAGGTAAACACTCATAGCTATGTTATTCTTTTTTTTTTTTTTTTTGCAGTACGCGGGCCTCTCACTGTTGTGGCCTCTCCCGTTGCGGAGCACAGGCTCCGGCCGCTCCGCGGCATGTGGGATCTTCCCGGACCGCGGCATGAACCCATGTCCCCTGCATCGGCAGGCGGACTCTCAACCACTGCGCCACCAGGGAAGCCCTGTTATTCTTAATAGGCGAAAACTGGAAACAATCCACATTTCCACCAACAGATAACTAGATGAACAAAATGTGGTGTATCCTTACAATGAGATACTACTCAGCAGTAAAAAGGAAGAAAGTCCTAATTCATGCTGTATCACTGGATCACAAAAACAGTGTGCTAAGTAAAAGCAGTCATGTAGAAAAAGAGTACATATTGTATGATTCTGTTTATATGAAATGTCCAGAAAGGGCAAATCTATATATCAAGTAGATCAGTGATTGTTTGGCGCTGGAGTGGGAGTGAGTTGGACAGTTAAAGAACTTGAGGAAATGTTTTATGGTGACAAGTATGCTCTAAAACTGGATTGCGGAGGTGATTGCACGACTGTATAACTTTGTTAAAAAGCATTGAATTATTCACTTGCAATGGGTGAGTTTTATGTTTCTAAATTGTACCTCAATAAAGCTGTAAAACTGTTATGTGTGTAGCCTTAAACCCAATAATTTCAGGCCAAGAGCATAATCTGAAAGGTACACAAAGTCTTACGTCAAGTATGTCTGTAACAGTGGGTTTTTTTTTAATTTTATTTTATTTATATTTTTTTATACAGCAGGTTCTTATTAGTTACCTATTTTATACATACTAGTGTATATATGTCAATCCCAATCAACAGTGTTTTCTTTAAGTTAATGAAAAACTAGAAAAAAATCTGAGTGCTTAGTAATAGATAATAAATGATTAGTAAGTGGTGATCTACTTGATAGAATAGTGTGCAGCCATTAAAAATGGTATTTACAAAGAATCTTTAACAACCTTGGAGAAATGCTTAGGATAGAGTACAAAACTGTTTCTTATGGCCAGATTTCTCCAAAAGGAAAAAGAGTCTATGTAAAACTGTTCATTTTTAAACATAGTTGAATTTGCTCTGTGAATGTGTCTGTATGCACAGCATAACCAGATGCATATCTGAACATAGTTTTTTTTTTCCTTCTGCACATTTATAAATAAGAACTGCTGGTGCCTATAAGTCAGTTCTATTTTCTTCTGTCCTTCATTATCTCTTCTGTTTTTGTTTTTCAAAAAGCATGTATTTATTTTAAAATCTGGAGGAAAAGTTGTTTAAAGAAAACAATGGCACTAGCTCCTTGCCTGTCAGAGGAGAGGCTGAGGTTTCTTGAGTGAGGGGTACACCCTGGCCTAAACAAAATGATGTAGAGGGCTTATCAGCAGCTGCTGATAAATGGCAGTGAGCACACCTGGAAACAGCTGTCTGAGTCCCATTCATCCCAGCGTGGACTCAGCAGCCAGTTAGAGATGCAGGAACAGGGCAGGGCATGATGCAAGAACAATTTCCTCCTCATTAGCTAAGAGGAGGAGGTACTCCTGTCATAGAGAGTCCCCCAGGGCTGGTTTCTTTGTCACTGCAGGGTGATAGGCAGGACAGGGAGTGATGACCTTAGAAACAGTTGCATGAGACTTAATAGAAACTGCTGGAAACCCAGGTCTACAAGCTGTGGCATCATGGAGACAGCCTAAACACTGGGGACGAGAAACCAGGGTTTGAGCCCTGGCCCTGCTGTGGAAGCCATGCTCTGTGGGGTCTGGGACAAACTACTGATCTTCACAGAATCTCAGTTTCCCCATCTGTAAAGTGGGGACAATTAGATTACCTACTTCCGAATGGAAATCTATATCATTGGTTAGTAAGATGCAAGGAATAACGGGATTGTGTTAGTTCCCCAGGGCTGCTGCAACAAATTATCACAACCTGGGTGACTGAAAAAAAACCAGAAAATTCTCTCAAGTTCTGGAGGCTAGAAGTCCAAAATCAAAGTGTTGGCAGGGCCTGCTCTCCCCAGAGGCTCTGGAGAAGACCTTGTCTGGCTTGTTCATGGCAGAATCCCCAGTGCCTAGAATAGAAACTGGTACATGATAGATACCCAGTAGAATTTGTACAAAGAATGAACTGGTTAATAATTAGGAGGACAGCGGATTCCTTGTTGTTTTATTTTATGATAACCTCTTTTTTTCTAAATTAAAAGTGACACATATTCATTTTATAAAATATCAAAAACATGTACAAGCAGAAAGAATAAAATGTGCCAGAATCACACCTTTTACAGATAAACTACTGCTAGTATTTTTGCATATAGCTCTCCAACATTTATAGTGTAACATTTTTTTAAAACTTTATACTGTAAACACATTTTTGTCACCTGATTTTTACACTTAATATTTTATTCATATCTTTCTGAATTGTTATATATTATTCAACCCTATGATTTTTTTTTTGTTACAATGCTATGGTTTTGTTTTGTTGAGGAATCATACATTGAAACACTAACTGAAATTCCCCTACCCTTCTGAATATCCTCTTTTCCGAGGACCCTTCTCCCAATCAGACAGAAGCTGAAACGAGCTGTTCTCATTGCCTTAGGAAAGGGATGCTGAAAGAGAGAAACACACACAGTAGTCAAGCTTTGGGGTGGCCGAAAATCTATTCCTTCTCAGTGGATGCAATAGATTAAAGATGACTGCAAATGCTTTGCCACTGCTGCCCTTAAAAGGTGAGGTCTGTGTCCCCTGCTGTGGAAGCCAGGTGGGTTTTGTGACTGCTTGACCAATAGAATGAGGAGGAAGGGATAGTGCACTGACTGACAGGCCCAAGATTTAGGAGACTGACAGCTTTCATTTCCTGTTCTCAGAGCCAGGTCTCAGAGCCTCCGCGTAGGAAGTCTGACTACCTGAGCCTGCCCTTCTGTGAGAGTCCTTAATTGCATGGAAAAGCCCTGGAGGATGAGACTTCACCTGAAGGAAGAGTGTGAGGCCATGCAGTACCCAGGCACCAGACATGTGCATGGAGAACCACCATGGTAGGGCACCCTTCAACCGCTACAAACCCCACCCAATTTCCTGACCCACAAAACTGTGACCAAGACGGCGTTGCCCAATTTCAAACAAAAGCAAAAACAAAAAACCCCACAAAAATATAAGACTTTCCATTAAATTTGAATTTCAGATTAACAGTGAGTAGTTTTTTAGTCTAAGTATGTCTCAAATATGCATGGGACATACTTAGACTAAAAAATTATATATTGTTGATCTAAAATTCAAATTTAACTGGGGTTAAATTTTTATCCATATAGTGTTTAAAGATAAATTTTTTTTTTTTTTTGCAGTACGTGGGCCTCTCACTGCTGTGGCCGCTCCCATTGCAGAGCACAGGCTCAGCAAGCCCGCTCTGCGGCATGTGGGCTCCTCCCTGACCGGGGCACGAACCCATGTCCCCTGCATCGGCAGGCAGACTCTCAACCACTGTGCCACCAGGGAAGCCCTAAAGATAAATTTTAATGTTTTTAACTTTAAATAGGTACAGTACTTACAGGTCAAATATCTGTAGTACTTTATCTGGCGACCCTAGACCAAAAGAAAATGCATGTTTTATGTGGCTGTTTTGGAAATGGTTCATCATGCAGCAATAGATAACCGGAACAGTGGGAAGAGAAAGGAATCTTTCTCTTGTATAATACACTGGATTTGGAGGTATACGGTCACTAGGCAGGGCTGTTGTTCTTAGTCTCGAAAGAAAAAAAGAAAAGTAGGAGGGGAGGAAGGAAGGGAGGGAGGGAGGGAGGAAGAAAGAAAGAAAGATTTCCTCGATGGGAGAAAAGGAGAAATAAAGGGGCTAGGACAAGAGCTGAGCTGCTGTTGGTTTCCTAAGGAGGGGCTGCTGCACTAGTCCCCCCCCCCCCCCTTCCAGGCAGAGTCCCTGCATGTGGAGGTGGGCAGGGCAGGCGGGAGTGCGAGGGGCGTTTTGGGGTGGGGGGCATGACAGTGGTCTCACATAGATGCAGGCATTGATCTCAGAAAGTAGAGGGAAACTGGGGTTCAAGAGTGGCTGGAACAGTGGCAGTAACGCTCCTGACTTTGAGGGGCATGGAAGTACTGCTACAGAGCCAGCCCCCCCACAAGGAGGATTCTGGGGCAGGATGGTGGAGATGGTGTGCACAAGGGGCCCACTAACAAATGGCAAAGCAACCCCCCACCCTAATGTCTGACGCTAAACACCTCCTCATCCCTTGGGAAAGGGTCAAGGCAGCCCCCCAGCTGACTGAGATGAATTTCCCTCATTTGGTGCAATGTGTCTTAAAATAATACTCATTTCAGCCTGTGGAAATGATGAAACAATGTTTCAAGCCCAACCGAGTTAACAGATTTAAATTTGGACCTGCTACAGCCATCAACTGTTTTGTGCCATGATGGTGTTGATATATCCAAGTTTGAAAAATCTACATTTATCTACATTAATACTGACACCCCTCAACTCCCTGTCATGTGCCACACTCAGGCTTTCATCAATCAGCTGGGGGACCATTTCTAGCAGTCACACAGACAGAGCGTGCACTCTGGAGCAAGATTGCCAGGCTTTGCCCATAATGTCCTTGAGCAAATTACTTAACTTCCCTGAGCCCCCATTTCTTTATCTATAAAGCAACAATAACGGTAATAATATCTACCCCATAGCATTGCTGCAAGGATTAAGTAAATCTAGCCCACAGTATGTGTTTATATGTGTTAGCTATTGTTGTTATTCTTTATGCACTTAATTGGAGGTTGCACTTGGGACTTAGTATTTTATAAAAACCAGTGGGAAATAGAAACAGAAATGTTGATGCTAGTAATTATTAAACTGTGACAAAGATGGGAAATCAAGCAGGAAATCTTCATTCTCAAATGAATATCCTCTGAATTACTTTGCCACCTGTAGGTTGAATTGTTAAAGAAAAGAACAGATTAAAGAAAAACATAGAGAATCTAGACACATACTGTAACAGACTCCCCTCAGCATTTCCCATTTCTGGGCACTCCAACATCGCTTCCCATCCCAGCCCCTGGGACTCTGCCACAGGGCTTTCTCTGGCTGGTGCTAGGAAGCCCACACCCTCAGGAGCAGCTGCAGCCAATGACTGATGGGCGGTGGTGGATAAATACCCCAACTCCCCCACCCCTGGGGAGAGGAATGTTCTGCATGGTTTCCCTGAGCCCCTGGTGGAGGTAAGTTCCAGTTGCCCACAGTGGTAACTTGCTGGAAGAATCACCCTTTCTTGGCTTTCTCTCCTTCCCTTTTTCATTCCCCTAACCCCCCACCCCAAATCAGCATTTCCTGGGGTCACTTCGCAAATAATCTACCTGCACTGCATTCAATTTTTTGTCTCCTGTTATTTTCGGGGAAACCCAAACTAAGACACATATTATTAAAGATTGTGTCTAAAGGGTTAGGCATGTTTAGTGATTTGATAATGTTTTTAACTTGGGGGCCAGTGGGGAATACAAACATCTCTCATAACTTTAAAAGCTATTGTTAGTTTTTAAAAATAAGCAGGTGTCCAACTTCCAAATATTTGACATTTGGATACATTTCTGGGAACACTCACTGTGTATGAAAGCAGAGGGCTGTCTGTGATCTGTCACTCCTTCCCGTGATGTTCATTTGGTTTATTTCCAGCTATTGCTAGAACAAACAATGCTTCAACTCACATCTTTCTGGCAAAATCTGTGCACACATCCTTGATTTTCTCTTAAGCGCAAATTTCCTGGAGTGGGACCACAGTGTCAAAGGATGCCATATCGCAAATGCTCTCCAGTTGTACCCCACCCCTTCCCTAGGTCTGCTTTCAGAAGTGTTTTCTCAACTCAATTCTCTGCTTGCCGTGGCTGGACACTGCCTTTGCCTCTGGCTGAGCGCTCTGAAGGGCAGGTAGGGTGCAGGCAAGGGGCTCAGACACAGTGGACACCAGGCAGGGCCACAGGTCTGGGTCTAGCCCCAAGGTTAAGAGACTAGGATGAGTATGAGTCAGGGTCCAGGTCAAGGCTGATCCTGGGAACAGAGCTGTAGCTACTAGAGAGCTGACACTTTACCCAGGGGCACGGAGGGCACCACATGGGTGGTGGCGCTAAAGGCTGTGTCCCCTTGAGCTAGGGAAGGGCCTGGCAGACCCAGGTGGCACCTGCAGGCAAAGTAGGAAGAGACGTCCCTTCTTCAGGATAAAAACGAAAGATGGAGTTAGTTTATTTCTGCGTGACGTGAATGGCTCTGCCTGGTGGTAGCACCCCTAGCTCCATGTACACACACACCATGGGGGCACACTCAGGGCCAGCAGCACACACACTCTGAGTGCCCCTCTTCCACTCTGACCTTCTCTGCCCCCCACCCCCAGGTGAGGCAACAGCGTCAGGTTCAAAGGCTCAGGGGCCTGGAAATCAGGCATGAAGGGGCATCAGGTGGTAAGACTGCACAGGCAGCTGCAGTGCACGTGGCACAGAACCCACAAGACTGTGTTGAGAGTTTGTGCACGGCCCAAGTGCCACTGTGACTTCAGGTCAAAGGTGGTTCCCCCCTGCTACCTATCTGGAGACCTAGAGTCTCTGCGCCATCAGTGTGCTCCCACATAAATTAGCGTGCGTCTACCATGTGGGTGATGCCTCTTAGATGCGGTGCTCTTGAGCAGTGCACAACCTGAATTCCCGAACATAGGCCGCAAGGCACCATGCGTTCAAGGTCTATGAGCCGTTCCCCACCTGGTGGTGGGCCGGACTCCTCAAGACCTCCCGACCCTGCTCAGCGTAAGCTCAAGGATGCAGCGGAGACTTCAGGGACTTGAGTAGGGAGGGGCTGAGGAGGCAGAATCCAACCCAGGCCTCAGCCATCTCCTGAGGTAATTCTCTGGGCTCAGGCTGCCAATTAACGGCCTTGGAGATGAAAGAAGAAGGCTTCGGTGAGCAGCCGGGCAAGAGGAAAGCCAAGCCCAAGCGGTGTTTCACGGCCTCCTAATGAGGGGCTCCTCGGTGCTCTGTATTACGCTCAATCAAGAGCTTGTAGTTACAGAAACCCAGAGAGGTTCTTACCGAGGCGGCCACCTGGCCTTGGCTTTCCCTCCTGACTCACTTTGACAAATCACATGTCCTCATCTCCCCACCAGCAGGCATCTGAAGAACACACTGATGGCTCCAGGCTCCTGGCAGCAGGCCCCACCAGTGCTGGACCCGACACTGCACGCGAGCCCCCTCCGCAACCCAGGACCAGAGCCTAGAAGCACTGGGCCAGAGCCGCCCTGCCCCTCCTGGCTGGGATGGGATGGGGGTGGGGTGCAGGCTGACATGCCCCGTCCGGCCTGTCCTGCCCCCTGCTCCCTCCGCTAGCCTGTGCTCAGCAGCCTGGCTCACCGCACCCCCCGACCACCCCCACCCCCCCCCCACCACCCCCACCCCACCACCCCCACCACCCCCCACCCCACCACCACCACCCCCCCACCCCAACCCACCCCCACCCCCAGGAGAGGAAATGCCCGTCCCACACACCACGTATTTATTTCCTATTGTCTCTCTCCCCCTGTAAGAACGTAAGCCCCGTGACGGATAGTGTGTGTTAGTTATCCTGTGGCTGCCACAAAATATTCCCACAAACGTAGCGACTTAAAACCACACAGATGTATTATCCTGCAGCTCTGGAGGTCAGAAGCTCACTGGGCTAACATCATGGGCAGAACTTGATTCTCTTCTGGGGGCTCCAGGGGAGAATCCGTTTCCTTGCCTTTTCCAGCTTGTAGAGGTGGCCCACACGCGTTGGCCCGTGGCCCTCTTCCATCCTCCACTTCGACCTCTGCTTCAATACATGTCCTCCCTGCCTCTGCCTCTCCTGTCTCCCTCTTCTTCTTTCAGGGACCCTCATGATTATGTAGGGCCACCCGGGTGATCCAAGATATCTCCCTATCTTCTGGTCAGCTGATGGGCAACCGTCATTCCCTTTGCCAGGTAACATAACATGTTTACCAGTTCTGGGGATTAGGACATGGCCGTCTGTGGGGGGCCCTCGTTCTACCCACCCCAGGGCTTGTTGTCTCTTTTTCGCTGCTGTATTCCCAGGGCCTGAACAGTATCTGACACTCATTGAATGAATAAGTGAATAAATACACGAATAAATGATTAAGAATAATATTTAATATCATAGTAAATGGTAATTGTGCTTATTAAAGGGTCAGGCACTGTTCAAAAGTGATTTATGTATATTAACTCATTTAATCCCCAACAGTGCTGTGAGGTGCATTTTATTATTGTCTGCATTCTACAGATGAGGAAATGAAGGCACAGATGAATAGCCTGTCCCAGGCTACGCAGCTAGTGAGTGGTGAAGCCGGGATTTGATCTCAAATGTATTAAGCACTTATTTTATCGCTGGCCCTGGCTGGGCCCGTGACATTTCTGATGTCACTTCATCCTCATGATTGGCCATGAGGAAGATGGGAGGAATGTGAACCCTGGTCTTAACAGGCCCAGAATTAAGTCACTGGCCCAGATGAGGGGTTCAGAAGGATTCTGTGGCTTGGTTGAGGCAATAGATTGCATCTTGCTTCTTGGGTCGACTTTTTTTTTTTTTTTGGCTGCTCCAGGTCTTAGTTGCGGCACGAGGGATCTTCTTAGTTGCAGCATGTGGGATCTAGTTCCCTGACCAGGGATCGAACCCAGGCCCCCTGCATTGGGAGCAGGGAGTCCCAGCCACTGGACCACCAGGGAAGTCCCCTTGGGTCTACTTTGATGCCCATCAGACAAGGAGCCAGTGACCCCACGGAGACCCTGGGGGCTCATGTTCCCACCACGATGCAGGACTCCTGCCTTGGACATTCCTCTCAGGTTCTGCTTCTACTCTACGCAACCAGTACCCAGACCCCACGCAGGTCTGCAGCAGACCATGACCTTCACCTGCAGCTGGGCCAAGCAGCTCTGCCTCCTAGAAGCCTGTCCTTCTCCAACAACAGGAACCCATTTCAAACCGCACCCAGAGCTGAAGTTGCGTCGCCTGTTTCCTTGATGACAACTCTGGGGACCCCCGTAAGCGGGACCCATCCATGATTTGCATGTGCCAGAGCTGCTCGCTCTCTGCATGCTGGCCGCTGTCACTGGCCTCTATGACACCCACTCCCCAGCTGCTCTGATTCCCCCTGCCAGCCCGCTCTTCAAGGCCATGAGCACACAGGCCTACAGGAAGCCCCCAAGCACCGCATCCACTCCCCCCAGGTCTGCAGCGAGAGAGCCACTCGGGCAGGGAGGCGGCCCTGCCCCCCTCACTTGCATCTTAACCTTCGTGATCAAAGCCAAGAAGAGTGAAACTCACTTGTGCCTGCCAGCACAGTGGGGCATGGTACTTTCTGTTCCTGCCAGCACATTTTTCTAGGTCAATGTCAGATCAGGGAAATCCAATACTGCATGTCCCAACTTTTTATTTGCAAATAGAGAAGTGGCTTTCCAAAATAAATAGTGTTTACAAGCAAGGCCTAGAGAAGCCTCCATCAGAAACACACTCAGTGCCCAGGACAGATGCTTCCTGGCTTGGTTGTTGTAAACCCAACACCAGCACCAGCTCAGCCTTGGAAGGATAGGCCGGGTTGGAGGAGAACATGTGTATATACACATGTGTGTCAATGGGTGCCTGTACGTGTGCATGCACGTGTATTTGCACAGATGTGCGTAGGCATGTTTCCTTAAGGGTCTTTGGGTATGATTATCATGCATATGTAAAGTGGGTGGTTATACATGTGGACGTGTGTGTGCATATAGAGGCATGTGCGTGGGCATGTGTCTGTATGTTTCTGCCTGATGCTTTTGCGCCCAGCCTTACTCCTCAGACATCCAGGCCTCTCTCTAGACACTTTCCTCTCTCCTTACTGCTACCTTCAGCCCCCATCCTGTTCTTTTCCTCACCTGGGTGAGGAGCTGGGGCTCAGATTCTGATATGCTGTAAATGCATTTTCTCCATCCTGTTTTCTCGATGTCCACCCCCTGTCACTCTCAGTTAAATGTGGACTTCTTGTACAGGGCTACTGAGCGCCGTTTCTGCTGGCCATGTTGGGACCCAGCAATCTGAGGTCACAGCATGTTAACAGCTCTTGGTAAATGGTGCCTCGTGCTGCCTCCAGGAAGGCCTCTGGTGTCACACCTTGCTGCGCTCACCCTGCCTTCTCCCTCACAGGCCCTCTTACTGAGTTTTCAGCACAATCTTCCCCAAATTCTGCCCATTTCTCAGCTCAAGTCCCCACCTGCCTGGGAAACACCGGCTTCATCAGAGCCAAGCAACTCAGCCTGGCTTCTGAGAGCTGAGTGATTGTCTTAGCAAACCCTCCTGGTTTCTCCAGGACAACCCTGGCGGGGCTACCTCGCTGTGCGTTAGCTCAGGCGCTCCCTGACTCACCTCTGAGCCTCTCTTTGCTCCTGCCGTTCCGCTGCCACAACGCCTTTCTCCTGTCACTTCTCTGCTACCGGCCCTGCCAGCCCACACCCTGCGCCCGCCTTCCAGACCAGCTCGACTCCCATCTGCCCCTACGAGGCCTTCTCAGATAAACCTCCCGCGGTGCCTTTCCCATCCGGCCCTGTGTCACTGGATGACACACTGCCCTGTGGATTGCCTAAGAATTGTTTTCAGGTTGCTTCACGGCACTTATCTTGCCCTCCCACCTAGATTACAATCTCCCTCTAGAATCAAGCCCTGTGTTCCCTGTGAATAGGCTGTGGAACCTGACACAGGTCTGGACACAGTATAGACCAGTGATAAGGGCTTGTGGGTGAGTGGATACAAGTAGACGAAGTCGGGGTGGAGGGGGGGTGATCAGGCCAGACAACTGCATGTCAGGCACTGCGTCCAGTGACTCACCTGCTCTGCCTCATTTAATCCTCCCAGTAACTGTGGGAACTGGGTAATATTATCCCAATCTCACAGATGACAAAACAGAGGCTGAGGGAGGCTGCATGACTTCTCCAAGGCCACAGAACCAGCAAGTGGCAAAGTCAGAATTTAGTCCTAGGTCTATCTGACTCCATCTTTCTGTTGGTTGCAACAACTATACCAGTGGAAGACAGTGTGCTAGAGAGTGGAGAACTTTCTGAGATTCTAAAGAACACCTTATCCAGAAAAGGGTCTAGAGCAAGCACTAGACTAGTGCTGTCCAGTAGAACTTTCTACAGTGATGGAAATGTTCATTTCTATGGCTGTCCGGTAGGGTAGCTACTGAGGATCTGAAATGTGGCAAGTGTGACTAAGGAACTGGATTTTAAATTTTATTTAATTTTAATTCATTGAAATGTACATAGTCACCTGTGGCTAGTGGCTACCCAACCATGTTCACGCTGAGCAAATGTAGAAGATAATAATAATTGTACAGTGAGTGAAGCTGCTCGTTACTGGGGGCAACTGGCTCAAGGAGTCCTGCCCTCCTGGTCCCACCCAGCCACCCCCAAGGTTATGCCCCTGAGGGTCAATGTCGCAGTAAACGCGTAACCCATTCCAGGCCCACCGGCTCTTAATGATGGGGAAGTTCCCTGTCAGCTCCAGCCTCCGAGCCTAGGACACTGAAGTCATTGTGATGATGAGAAGCCCAGCGTAGAGTATGCACGGGACCTCATCAGTCCTTGTATGGCCTCTGTCCCTCCATTCCGCACAGTCGGTGCCAGGCCCTGGGCAGAGCTGTGGTACAAAGGGTGACTCAGAGCCCAGCCTCACTGAGCACAGGGTAGCAGTGATGAACGGAGACTTCCTGACCCTCACGGTCAAGGAGGCTGTGGCCCCATGGTCGTCGGAGAGCGGGACCCTGGTCACGGCAACGGAACCCAGTGTGGGCTCTGGCCCTGTGGATGGGAGCCCAGGTGCCTGGAGTCAGGGATCCAGGCGCCCGTCAGGCTATCACTGGCAGCACTTTGGCGCCACCTCCTGGGCAACCTGCAGAGAGCCAGTGAGTACCAGCTCGTCAGGAGGAAACGAGGACAGGGCCCTGCTGACCAACGGGGAGTTTTCAGAGACCCCCCCAGGCCCCACCTGGTCACGGGCCGAGGCACAGCAGCGAGGTCAACTCCCTTCCTGGGGGAGAGAACACCTTGGGATGGAAGGGAGGGCGAGACCATCAGTACTGAGGAAGGGGGAATGGGAACATTACAGAATCCAGGACCTCGTTCACACCTCCCTCATTAAACTGTACCAGGCCCTGGACATACCGGGAGAAACCAGACACAATCTTGGAGGTGGCTGTAACCGGGTGACTGCGAGGTGTGATGTCTGGGCCTGTCCCTGAGGATGAGAAGTTTGGCTGCACACAGAAAGGGGAAAGGGAATGAATTTGTGGCAGAAGGAGCCGCCTGGGGGCCAGACCTGGAGGTAAGCAGGAGGGAGGCCCTCTGGGGAAGTGAAGTGGCTTGCGGTGGCCACAAAATGGAGACTGTGTGTAGGGAAGGGGGCTGGAGCCGAAGTAGCTGGGGGGGCGGCAGGGTTTGGAGGTGGGGTGGTGCGGAGAGGTGAGGGGGGAGCCCCAGGCTGGGAGGCAGGAGGCTCTGCCGCTGACCAGCCCAGTGCCCTGGCCACTCTCCGCCTCTCTGGGCTGCAGTTAATCAGACAGGAGTTGACCGATGGTCTCCATCACCTCCGGCTTAACCAGTCTGAGTCCCAAAATATGGGGAGGGAGGAGTGGGGACAGCTGTGTTCTGGGAAATGTCCCCTGCCCAGGGGGGCTGTGGGCGAGCTGAGCAGCCTGGCCCCAGTTATGTGCAGATGCCGAGTGAGCATCTTAAGCCCACTGAGTCATGGCTTCCCTCAGTCGGGGAGCTGGGGGAACGGGCCCTCATGGAGGTTCAGGCACCTGGCGGAGGCTCAGAGGCTTAGAGGGGAGGGGTCTCTTGTTCCGAATTCAGCCTCACACAGTTTCTCCACGACCTGCACAAAAGGGGTTCTTCTGTCAGGGTGCTTGGGGGAGCCCGGGGCTCTGTCTAGCTCCAGAAGTCTGAGGAGTCCACTGCAGGTTTCTTCCCAAGAGATTCCTGAGCCCGGGAAAGAGGTAAGAAGCCCCCAGAGGAGCCCTGGGGAGTCCTTCTCTGGGAGCTACAGGGTCAGCAGCATCTTTAGTGCTGGAGTCTTTGGGTGGAGTCAGAACGGCTCTGGCAATCCTCAGAAAGCTGGGATGGGGAGACAGGGCCACCAGTGAGCGGGCACGAGTGACTGCCATCCCTCTCATTGGAAAACACAGCCGAGCCTCTTATCTGAGGGAGGCAGGGCAGGACTAGGGTTAGGGTTAGGCCTAGGCCTCATTTTATGATGGCATCACTTCCCTCAGGGAGAACGTCAGAGGTCAAGCAGTCCAGCCCCGTATTTCATAGGCAAGGACATCAAACCCCGCATTAGTGACTGACATGCCCTGGGCCAAAGGACACATTGGTGACCGAGTGACAGAGAAGTAGCTCCTTAGGGCTGGGTCCTGAAGGTCCCAGCAGCCTCTTAATACTGAGAGGCAGAGAGAGGCATGCTGCAGGCGTGAAATGCACACAGAATTTTAAGACTTAGTGCAGGAAAAAAGAAAAAAGGATGTGAAATATCTCATTACTGATTTTTATTTTAATTACATGTTGACATGACAAGATATTGGGTTAAATAAAATATATAATTAAAAAGTAATTTCACCTGTTTCTTTTTCCTTCTTTTAATGTGGCTACAAGAAAATTTAGAATAAATAAACGGTTGGCACCTGTGGCTCCTGTTATATTTGTACCAGACAGCGCTGCACCAGGCTGTGAGTTCCCATACTGTCTGTGCTGGGTTCATCACTGTCACCCTGAGGTCTATTCCAAGGGTGGGCAAGGGTAGGGACAGACAAGGGATTTGATCATTCAGGGTCCTGGGTTCGGGTCAGAATGAGGTCAAGGTGATGGATATAGTCCTCTCTTCCTTGCATGAACGCTGAGTTTCTTTCTGGACAGGGAGATACCACCTCCTACCCTCCCTCTATGTACTTCCTGGTAGACCACCTTCCCAACTTGGCCTCAGCCGTGTCAGTTGTGAAAATTGTCCCATCGCCTCTCAGGCTTTGCCCTTGTCTTCGAGATCCAGATGCTGTCCCACCAGCAACAGCACACTTCCCCCAGCAATCACACATCTACCCCTTAGCCCTCACAGGCCTCAGCAGCGTGGTGGCTTCCAGAGAAGGGCTCCAGAGACAGGCACCTGGGCCTGCTGCCTGGAAGGGACCTGGGCGCGACCCAGGCTATGGTCTCAGAAAGCCCCTTCCCAGCAAATTCAGAATCCCAGGTTCCAGGAGTCCATCCCTCCAGAAGCCCATCCCTCCAAGAGCCATTCAACAACCAGCCTGGGCTTGCTCGGGAAAGTGACCACAGGACCACAAGGTGGCACTGTTTCCATAACCCTCCACTCCCCAGCAACCCCTGTCACCTGCAACTAAAACATATTCCAGCATTGGGAAGAAGAGGTTTTCCCTGGACTGGTTGTTGAATTTCTTTCTCCGCCTTCAGCTGCCAAAGGTTATTCAGACTCAGGAATGCTGCTATGAAAAATGGTCATCTCTGCGTGCAGTGCAGGCTGTAGATCAACACCAGTTCTCCCCTACAAAGGAATTCAGTACCCAGAGGCCCTCCTACATACCTAACACACACAAGAGAAATGCACACAGGCTAAGCAGTAGCACGTGGGTCCATGTGTGTGTGAGCAGGATGGCCAGAGCCAGAGGATACTCGTTACAGATTATTTAGCTGTAGGGTTTATTTTCCTTTTTGTTTTAGCTCCAGGATTTTTTTATTTAAAAAAAAATAGAACAGAAAACCTACATTGAAGCCAAATATGTAAAATGAGGGGAAATTTTTAAAAAATTATTTCTGCAGTTGCAGATGTGGAGATAGAAGAGTCTCTTCCCAGTGAGAATTTCTCTGGAGCATAGTTCGAAACCTGTCGATCTAGTCCCACAGCCTTATTTCATAGATGAGGGAGCTGAGACTCAGGAAGGAGAAATGACTTGTTTAAGATCATGCATACTTTTAAATGTTTTCATTTTAAATCGATGTCCCAAAAGGCAGGTGTTTCCACTGAGAAATGAAAACGGTCTCTCTTTTCTCTGACTTCTGTCCAGATTCTCTTCAAATTGTGATGATGGCCCAGGGCAGAATGACAGTTATACACGACACGCCCATCCAGCTGGGTTCACTGCAAGCCCTTTCAGCATTCATGGTTCTGCATGGCCCTCACACTGTCCCTGAGAGTTGGGAAAGGTAAGGGGATACCCCCTGGATCTGAGAACAGCCTGAGGCCCAGAGAGGCCACCTGACTTACTCTTGAGCACAATGAGCACGTGTCAAATAAAAAGATAAACAAATAAAGTAAAAGACAAGCCCTCGGGACTCCTGTGACAATTCTACAAAATAGAGCTGAGTTTATTCTAAGCTTGGTAGGAAACATTAAAAAATAAAGGAAGAAGCTGTTAGGTATTGGTTCTCAAGCTGATGAAAAGAAAAAGTGAAACAAGTCTCTGTTCCTTAAGAATGGGACCCCGATTGCTTCATTTGTATATATTCAGAGCCAGGCATCATAGCTGGTAAGGCTCTAACTATTCACTGAATGAAAAAATAAACGTGACATAGACATATAAGTAGACCCACTTGGTTCCTGAGACAAGTAAGTCAGATTCTGCAAATGTTAGCATCACTTCCCCAATCCACATAGACAGAAACCCTGCGCAGATGTCTTGAGAGGAGGAAAGCTCACGGAACACAAGGATTTGTTTGTCTTTCTCTCCTGTCACCCTGAACAGTAACCCTCTGGGAAAAGGCAGGCTTTGAACAGTGCAGGACTCCTGCAGCATTTTTATTGTTTAAATTATCCATTCAGCTAATATCTTCTACCCACCTGCTAAGGATCACTGTGCATTAGGTCCTGAGGCATATGAAATAGACAAGTCGGAGAGCATACTTAATAGTATAATATATCAGGACTTAGATTTAGAATGTGAACATTTAAAGGGAGTTAGCTTTGTGATCTTGAACAAGTGCTGACTCACAGTATAGGTGGGAACAGGGGAAGTGATAATTAGCAATTTCATCTAGTAAAAATGTTCTAAACTCTGACATGCCCCAGAACAAGTGCTGGGTAACTGGAGAAACAGGAACGAGGAAGGCAAGTCACTGGAGCTCTTCAGATAGATGGGACAAGACAAGCACATAAATAACCACTTAGTATCATGTTTACCTCTGTTGTAACATGTTATCAAGACTTCATTTCCTTTTATTGCCAAATAACATTCCATTGTATGGGTACACTGCACTTTGTTTATCCATTCATCAGTTGATGGGTATTTGGGTTGTTTCTACATTTGGCCTGTTATGAGTAATACTACCATGAACATTCATGTACAAGTTTTTGTGGGGACACATGTCTTCATTTCTCTTGGGTATTTTTATACCTGGAAGTGGAATTGCAGGACAATATGGTAACATTATGTTGAACCATCTGAGGAACTGAGACACTTTTCCAAAGCACCTGCACCACGTTACATTTCCATCAGCAGTGTGTGAGGGTTACAATCTCTCCCCATCCTCTCCATCACTTGTTGTCTTTTTGATCACAGGAGCCCTTTTGAGAGTGCTCTTGTCAGAGATTTTTCTCCTGCCTTCTGTGGGGGTTGGACGCAGAGGAGGGACTGCCAGCCAGCAAGGGGAGAGGTGGCCCCGGAAAGGGACTGTGGCCAGTAGTGGAGGGGGGCCCAGGGCTGCACTTCCTAGCTCGGTGTGGACCTGCCTCACCTGTGAATTACAGGGGCCTGCTAAACCCAAATGACGAGCACCTTTACCTGTGCCTACAACACCCTATGGGCAGGGGCACAGATAGGCAGCTGATAGAGCAGCCAAAGAGACTGGAAAAGAGCAGGTTCTGGAAGAGTGGCACTCTCAGGTGGCCACCGGAGTGAATAGATCTTACATTTGTTGTGTGTCTGCTGTGTGCCACATCTCCCGTTATCTCATTTAACCCTCACAGCAGGACAGGGAAAAGGAATTAAGATCTCCATCTTGAGAGATGGAGATTCTGACTTCCTTATATACTCCAGGGTTTCTCAGGCATTTTTTATTTTGATCTCTCCCCTACAAACCTTTTTAGCAATGTTTTCTAACTGTCTCCCCCTATAAATTTTAGTACCACAGATACACTGTATATTTATATACTGTATGTACATTTGTGCTTTATGTATAAACATAAGAATATTTTTCTCCCCCAAGAACCAATTCTTGCCCCTCAGGAATGACACTGCTGACTGTGGGGAAGCCTTGCCCTCTTGCACAAATGGACTAAATGATGATAAGATGAGGCGCCTGCCTCCAAGATGCTCGTGGTCCAGTGAGGATGACAAAAAAGTTTCAAACAGAGAGCCAAAAGCCAAGCCTCGCAACAGGAATTAAAGAGGGAAGGACCATTTGTGCTTGAAGTAAGAGCCTGACACGCCAGAGGCCAAGCAGGAGCTACAGACCTGCTCCCTCAGGAGCCACCTGAGTCACCCAAGGCTGCATCCTTTCTGATCCTCTCCACTCCTCCCGTGAGCTGCTGAGTAAGCACACCTGTGTTTCTGGTGACCCCCAGGAAACTGATGGAGCAGCACCGCAGTAAGTCCGGGTGGCTGGGGAAGAATCTCACGCTGGGTCCCAGGCTACTGGGGGGTGGGAAGCAGAGGATGGGCCTGTGTTCAGCAGCCGCAGCTGCAGGAGTCTCTGGCTGCACCGCGAGGCTTGTCCTGTGCCTCCACCTCAGGCTTCAGGAGTACAGCCGGGCTGGGCAGCAAAGAAGGGCACGCCCCATAAACTCAAGTTGACTTTAGAGCAGTGTCAGCTGGCTTTCTCAGTCCCTTTTTAAAGTAACTCCATGTGCACCTGGTCACGGTTTGGTATCACTCCAGTGTGCCCTGGTGGCTCAGGATGCCAGCTGTGGCTACCACATCCAGCCTCAGAGTGCATCACAGCAGTGCCCCTGATGCATGACCTCCCCTTCACAGTGTGAAAAACCTTCTGGGCTCTTCCACCAGTGCACCTAGCAAAAGTGAGAAAGCATGCTTAGATTTGGGGAGCAGGGTTTAAATAATGTTTTTCTTGCTCTGTCTCTCTTCTGTAAGGATCTGCTTTATATCCTGTGATACCATGGCAGAAATATATTTGGTCTTTGCCGACAGTTCCTGACACACAGCTCCAAAACTCTCAGAATCTCTGGAGTGATGAGAGTGTCTTTTGTATGCTACTGAGATGACTGGTGGCTAGGGGACCCTAGAGAGCCTTAGGATAAGAGCTGGTCACCAGAAAGACCAGGGCTTGATTAGAGGGTTGTAACTTTCAGCCCCACCCCCTGACCTTCGGGGAGGGGAGAAGCTTGGATTGAGTTAATCACCAACGACCGTTGAGTCAATCAATCACGCCTCCATAATGCAACCTCCATTAAAACCCTTAAAAGACAAAGTTCGGAGAGCTTCTGGGTTGGTTCAGAAGGCAAAGATGCTTCATACCCCTTCCGACATACGTTGCCATATCTCTTCCATTTGGCTGTTCCTGTGTTGTATCTTGTAAAATAAACCAGTAACAGCAAGGAAAACTCTTTTCTGACATCTGTGAGCTCTTCTGGTGGACTATCAAGCCTGAGGGAGGGGGGCATGGGAACCACCAATTTAGAGCTAGTTGGTCAGAAGTACAGATGATGACCTGGGACTTGTGACTGGTTCAGACGTGGGGACAGGGAGTTCCCTGGTGGTCCAGTGGTTAGGACTCTGCACTTTCACTGCCATGGGCCCAGGTTCAGTCCCCTGTGGGGGAACTAAGATCCCTCAAAAAAAGAAAGAAAAAAAGAAATGGGGACAGCCTTATGGAACTGAGCCTTTAACCTGAGGGTCTGCACTAACCGTGGGCGAATAGCGTCAGGATTGAACTGAGCCGTAAGATACCCAGTCAGTGTCCAGGGTGTTGCAGAACTGGTGGTTGGTGTGGGAAAAGCCCACACATTTGCAGTCAGGAGTGTTATGAGTAGGAACCACTCCCACCATTCATTCAGTGTCACAGTATCCCAAGCACTGGGCCCTTTACCTGCACCATCTCATTAATGCACCTGACAACCTCAGGGCAGTAGGTACAGTCATTGTACCCACATTACAGATGTGAAACCTGGGGCTGAGAGTAACACAGGCTGACAGCTGATGCCTGTCAAAGCTGGAATTTCAAACCCAGTCTGACTCTGAAGTCAGCACTGTGTTTAAAAACAATTCGTTTATTTACTTTACATTTTTTGCGTAGAGAATACACATACGATTTGTAAATTGCATCAGGTACAGAAAGGTGAATGAGGGTATTCCATGCTGCTAGATACGCAGGAACATACACACACTGTTCTACACTTTTCTGACTTAGCAGTTTATCTTGGAGATCATGCTATTCTGTACTTCTTTTCCCCTGATAATTTATTGAGGTGAAATTTACAAAACATAGGTCAACCGTTTTAAACTGAACAATTCTGTGGCATTTAGTACATTCACAATGTTGTGCAACCGCAACCTCTATCTAGTTCCAAAGAATTTCCATCACTCCGAAGTTAGACCCCTTACGCATCAAGCAGTTTCTGCCCATTCACCTCCCTTCCAACCCCGGGTGACCACGGGCTACATTCTGTCCTGATGGGTTTACCTATTCTGGATATTCGTATAAGTAGGGTCATACCATATGTGAGCTTCGGAGCTTAGCTTCTTTCACCTAGCATAATATTTTGAAGGTTTACCCATGTTGCAGTATGCATCAGTACCTCATTCCTTTTTTTTTTTTAACATCTTTATTGAGGTATAATTGCTTTACGTTGTTGTGTTAGTTGCTACTGTATAACAAAGTGAATCAGCTATACATATACATATATCCCCATATCTCCTCCCTCTTGCGTCTCCCTCCCACCCTCCCTATCCCACCCCTCTAGGTGGTCACAAAGCACCGAGCTGATCTCCCTGTGATAAGTGGCTGCTTCCCACTAGCTGTCTATTTTACATTTGGTAGTGTATATATGTCCATGCCACTCTTTCACTTTGTCTCAGTTTACCCTTCCCCCTCCCTGTGTCCTCAAGTCCATTCTCTATGTCTGCGTCTTTATTCCTGTCCTGTCCCTAGGTTCTTCAGAACCTTTTTTTTTTTTTAAGATTCCATACATATGTGTTAGCATATGGTATTTGTTTTTCTCTTTCTGACTTACTTCACTCTGTATGACAGACTCTAGGTCCATCCACCTCACTACAAATAACTCAATTTCGTTTCTTTTTATGGCTGAGTAATATTCCATTGTATATATGTGCCACATCTTCTTTATCCATTCATCTGTTGATGGACACTTAGGTTGCTTCCACGTCCTGGTTATTGTAAATAGAGTTGCAATGAACATTGCGGTACATGACTCTTTTTGAATTATGGTTTTCTCAGGGTATATGCCCAGTAGGGGGATTGCTCTGTCATATGGTAGTTCTATTTGTAGTTTTTAAGGAACCTCCATACTGTTCTCCATAGTGGCTGTATCAATTTACATTCCCACTAACAGCGCAAGAGGGTTCCCTTTTCTGCACACTGTCTCCAGCATTTATTGTTTGTAGATTTTTGTGATGATGGCCATTCTGACCAGTGTGAGGTGATACCTCATTGTGGTTTTGATTTGCATTTCTCTAATGATTAGTGATGTTGAGCAGCCTTTCATGTGTTTGTTGGCAATCTGTATATCTACTTTGGAGAAATGTCTATTTAGGCCTTCTGCCCATTTTTGGATTGGGTTTTTTGTTTTTTTGATATTGAGCTGCATGAGCTGCTTGTATATTTTGGAGATTAATCCTTTGTCAGTTGCTTCGTTTGCAAATATTTTCTCCCATTCTGAGGGTTGTCTTTTTGTCTTGTTTATGGTTTCCTTTGCTGTGCAAAAGCTTTAAGTTTCATTAGGTCCCATTTGTTTATTTTTGTTTTTATTTCCATTTCTCTAGGAGATAGGTCAAAAAGGGTCTTGCTGTGATTTATGTCATAGAGTGTTCTGCCTATGTTTTCCTCTAAGAATTTTATAGTGTCTGGCCTTATATTTAGTTCTTTAATCCATTTTGAGTTTATTTTTGTGTATAGTGTTAGGGAGTATTCTAATTTCATTCTTTTACATGTAGCTGTCCAGTTTTCCCAGCACCACTTATTGAAGAGGTGTATATTCTTCAATACACATTCAATATACATTGTATATTCTTTCCTCCTTTATCAAAGATAAGGTGACCATATGTGCATGGGTTTATCTCTGGGCTTTCTATCCTGTTCCATTGATCTACTGTCTTGACTACTGTAGCTTTGTAGTATAGTCTGAAGTCAGGGAGCCTGATTCCTCCAGCTCCGTTTTTCTTTCTCAAGATTGCTTTGGCTATTTGGCGTCTTTTGTGTTTCCATACAAATTGAGAAACTTTTTGCTCTAGTTCTGTGAAAAATGCCGTTGGTAGTTTGATAGGGATTGCGTTGAATCTGTAGTCACCATCCTTCACTTTCTTTGTGTCTGCTCAAATGTCACCTTATCAGAGGTCTCTCGAAAGCACATCTAAAATAGCAACTCTCCTCATTCTTCTCTGTCCTCAGTTTTATTTTCTTCATAGCATTTATCACCTCCTAAAATATAAACTATTCTCTCTCTCTCTCTCTCTCTCTCTCTGTGGAGTGTGTGTGTGTTGTGTGTATGTGTAGGTTTGAAGGTCTCTCTCTATTCTCTGGAATGTAAACTCTGTAAAAACAGATGCTTTGCTGCTTCATTCATCTCAATTCCCAGCTCCTAGAACAGAGCCTAGCACATGGAAGCATCCAAAAAATATTTGTTGAATAAATGGATGAATGAATGAATGAGAATAGATAAAGCTGCTTCATTCTTTTGAAAGGTAAAAACAGTATCTCATTGTAGTTTTACCAAATGTGATTCTTAAAACATAATGTCTCTGTTCATCTAACACTTAAGTTTTAAGAGAATTGTTCAGTCCTGTCTGGTCCTTTAAAGCATCAGCTGTCTATTGTAGGATTTATGTAACCATCAGTTCATAAAAGCAGGCTGCTCTCTAGCCCCCATGTACCCTTTACAGACTTGAGCCTGCATTGCTTGCCCTAACCTGTGGCAGGTACCATATCCAAACCTGTTTCTAATCTGCTCCCTTTTTATTTTCTCCCTGTTTCTGACCTCACCTTACCTTGGCTGTGACACTCAGCACTGTTCTTTTCAGCTCGGCTCTTTGACTATCAGTTATGTTCTATAAACATCTTTCTTTGTCCCTCTGCATTTCTGGGTTTCAATGGTCCATTTTATTGAGCAGATCTTTCACCAGTTCCTCTTCTCTTGGTTCTTAATTTGAACCCCATCAGGAATGTTTAGTGATAGCTGCTGGCAGAAAGTAGAACAAAAAACTTGGGAAACACTTCAATTTTCCTTTTGATTTTATCTCCAGTCGCTCTCTCTTTTACTTGGGCTGGGGTGCTACCAGCAATGCTACCACCCATCTTCTGATCTCTCTGATACTAAGTGAGGCTTAGTATCTCCCACAACAGTGATGAATAGACATTCTAAAGGTTTGGTTCCTGGGCAGATAGTAATAGGATCACCCAGGAAATTGTTAGAGATGCGGAGTTCAGGGCCCCCGTCCAGGAGTCTGTGTTTAAGTCTGTGTTTAAGGCAATTCTGATGCTTGATAAAGTTTAAGAACTCCAGCCATAAAGATGATGGGTGCTAGCATGTGCTGCCTGGCACGCTTGGTCAGCCTCAGGGCCAGCGCGGTGAATTTCCAAAAGAGCACAATCAAACTGGCAAGGGGCTATTGCCTTGCAGAGATATTAAGCAAATAGACCCATTCCAAGTGTCTGCTTTAGATCAAGAAGGAACACACAGAGAGTGACAGCGACAGAGGGATAAAAATGAGAAGACACAATTTTAGCAGTAGCTATCCATATTGCTCCAATTTCCCTTGCTAACAGTGGGACTTTGGACAAGTCCCTTCATCTGTCTCTTACTCACATATCATCAGGGAGCTGGATGGAAATCATATTGCAGGAAGGGATGTGCCGACTGTGAGGGAGAAAAGAAAAAGAGTTTAAAATGTAAGAGCCTCAGCTGCAGGACCTAAGCGTGGATGGGAGCATGTTCTGGGTACTGTTTATGATGTGAACTTCTGACCCAGCCATGCTGGCGGCACTGTGCACCGAGGCAGACAAAAGGTTTGCCTGCGTAAACAGAGAAGAGCTGTCTGCCCAAGACCCTCCATAACCCTTCGTGGTCTGAGCAAAATTTCCATGGACACTCCCCTCACCCAGCCTCCCCTACAGCCCCAGCTGAGCGCACACAAAGGAAGCTCTGTTCCCTGCTCGCTTTGCAAGAGCTTTGCTGGCTGGTGATCATATCATAATAGCTCACATTCACTGATGCTTGCTAAGTGCCAGGCGCTTTGCTGAGTGCCTGTCAGGCTAACATCAGTCCCATGAGGTAGATGCAGGTCCTGTCCTCCTTTTCGAGATGAGGAAAGTGGGGCTCAGAGACGTGGAGAGACTTGTCCCAGTCACCTGTGGAGAGTAACGCAGAACTGGGGCTGTTCCTGGGCCCCTGCCCTTTACGATGACACAGCAATGCCTTCAAAAGAGAAAGTAGTTTAAAGATGAGAAAACGAGTTTAGAGAGAGAAATTAGATCATCCAAGATTATAAATCTAGAAGGTAGCAAAACCATGACTGGAACACAGTTCCTTTCCCCACATCACGATGCCCCGACTGCAGACTTCTTTGATATTCCTGACCAAGGACAGAGTGTTTCCTGAGAGGTGCCCCCTCCCCTGCAAGCTGCCTGAGCACACGCTGCAGAGCACTTCAAAGTCCAGATCCAGGAGTTCCACACACCTGCTTGGATCCCTGGCTCGGACCTTGGGCAAGTTACTTTATCTCTTTTTTCCCCCCATTTTCTTTTAATGTAGGTGTAATTTGCGTACATTACATTCAGAGCTTTTAGTGGACAGTTCTACCAGTTTTGACGAATGCATAACGGTGTTGTGTGTCTACCACCATTATCAAGGTATAGAATCCCCCAAAGGTCCCTGTGCCCCTTTACAGTCAACACCTCCCTGCATCCCAGCCTCTGGCAACCAATGATCTGTTTGTAGTTCCTATGGTTCTGCCTTCTTCTAGAATATCATATAAATGGAATCGGCGTATAGCCTTTTGAGTCCGGCTTCTTTCACTTGGTCTAATGCATTCGAGATGCGTTTGTTTTGTGCATATAAGTAGTTCATTCCTTTTTGCTGCTGACCAGCAAGGATATTAATGTAGCAAAACCCAACAGCGGCCAGCCCACTGGAGACACCCGGCTATGCCACTGAGCTCTTCACCTATTAAGTTTTGACTCATTATCTTCAAGATGGTGCAACTATTTTGGAGACGGTGGTAGTGGAGGCAACTGGAAACCAGAACTGAATCACAGATGTGCAAACACATCTCTTAGGGACTTCCCAGATTATCTTAGTGACAGCATGTGTGGGCTAAGAGCCCTGTGGTTTGGGCACTAATGTGCCCATAAGCTAGAGAATCCTGGGATATTCAGGTCATGGCAGTTAGGATCAGAGCCAGAACCCAAACTCAGGACTATCCAGCTCCAGGTCCAGCCTTCTTTCCACCCTCTAGCAGCTTCCAGCCACATCCAGAGGGAAGCAAGTGCTACTGGCCATTGCCCAGGTCAGGGGAGAAGCGGATGGCGTGAGAGGAGAGCTTTTGGGTGAGGCTTGATGAAAAGGGAATCTTCAGCAAGGACAGTTCTAGAAGGTACCCTGAGGAGCCCTCTCTCATATGTCTGAATCAGCAGCTCTAAAGGGTACTCAGGCATCTGTACTGTTTAGTAAGCTTCCCAGCTGATTCTATGATGGAGCCAGCATTGAAAGTTGCTCCAGGGAAGAAATAAACACACCACTTTGACCTGAAGCAATGGAGAGAATTGGGTAGAAACACATTTCTAGGTAGTCTTCCTCTATGGTTGCCTAATAAGATCAATTCTTCTGTCTTCCTCTTTTGGTGCTGGCTCCACCGAAATTCTCTTGCTCCTTAGTCATCACCCACTTCAGATACACATGTAAGGATACACAGAGCACACGAATCCACCTGCTAAACAGCAAAGCAAGACAGCCAGGCTCGGGGCTCATCCCTCCGGGGCTGCGTTCCAAGGGTGACGGCCGGGAATATGGTCCTCTGGGTCTCTTTTGTTCACCCACCCGCAGAAACCTGGCAAATTAAATGTATGTTTTGGATATTCAGTGGCTGTTACTCATGGAAAATCTGAATCCATGTGAACACTCTCCAAGGCCAGATGGAGTTTCCATTCAGAAAAATCTTGGCACCGATATCTTCAGAACAATGACAGCTTCCAGGCAGGAGCTGGGAAGCCTCAGTGTAACTGGTGGCTGGCACTGTGAGTCAGAGCGGATAACAAAGGAGAGGAGGCCCCTGGCTGACATTTCCCTGTCCCGTTGGGCCTGGTGGCCCTCTATTTCTAATTCATGCATCTCCTCTAATGCAAACCTTCCTTGATGAGGATTGCCTTGTTAAAATATAGGCAGCCCCACCCCAGACATTTAAGGCAGCTTGGTAGCCAGCCACAGAAAGTTGTGAAACCTAGCTGCAACAAAAAGGGAAGTATATGAGAAGAATCCCAAAACATCTCACAGGGTCTGAGGGCGGATGGGGCAGCTACTGGCTTTCAAACTCATGAAAGACTAAAACCCGGAACCAGAATGACATCATGGGGTGAGGCAGCCCCTCTCTTCCCATCACCCTCTCTCTCAAGCTTACAGGATCTCATTTCTCTAAATGTGTCTCTCCCTCAATCTCTCTCTCTCTCTGACTTTCTCTATGTTGGCTTTTGTCCTCAAGCAGCTGAACAATGGTGTCTGCAGCCTCAAAATCCAGGAAAGAATCTGATGGGTCAAGCTTCAGACAGGTGTCCATCCTGGTCCAGTCAAAAGGGTGGGAGAGGTGGGTCACGCGTGAGGACGCCACAGGATCTCCCACTCCCACAGAGATGACTGGACCAGCGATGAATAGCCCTATCCCACTATGGACGTTCTGAAAAGAATCAGCTTGTCTTTTCCTCTGTCTTACGGTCCTGGCCATTACCTGCTTACTTCTGTTTCTTTGTTCACTGTAGATTCCTGCGGGCAGGGAGTCCAGTCCCTATCAGGCTCGCATTCATTCAGGATTTCCTCATTGAGTGTGAACTCCCTGCAGACCGTCAGCAGGACTGGACAGGAGACGGTTGCAGGGCCAGGCATCCTGGGCAATCTCACGGGGCCTGCATTCCAGCAGGGAAAACAGCTACTAAATATTAAACAGATATTAAATAGCCATGCAGCTACATGATGTCTGAGCCAACTCTACACATTTGTTTCCAAATTGTGTTCAGTGTAGTCTATCTGAGATGGAAGGGAAAGAAAAAAGAGAAATGTGTAATAAATCCTTCCTTGGTCTAATTAATTATTCTGAATGGTTCAACTTTAAATACTCGGTACACAATAGTCGCCTATCCAGATTGAGTGCCTCCGACTCGTGGGTGTCTGAGGTTTCCTTGCTTGCAGACTGTTCCCTATGCTGGTGATGGCGGTGAGTTGGGGGATGGGTTGATAGATAAGCCCCACCCACCGCCCGGGGTCCTTACCTGACTCCAGTTCCCCCACCCTTCCACCCACCCCAGGAGTAAAGCTCCCAACCATTGGAGCACACAGAAGGGCATTTTATGAAGAGAAATGCCCCTCCATTTGGGTCTGGTGTGGACCCTCCACTCCCCCCTCTCACCTCACGGCAACGGGGGCCACTGCTGGGCCTTGGGGAAGAGAGCATTTCCGCCAAGAACAGATCCAAGAAAAGTCTGTTTGGCTCTTAGAGGTGTTTTGTTTGGGTTTGGTTTTTGGGGGGTGCAGGATAGGGCTTGGGAGGAGCTTGCCTTTTGCTTTTTTCTTTTGTTTCAATTTATTCACAAACTATTTCAAATATACAGAAAATAATACAACAGACACACGCATATGCCCACGTGTAGTTAATCAACTGCAGCATTAAACTGATGTGAATCGTTGGACACTGTTGCTTCAACATTCCTCCACGCTGCTACATTCTCTCTCTCTTTTTTTTTTTTTACATTCTCTTTCTTAAAGAAATAAAATGTTACAAATGTGACTGAAGACCTTCTCCATCTCTTCCCCCACCTTTTACCTCACAGGCAGCCTGCCTATTTCTGTAAATTTTTTTTTTTTTACTATATTTGTAGCATCCATAAACAATAGATAGTTGTTTTGTGTTTTTAAAATAAGCACAAATAGCATTCTGTGCATCTCATTTTGCAAATTGCCGCATTTGTCTTTTGAAATTTATCCACGTTGTTGCCTAGAAATATTGGTCCATTCCTTTAACTGTTGTATTCTATTGTTTGTAGAAACCTGTTCACCCATTCTTCTGCTGAAGACGCTAAAAAGTGTTTTCAAGCACATGGCCATGAGTATCTGTGGGGTGGACAGCTAGACCTGAAATTGCTGTGTGGGTGCTGACTTTGTAGGTAATTTCTAGCAGGTGACAACGTCTCTGTTGCCACTTCCTCAACCCTGAAATGAGACTCCAATAGAGAAAATGTGAGGACTTAGACTTTTAACATAATTCCAAGAAGTGTTTCCAAACACCCTAAAAGCAAAAAACAATGTCCCTGATGGATATAGAGCTTAGACCAGTGATATAATGGAAATTGTGGCATTTTAGATAGTTCCTTACCCTAAAGATGATTGCTCTGGACAGCCTTTGACAACTCTGCCTGCTCTCTGTGCCCCTAGGCCCGTCCGCTCACAGTGATCATCCAGACTGCTACCCTTTCTTAAGTCAGGCCCCCAAAGCACAGGGCTCGTCCACTCCAGCCCCTAAGCTTCTAGGAGCCCAGAACATGTGCGGTCTGGCTGGGGCCCATCTCTGCAGCTGCCTCAGTGCTTTTCCTGCCTCAAGGTGGTGATGGGATTGGATGAAGCTGGGCAGGGGGAGCCCTTATATTTGAGGACTGTAGATTTTCTTACCTTTCCTGTCTCTTTTCCCTTTTATCTCTTTCTTTTTTGCTAGTTTCACTTAATCATGGCACTATTGATATATTCATACCTTTCAGAGTACAAAATTTAGACCCCATAGGAGAAAACACATAGCCCTTCACCTGTCACTTGGGAGCAGCTCAAATTTTTCTTTTTTTTAAAAGTTCATTCTGAAAGTCAAGAACTCCAGACTGCAGGGCAAAAGATATAAGATAGAAGACAAGTCTTATTCAGGGAAATTCCCAGTGTCTTAAGCCAGCAACGGGGAGGAATGGAAGACCATGGTTTGTTCTATATATCTGCACCACTGCAACTCTTTTCTTGGGTCCAAAGTGTGCCCTCGGGCTGGAGTCTCCATTCTGCTCTAGTTTCTTCCTAGTGTGTGTGCCTGGTGGGGAACCTGGAGAGTCAGTTCCAGGCTCTTTGCACAGGATCGGCCACCCTCAGAAAGCTAATGAAGAGCTGAGCCAGGCTGCACGGGATGCTGGGGGGTCAGGGGGCTTTCCCTGGATGTTTAGGAGGGCTTAACCCGGAGGCCCAGAAATTGAAGAGAACATGGCTAGAAGCCACATCTTGGTGATAAACAGTGATTTGAAGACGTCTGCAAAGAAAGGCAGTCATGAGAAGGAAAGCTAAGAGCACTGGTTTTAGAGTCAGCCACACGTGGAGTCTAGTTCCAGACCAACTGTTCACTTGCTGTCTGGGCAGAGGGTATAACTTCTCTGAGTTTCCAGGCAACTCACTATAGATTTGGGCTGTGCACAGTGCCCGATGCCAAGAAGGCCGCCAATATCCCTTCTTCCCGACTGACACTCTGCTGTGGACTCAGCTGGATGGACATGACAAAGAGGCCATGGTCCCTGTAGGGGAGGAAAATTGTCTCCCCAACCCTCTTAGAGTCCCCGGCTGGGCCTAAGAATTAAACTGACATAAGACAGTAACAGAAGAAAAGCACCCACATTTTATTAAAATTTTACATGTACATGGGAGACTTCACAGGTCAATGCAGACTTGAGGAGGTGACCCAGAGCAGAAAGCTTCTGTACCTTTTAGACGAAGAAATGATAGATTTTGAAGAAATGACAAGGCAAAGGGGGTTGGACTAGGGACAGTGAATTGTGGGGAGGTGACTGGGAGTGGTATGGTGAAAAAACTAAGATAAGGGTTATTTTAGTAAGTGTGTGTTTGTACAGATCCGTTTTGGCATTGACTTCCTCTCTGGTGATAAGGATGTTCTCTTCCTGGTACAGGGAGGGCACCTCTCTCATGAAAAATTTTATGGCCTTTTTGAAGGTAGAAAAGGGCAGGTCAGAGAGCCCTTCCTACATCTGCTGTTTCTCAAGTGCCTTCAGTTCAAAATAATCAATATGCCAAAGTGGTATATTTTGGGATGGCATGCCCTGAACTCCCTCCCCCAAACGCATGTTTTCCAAGTGGTCACCTGCAGAGATTGCTCATCAGATGCTCCCAAGTCATCATCCCAAGTCATCTCATACTTCCTTGCCAGAGGCGTTTGGCAGTGAAGGGTGAAGCCTCTGGAGCCAGATTCCTTGGTTCAAATCCCAGTTCAACCACTTATGAGCTATGTGGTCTTAGGAAAGTTTCCTGATTTGTGAGATGGGAATAAAAGTAGTAGTACCAACCTCAGAGGTTGTTTGAGAATTAAATGAGTTAATACTTGTTCCCGGCACATTGTGAGTTCTCATAATGTTACTGCTATATTGATATATCATTAGCAATTGATATAATGACCAGTCCATCCATTTCTCAGGGACCAAGTGTGTCTTATAACTGAGGCCCTGGTGACACAACAGTGAGCAAGTCAGTCCCTGCCTCCTAGGAGTTCGAGGTCTCTGGGGAAAATGGGCCAGTGACTAGAGAGACCGTGGCAAGTCAGGGCTGCCATGGGGAAGCACGTGGTGCTGGGGGTGCCTAGAGGAGAAATGGGATGGAGCAGGGACAGGTAACGAGAGACACTGAGTCTTGAAAGATGGGGTCAAGGGGAGGAGGGAGGGCTGTCCAGACAGAAAGAGTAACAGGAAAAAATAGGAGGAGTTTTGACAAATAAAACACAGGTTTATTCAAAAATTATGTGAGTGCTCCCTGTTCTAGGTACTAGGGAGACTGCTGTGAATAGACAAAGTTCTGCTCTCACTACGATAGCTGACATTTATACGCCACTTTTTGTCTGCCCCACACCTACCTGCGTACATTATACTTGTTACCTACGAGGTACCTTACTACTTGCCAACTGAATTAAAAACAGACAACACGAGAGCTGTGAGTTTCAGTTTTCTTTGGGGACTTAGTGAGGACTGTAGCCCGTGAGACAGCCTCTCAGAAAGCTCTGTGGAACTGTTCCAAAGAGGTAAGGGGGAAGGTCAGTAGATCTGTGATTTTGGCAAAGGGGGTACATGCAACCAAGCACACATCTCGATAGAAAGTTGCTGCTGGTCATGAGGAACAGATGTGTTAATGAATGGTTTTAGTGCTTTTCTAAGTATGGGATGATACAAGAGTTTGGGTTCATCAAATTTTCTCCTCAAGGCCTGTTCTGCCAGTTTCCCCAGAGCACAGAGTGCCTCATTCCTGATCTCTGCCCTGAACTCCTTTCAGGGGGTGTTGAAGGTCTGTGACTGCAGTGGCTAGTGACTTCGTTCTTGTAGAACCAGATGGCGAGCAACGTTTTTTAGTTGTCCTCCTATAACCTCCATTTTACATTTGGGCTACATGGAGAGCAGACGAATCTGCTAACTTGGCCAGATTGGTAAACTCCTAAGGAGCAGAGCTGGGATTGACACCAGGCAGTCTGGCTGCAGTGTCTGGTCTTAACCACTCTGCTATGCCGCCCTTAAGGAACTTGCTGACATTCTCGGGACCTACTGCGGGAGTTAGGAGTGGGTTTTCTTGGCTGGAGTACTGAAACAACCACGGCAGGCAGATTAAGGCCAGTTTGTGATGGGCCTTGAACGCCAGGCTAAGGGGCTTGGATTTTATCTTGCCTGCTGGGTAGAGGATGGCTTGGAAAAGGCAAGGTGGGACCCAGAAAAAACACCTTCCCCTCGCCTCCCGTAAACTGTGGCAAGAATCTGGGCCAGAGACGACAATGGACTGGGATGCCGCGGGGCAACGTGATGAACAGACCGCGACAGCTTCCGGTAGAGCCGGGCGCCGGCGGCAGAGGAGGCCAGCCTGGGGCGGGAGGTCGCCGGCGCCCGGGCCGGCCATTGGCGGCGGGCTGGGCCGCGGCCCCTCCCGCGGGGCGGGGCGGGCGGGGCGAGCTCTGCGGGCTCGCCAGGGTAGCAGCGCTGCAGCATCCTCGCCGAGCTCCCCGCACCCGCGGCCCGCGCAGCGCGCCGCTCCCGCTCCGCAGTCCCGAGGCAGCCCCTGGCGAGGCCTGGAAAGTCCAGCCCGGAGCACAGCTCGGTCCAGTCGGGGTGGGTGAAGGGCGGCGGCGGGGAAGGGAGGTGGCTCATCTCGGTAGCTCCTGGGTGGGGGAGGGACTGGGCTCAGGACTTGGTTCCGACCCCGGCGATGGGGAGGGGGCGGTGATGAGCTGTTCTCTGACCACCCAAGATGGGGGCTCGGGTAAGGATGGGGTGGGAGTGGGGTCGCGGCACCAGAGCTGTGCTCTGACCTGGTCGAGGAGGGAACAGGGCTCAAACCCAGGACCAAGCCGGGGTGGGGGGCCGGTGGGGAGGGCGGTGAGGGGAGAGGGTTGTAAGCTTGGGGGCACCCGGGTTCTGTTGCTCGCGGGAGGGGCTATCACTGGGGGCGGGGGCAGAGCACAGCCTGTGCCGGAGGATGCGCCAGGGGGTACGCAGGGGATTCGGGCGCGGGGCTGGAGCGGGTGGGGGTCTTCCCTGTGCGAGGTAGCTGCGTCCAGAGGGGACTCGGCCTCCTCCCATCTGGGAGTGGGTGCGGGAAGCGGGGCGCCGGGGGCGGGCCCGGCTCGTAGTGCCAGAGGCGGCGGGGGCGGGCGGCGCGGGCCAGAGGGTGGTCGGCGCGCCTCTGACAGCGTTCTGGCACGCGCAGGCGGCGGCGCGGCGGCTGCGGGCGCTGAGCCGAGATGCGATGGCTGGCGGGCACCCTGCTGTGCCTGATGCTGGCGGCGGCGGTCCCCACGGCCCCCGCGCCAGCTCCGACAGTGACCCCGGCTTCGTTCGAGCCCGGCCCGGCTCTCAGCTACCCGCAGGAGGAGGCCACTCTCAACGAGATGTTCCGCGAGGTTGAGGAACTGATGGAGGACACGCAGCACAAACTGCGCAGCGCGGTGGAGGAGGTGAGTGCGCCCGAAGGGCCCGCGCTCCGGGGAAGCGCGAGGCTGGCGACAGCGGGGGCTGGGGAAGCAGTGGTACGAGCGCTGGCCAGGGTCCTCAGGTCCGCTAAAGGGCTGGGCAGGGCGGGCAGCAGATTCCGAGTTATCTGAAGGCAGCGCGGGGTGATCCCAACTCCCGCCTCGTTCTGCCTTCCTGCCAAAAGCTCTGGATCTGAGTCTGTCCAGCCAGAGACTCCGGCCGGACCTGCCCATGGGCAGCGGAGGGTCACCACCTGCCTGCAGGCTGCCGGCCATCACCTTGCAATTACCTTCAGGTGTGCAGCTGGCCTTATCCTGTCCTCAGCGGAGGCTTGCAAGGCCCCTGGTATTCCAGCGCTGTGGTTTTGCTGAGGAAGCTCCAGGCATCTCAAGTCCCAGCTTGTCTGGGCCTTGAGCTTGTGCCATCTTCCCGAGAGACAGTTGGGGTGTCATGTGGGGACAAAGAGCCCTGAGCTTTGCTGGTAATCTTTCTGGGCTTCCCCAGTGCCATGTGGGGCAGAGAAGGAAACTGGGAGTCCTAAATCCCAGCAATGTCAGTTGTCAGAGGGTGGTGGGTGAGAGGAGGAGAAGCTGTGTGAAGGGCAACCTCCCACCCTACCCCAAGAGTGCTTTGGAGTCAGTCCTGGGCTCAGGGCCCTCTTCTGCCATTCACTAGCAGGTGGCATTGCCAGATCCCTTAACATCCTGTACCTCAGTGTCCCGTGAGAATTAAATCCACGCTATGTGTAGCACCTGGCGTATAATAGATGCGCAATATATAGCAGCTGTTAGTTATCAGATACCAGATACCTTGGGAAAACTTTGCTTGGCTTCTTCCTTCCATTGCCTCCCAGGTCCAAACACTATGGATGGCATCCTCTATGGTGGGCATGCAAGCATCACCAGGGTTGCCTGGACAGGAGGTGCAGCTGGCCCACCTCTCCCAGCCAGGGGACCCTGCTGCCTGGGGTGGGTAGGCATGGCCCCTCTTGGGCCTGCCTCTGCTGCAGCCTGTCTTTGGAGAGAAGCCAGCCATACAGTGAAGGAGTCAGTGAGGGACCAGATGTCTAGGCTGGAAGGTCAGGTGCCTCCACATCCCTGCTTCTCTGCACTGCATTTGGACAAAGTCTCCAAAGCTGGCTCTGGTCTACCAGGAGAGGTGGCTTTCTCCTCCCACCCCGGTGTGGTTTGGGTTAGTTCCCCTTCCTGCCCACAACAGTCAGCCTGGTGGACCCTGGACACTGGTGAAGGGGACACTGGATTGGGAGGCGGTTGCATGGGCAGCTGTATCTGAACATCCACTGGACAGGCCAGATTCTAAAACCTGTGGCCTTCCTGTTTCCTGAGAAAGCGAAAGAATCATGACATGGAACAATGAAAGGCGCCGAAGCATCAGAGGCCCCAGTGTCTTTTCACTCTGCACCTTCAAATTGAACTGAGCTCACAATCCTTCTGGTTCTAGAGCAGGTCATTTGCTTCCCTCCTGCCCATGGATTCCCACTGAGCCTGACCAGGTCACCTGCGTGTTTTCATTCAGTGTGAACTTGCCCATGCAGCATGGTCCTCTGCCGGCAGCCCCTGGTGAGGGGGGATGAGGGAGCGGCAGGGCCCCTTCAGTCTCTTCATTGATGAGAGCAGTTTGCGGCCAGCGGGACGTTGTGGTGGTGCTGACTCCGAGGGAGCTGGCCACGTTGCCTCTGCCTGGGCCCCAGCCTTCCTCCTCCAGACATGGCTCTGCCTGACTTCTGCAGTTTGCCACCAGGGGAGACATGGGCTGGCACCTCTACCCCGCTCAGTGGGAACCAACCTTCCTTCTCTCATCCCAGCTCTGCCGCTTACGAGTGATGGGATCCAGGCTCTGAAATGGAGGAAATGTCCATTTCCCCTCGGGGGTAATGGGGAGAATTAAATGAGAGGATGTAAGTAAAGCAAGTTTTCTGGTCGTCTAAAATGGGTTAAGTAGGGACTTCCCTGGTAGTCCGGTGGTTAGGACTTGGTGCTTTCACTGCCGTGGTCCGTGGGCCCGTGGCCCCGGGTTCTATCCCTGGTCGAGGAACTAAGCTGCTCCGCGAGCTGCGCAGCACAGCCAAAAAATAAAATAAAATAAAAATGAGGTTAAGTAAAATTGAGGCAATATAAGTTGCCCCCTCGTGTGGTTGTCAGGACTATGGGCAATTGTTGGTTCTCAATAAATAATGGCTCTCATTATCATCATATTAATAACAGTAGTAGGAATGATAACAAAAGAACCACAAGTGTCTGATATAGATTCACAATAGATTATGGCTGTTAGTATTAAGTTTTTAAAAGAGACTGCCAGAAAGCCTCTTAAATCTCATAAACATAAGATAGTTGCTGTTTACTTACTGTCCCAGAGAAGAGCCAAAAAGGACACGAGGCTGGATGCATTAATTGTTTACATAGTTTACAGAGTTGCATCACGAATCTGCTTTCAAGTAACTCCCTGACATTTAAAATATTCCAGCTGACTCAGCTGCTGATTTCTCTTAAGGGAAAAAGGTTAACTCTGCTTGTAGGATCATTATTGAGGGGAAGCAAATCTTCCAATGGTTCAGTCTGGGCTGTTCCTGTTTTCCTGTTTAATTATTCTGTATGTTACTGATAAAAGTATTGTGAGGATAAAACCATTCCCCGCCCCTCCATTGCCACATCTGTAACTGGCATATTTTAGAATGTTCTTACCACCTCACCTATTCCTAGGAAGAATCCCAATACCAAGCCTGAATTTCTCTCTCCAGTTTTTCTTACTCTGCTCCTTTAACAGACACGCAGATTCAACCAATTGTAGGTGCCATTTTAAACAATATTCACTTTCCGCCTCTGTGAAACAAGTCCTGTTGCTTCAGGCTTAAGTTTCTCTTGCGAGTGGCAGTAATAGTTGTGGTTGAAATTTCCACTGTAAACTGTACTTTTAGCTTGTGGTGCCATGAAAGAGCTTTAGCTCATTCTGTTGAAATAACCACTGGTTGAGGGGGAGAAGGTTTTATATAAAGACTATCTGTTCAGCCCAGAGCAAATTCTAAATTTGGTAACTTGTCAATGATTTGCAAGCCAAACTGGAGGATTACCATTCCTATAGAAATTTTAAAAGCATTGAAACATTCCATTCTCCTTCCGGATTTAGTCCCTCTAGTATCTCCAGACTCCTGTTCTTTCCCAGCTGTATCCTTTCTATCACTAAACATCTCAGGATCTCTCACTTAAATTTAAGAAGACTTTTTCTTAGTCTTAAATCTCCTGTCTTAGCTTCGTCCATTTCTACTCCATTTTATTAGCAAACCCTTGGAACACATGTTATTTACTACCTGCCCTTTCCACTCCTACCCAGACATCCGCCGGCAAACTAGCTTCTTCTAAAACTGCTTTCTTAGACGACTACGTTATGCAAGTATTACACCTTTGCAGGGTGACAGATACTGTATTGTACCAAGCACTCAGATTTCATGATCCTTAATCGTTACATCTGCTCAACAAAGTAGAATCATCCCCATTTTACAAACAGGAAAGCTGAGGTTTAGAGATATTTGGTATCTTGCCCCCAGGTCACGTGGCTGCTTTGTGGCCGAGCTGGGACTTGCCCCTACCCCCCATTACCTGACTCCAGAACCCGGGCACTTTCTACTGTGCTGCCTTCTGACGATGCTGCGGGCAACTTCTTGCCTAACCTAGTGGCCAGCGCTCAGTGGCTTGGTCCTTCTAGATTGATTTGGAGCCTTTACCACCTAGAAGGCCCCTCCCCAGATAAAACTTCTGACTCTCAGCCTGCTTGTAGCTAGTCCCCTGACTCCGTTCTTTTTCTTCTCTGGATTCTGTATGATCTCCCAACTAGTCTTCAGAACTTGCTGCAGCTCCCCATTGCTTGGTGCAAAGGTTCTTACCTGAGGGCGAGTAGAGGGGAGGGAATATCTCAGAATCATCTGGGAAGCTCATTGATATGTGGGGTCCCCCCTCCAGAAATTCTAATTCGGCAGGTCTGGAAGGGATCCAGATATGTATATATTTTTTAAAAGTTTGGACATGACTCTGAGGTGCCTCTCGGTTGAGAACCAGGCTAACATTGTCTGCATTAGAACTGCCCCTGGACTCACCTGTCAGTTTGTCTCTACTTCATTATCCATTATTTTATCCATTTAGGGTACAGCATGGACCCTCTGCCCTAGCCCATGACACACCATTCTCATCCAGGCTGCCAGTTTCGCCTCCTCTATGCTCCTCTCTATCCAAATCGTATCTGTTCTGTGAGACCAACCCAATCATGCCTCCTCTTCCACCTGGAAGCCTTTTTCTCTCTTCTTTGAACCCCTGACTCGCTTCTACAGACTGTCATAATCATCCTCAAACTGCCTTGTGTGGGGCTCTCCTATCTCCCCAGCAAAAGTATAAGCAGAATCACATACTAGGAAAGGCACATAATTTGGAGTCAGACTGACCCGAGTTATAATCCGAGTTTTGCCACTTACTAAGAATGTGATAACCTTAGGCAGATTCCTTCCCTTTTTCAACCTCATTCTTTTCATCTGCAAAATGAGGGTAATAACACTTCCTCTTAACGGTTGCTGTGAATATTTAAGGAGGTATGGAAGGAGCTGGCGCAATGGCTCAGACATAGCTGATGCCCAAGCATGGAGGTGATGGTGATGACAGAGCCAGTGACCAGGGTTCAAACATGTGACGAGTTGTCTCAGGGTCAAACACAGCGGTTGCTGACCAAGTCCTTGGTTGGTTATCCGGTCCTTTATGCTGACCAGACTTTCTTCACACTTCTGGTGCAGTGTCTTTGTGCTACATTGAGACATGGGAATTCTTTCCCCATGTATACCCAGGTCAGCAAATCTGGATGGGAGAGAAAGGAAAAGAGGGGGCCTCACGTAGTATGTAAGGGAATGGAGGACAGTGATTTTTAAAATAGAATCTTTTTTGAGGATTCCTTTAAAGGAATAAGAATAGCCCAGAGTCAAAGATTGCACTGTTGGAAAATAGCCAAGCACCAGTTACAACTTCTCTCTGTGTCTCTCATTTTAAATTCCTAGAGAGAGTGTCGGGTTGGCTCAGTTAGTCGATGACATGACCTCTGTTTGAGTCCAATCAACTGTGACTGGTCACACTGTCACCTGCCCACTCATTAGGACTGGGGCTGGAATTGAGTCCAGATTTAAGTTGACTGACATGTCTGGTATAGATGTCATGGAAGCTCATGATTTGTGGACAGTGGCCTGAGAAACGTGGCATCAGAAAAGGACACTTGTGCAAGAAGAGCCAGGAGGAGGGTGCGCCCCGGGAGCTAGTCACCTGACCCTCTACAGGGGTCCCTCTTGTACTTAGGGGGTGGGTGGGGAAGAGACATAGCTGTGGCGCCACCTGCAGTGGGGAAGGGGCTGTCCTAGGTTGGGTCCCCACCCCAACCTGGCCCTGCAACAAGGATCTGGGAGCAAATAATTCATTTGTGATGTGACCCCAGAAACACGAGGAGGAAGTGGGAAAGTGAGATGGAAAAGAAGAGAGGCAATAAAGGCTGTGCTGATGAGCAGGTTACTGCTAGGGACAACTAGGGCTCAATCCCCCTGGGGTCCTTGGAGAGAGACCGTTCCACTGAGGGGAGAGGGCACTGGGGTACTTACCCCCGTAGCCTGTCCTTCACTGGTTAAGGGTTGTCCCTGGAGTGCTCACTCCCTAACCCGTGGGGCCTGTGCAGACTGAGCACACTTCTGCAGCCAGAGAATGCTCTCGAAGAGAGACAGAGGTGGTTGTTGGCACATAAGGGAACAAATGCGGGTGACCTCCCGATTAGGCCACGGGGAGATGGGCGTGGCACCTAGAGCATCTATACAGGGGTCAAGACTGTTCAACAGAGGCATTCTCAAATCCCGACTCTGCCCTCCACTGAGAGTCTTGGGAAGTTATCTAGTCTTCCTGAGCCTCGGTTGCCCCACTTGAAAAGTGGGGCCGTTAACACCCACCTCACAGGGAGGTTGTGAGATGTAAGGCAATGATATACGTAGACATTTAGAACAACGTCTTGTTCTACTGGGTACTCAATTACTGGTACCTACTATCATCAGCACCACTGTAATTGCAGAGGAGGAAAAGAGAAGTGGTTCTTTTTTTCTCATGGACTCTGATTTGTATCAAGAGAAAACAATATTGCTCATTAAATCCATTGATTTAATTAGATGGAGGCAGAAGAGGCTGCTGCTAAAACGTCATCAGAAGTGAACCTGGCACGCTTACCTCCCAGCTATCACAATGAGACCAACACGGAAACCAAGGTTGGAAATAACACCATCCACGTCCACCGAGAAATTCACAAGGTAAGGATGGTCGTGGCCAGCACTTCCTCCTTTCCTCGTCGCCTGGTCCCATCAGAGGACTAAGGTCTTGTTTACATGTTTGATATACAAGCCAAAAAATACAAATGAGGATAGTAAAATACATGTTAAAAACCATAGGGAGTGAGGGAGCTATTTAAAGGGGGAAAGATATGTATCAAAAACATAAATTGCTTTTGTATTTAAGCAGTAAATTTAACTCTACTCTTCCCGCCAGTCCAATTGCAAAGGAATGTTCAGGGATTTTTAGTTTGTCTCAAAGGAAGCAAACAAGTGTTTAGAGAGATACTTTCCTAGTATCGAATTTGAGGAATTTATTTCACAGGTTTTTTTTTTTTTTTTTTTTTTTTGCGGTACGCGGGCCTTTCACCGTTGTGGCCTCTCCGGCTGCGGAGCACAGGCTCCGGATGTGCAGGCTCAGCGGCCATGGCTCACGGGCCCAGCCACTCTGTGGCATGTGGGATCTTCCCAGACCGGGGCACGAACCCGTGTCCCCTGCATCAGCAGGCGGACTCTCAACCACTGCGCCACCAGGGAAGCCCTATTTCACAGGTTTTTATCCATGTTTCAGTAGTGAGTTGAAATAGAGTTCATGCTGTAGTGAATAGATCTTCACCATTTCCTTAGGAGGACCGCAAATGTGGTAATACTCAGCCTTCAGAAGAAAAAGCCTCTATAGCCAGGAGATGAAATATTCTTTTGTTTGCTGGTTATCTATTCAAAATTCTACAGCAGAGTGTTTCCTAACCTACCACACATCTTAAGTGTCTCTTGGTCCAATATCTTGCACGAAGAGCAAGCGGTTTGTTCTCAGTCTGACTCGAGGAAGAAAATGTTGCAAACCTAGAGGAATGTGACATTAGCTTGCCCCTAGTGTGAGATGTCTCCCATATGAGTTTGGCAGGACTTTGGGAGCAAACCACTTGGCCTGTGTTCTCTTGAAGAGAGTCTGGTGTGCAGATGTTCAGGGTCATTGTTAGAGGCTGTAGAGTTGACCTTCTGTTGTGAGCATCAAGGAGCTTGACCTCTGATCTCATCTCAATGCCTACATGCAAGGCCATGACGGCTCTCACAAAAGAGACCTGCTTTTGTTCAAGTGCCCAGGTAATGGGTTGAAACAACAGCACTTCTGTGCTATAGAGGATAAAGGGGTCCATTTTCATGGGCCATTGCCTTGACTATAAAGTAGCCTCTGTGTGGCTCTTCTGCTACATACTGATGGCCCAGCTCCGGAGTGTACCCCCCGCATAAATAAATGCTCCACCTGCGAAGCAGAATCCTTTCGCATTGCTTGTCTGAAGACTGGAGAATGTTTCCAAAAGTGATTGTTTTATTCTTGTCAAAACCAGTATTAAGTCATCCTTTCTGAGAATAATCAGCCAGTAGTTTCAGCTGCTTCTTATATTTTCTCCTTGTAGATATCAGAATACCCAAACGTGAGTCCTACCGGTAACTAGTGTGATTTTGAAAAACTTACTTCAATTTCATGACCCTCACTAACTGCCTTTAGCAAATAGGGATATCAACATCTACATTACGGTATTATGGGGGTCCAATAACTTAAAGTATGTGAGAGTCATTGTAAACTATGAAGTGCTATCCAGCAGCAAATTCTTCTTGTTGTTGTTCTTACAGTAAAGTTACGGTATCCGCACTGTGTAGTAGTTCTCGAGCGGGTTCCATGGAGCTCCTGTCCTGTGTGATGCTTTATAAAAGAAGGGCTCAGGGGTGAAACATGTTTGGAAAACATTGTACATATTTCTCTTCCTAGAGATACAAAAATGCACCTTACTATAATAAAGGCTCTGAGAAGTCCTGCAACCTATACATATAGGACTGTACAATTAAAAAAAATATAACATTGGTTAATCCTGTAAAAATCTGGCATAAAGGAAGAAGACATCATCTCTTTGCCAGAGAGAGGAATTATTTAGATAAAAATAAAGTATGTTGATGAAGACATGATCCTTATCTCCTCAGAACTGGAATTAGAACTAGAATTTGATCCACTATTGCACATTAGCCTAAGAGTTTCCACTTTGTTTTGGCTGCAGACGCCTGTGACATTAGAGCTGGCAGGAACTTTAAAGATGACCTAGAAATGAGAAAACTGTGAATCAGAGAATAGAAATGATTTGTTCCAGGTTACATACTAGATGGTCATTGGTGTCTGAGGCAGGGCTCAAAGAACACAGGTCTCCTAGTTCCTGGGCGTCTTTCTGTCTTTATCACCAACACAGAGGTTTGACGTGGCCTTGGATCGGGTGGGAATAGCCTGGGTTCCACGTCAGGTTTCTAAGGCTCAGCTTTGAGGTGCCTGTTCCTGTTTACAGAAGGCAGGCAACGGATAGAGGAATACAGGGCCAGGCCTCCCATAGTACTTAAGCACTTTTTTGATGAAACAAAACAGTTCCCCAGAATCAGGAAGTGGGGCAGCTATAGCTAAAACCTGCTTCTTTCAATACCCAGACCTGTAGTTGAAAAGAAAGCTGACACTGAGTTTCAAGTAAATGAGCCCCAGGAATGATAAAAATAGCTAGCGCTGAATATTTGCGAGGTGACGGGCTGTGTGCTTTACATAGACCTCCTCGGCCCCATGCTGTAGGCTCTGTTACATCTCTTATCGCTGCACCGTCTGACGCTGCTGGTGGAGCTCAGAAAGAAAGGGGGACAGGACTCGCCTGGTGGTCCCGTGGTAAAGAATCTGCCTTCCAATGCAGGGGACGCAGGTTCAATCCCTGATTGGGGAGCTAAGATCCCACATGCTGCTGGGCAACTAAGCCTGCGTGCTGCAAACTACAGAGCCCACGCGTGCCACAACTAGAGAGAAAACCCACACGCCACAAATAGAGAGAAGCCCGCGTGCCGTAACGAAAGATCCCACATGCTGCAACTAAGACCCGAGGCAGCCAAAAAAATAAAGAAAATTTAAAAAATAAATATAAAAAAAAATGCATTTAAGAAGAGGGGAGGGAGTGGGCATTCTGTCTACTTTGACAGGTGCTTCTGCTTCAGAAAATAGAAAACAGTAAAACAAAAAAACAACCTGTGGGATTTGTCCAGAATTCCTCCTATTTCACATTCACTGTACTTGTTCTCCTATAGATCACCAACAACCAGACTGGACAGATGGTCTTTTCAGAGACGGTCATTACGTCAATGGGCGACGAAGAAGGCAAAAGGAGCCACGTGAGTGGTCATCTTCCCCGTGCTCACACCCGAGGCACACACTCCTTTGCTGAGCCTGCCAGAGCTGGCCCAGACTTCAGAGTGGCTGCAGGAGGGAGCTGGCTCCCCTGCACCTCTCCTGTTTTCGTTTCTGCCAAGATTCCCCAATGCCTACATTTCTGGCCAGACAGCCGCAGTCTGGTAACAGGCTCTGCCTCCATATGCACTTTGCCTCAGAAATGGCAGGACACGTTCAATTCGGTTGTCATTTGCATGGCTGAGGCTCAGCCTTGGAAGGGGAACACTGAAGTATCGGGTGCATTGGTCAGGGTCCCTAGTAACAAGACCTGGTGCATCCGACCTGAAAATACCCTAAAACCTCTGGCATGACCCACGTCATTTATGATCCCAGCCCCGGTCTGGCAGTTTGAGAGCAAGAAAACCTTAAGTGGAACCCAGTGGCCCATTGGAAAGGTGTCCCCCTGCTCCAGGCTTCTCGCTGGGCCCCTTGTGATTGCACCCGCTACTCAGTGGCCTGTTGCTCAGTCCAAAGGTGGGCTGCTTTTTAGAGAATTATAGATTCTGAACATGGAGAGAGACATCATTTCACAGAAGAAAGGCCTGGCGTAGGTTGGGGGATGACCCAGGCCGAGTCACTGGTGTCCAGACTCCCAGACGAGAGGTGACTCAGCTGTACCTTATCTTCGCAAAGAGGTGGCTGGTTTCAGATGCAGAGGCCTGGTGAGGAGAGGACAAGGCAACTGCCGTGTGACATGGGGCCTGCTCTATGGGGCCTGCGAGGGCCAGCCTCTCTGTGCCCAGGCACGTTATGCAAACTTCCCACTGCACGTTCTTCTCTGAGGTGTAGAACGCATCCCCAGCCTTCTGAGGGGATCCAGGATATTCCCTCACCCCTTGTGGCCTTAGCACAGGAAAAGAAGCAGTGTACCCATAATCATTAGGTGGTGTTGCTGTGGTTGGTAGTCGATGGGTCCTTTTTTTTTAAATATTTATTTACCCATTTATTTTTATTGAAGTATAGTTGATTTACAATGTTGTGTTAGTTTCTGTTGTACAGCAACGTGATTCAGTTATACGTATGCATATATATATTCTTTTTCATATTCTTTTCATTATGGTTTATTATAGTATATTGAATGTAGTTCCCTGTGCTATATAGTAGGACCTTGTTGTTTATCTATTTTATATATATTAGTTTGTATCTGCTAACCCCAAACTCCTAATTTATTCCTCTCCCAACCCTTTTCCCCCTTGGTAACCATAAGTTCGCTCTCTATGTCTGTGAGTGTGTTTCGTAAATAGGTTCGTTTGTGTCATGTTTTAGATTCCACGTGTAAGTGATATTATATAGTATTTGTCTTTCTCTTTCTCTTTATCACTTAGTGTGATAATCTCTAGTTGCATCTATGTTGTGGCAAATGGCATTATTTAATTCTTTTTTTATGGCTGAGTAGTATTCCGTTATGTATATGTACCACACCTTCTTTATCCATTTATCCGTCAGTGGACATTTAGGTTGCTTCTATGTCTTGGTTATTGTAAATAATGCTGCTGTGAACACTGAGGTGCATGCATCTTTTCGAATTATAGTTTTCTCCAGATACATGCCCAGGAGTGGGATTGCTGGGTCATATGGTAGTTCTATTTTTAGTTTTTTAAGGAACCTCTATACTGTTCTCCATAGTGGCTGTACCAATTTACATTCCCACCAACAGTGTAAGAAGGTCCCCTTTTCTCCACACCCTCTCCAGCATTTGTTATTTGTAGACTTTTTAATGATGGCCATCCTCACTGATGTGAGGTGGTACCTCATTGTAGTTTTGATTTGCATTTCTCTAATAATTAGCAATGCTGAGCATCTTTTCATGTACCTCTTGGCCATCTGTATGTCTTCTTTGGAGACATAGGTCTTCTATTTAGGTCTTCTGCGCATTTTTAAATTGGGTTGTTTGTTTTTTTGTTATTGAGTTATATGAGCTGTTTGTATATTTTGGAAATTAAGCCCTTGTTGGTTGAATCTTTTGCAGATATTTTCTCCCAGTCTGTAGGTTGTCTTTTCATTTTGTGTATGGTTTCCTTTGCTGTGCAAAAGCTTATGAGTTTGATTAGGTCCCATTTGTTTATTTTTGCTTTTATTTCTATTTCCTTGGGAGACTGACCTAAGAAAACATTGGTATGATTTATGTCAGAGAATGTTTTGCCTATGTTCTCTTCTAGGAGTTTTATGGTGTCATGTCTTATATTTAAGTCTTTAAGCCATTTCGAGTTTATTTTTGTGTATGGTGAGAGGGTGTGTTCTAACTTCATTGATTTACATGAGGCTCTCCAACTTTCCCAACACCACTTGCTGAAGAAACTGTCTTTTCTCCATTGTATATTCTTGCCTCCTTTGTTGAAGATTAATTGACCATAGGTGTATGGGTTTATTTCTGGGCTCTCTATTCCATTCCATTGATCCATATGTCTGTTTTTGTGCCAATACCATGCTGTTTTGATTAGTGTAACTTTGTAGTATTGTCTGAAGTCTGAGAGGGTTATGCCTCCAGCTTTTTTCTTTTTCCTCAGGATTGCTTTGGCAATTCTGGGTCTTTTATGGTTCCATATAAATTTTAGGATTATTTGTTCTAGTTCTGTGAAAAATGTCATGGGTAATTTGATAGGGATTGCATTAAATCTGTAGATTGCTTTGGGTAGTATGGCCATTTTAACAATATTAATTCTTCCAATCCGAGAGCATGGGATAGCTTTCCATTTCTTTGAACCATTTTTAATTTCCTTTATCAGTGTTTTATAGTTCTCAGCATATAAGTCTTTCACCTCCTTGGTCAGGTTTATTCCTAAGTAATTTATTTTTTTGATGCAATTTTAAAAGGGTCTGTTTTTTTTTTTACTTTCTCTTCCTGATATTTCATTTTTAGTGTAAAGAAATGCAACCGATTTCTGTACGTTAATCTTGTATCCTGCTATCTCGCTGAATTCGTTTATCAGTTCTAGTAGTTTTTGTGTGGAGTCTTTAGGGTTTTCAATATATAGAATCGTGATCTGCATAAAATGACAGTTTTACCTCTTCCCTTCCAATTTGGATATCTTTTATTTCTTTTTCTCATCTGATTGCTATGGCTGGCTAGGACTTCCAATACTATGTTGAATAGAAGAGGTAAGAGTGGGCATCCTTGTCTTGTTCCAGATTTTAGCAGGAAGGCTTTCAGCTTTTCACCGTTAAGTATTATATTGGCTGTGGGTTTGTCATGAATAGCGTTTATAATGTTGAGATATGTTCCCTCTATGCCCACTTTAGTAAGAGTTTTTATTATGAATGGACATTGAATTTTGTCAAATGCCTTTTCTGCATCTATTGAGATGATCATGCGGTTTTGTCTTTTGTTTATGTGGTGCTGATTTGTGTATGTTGAACCATCCTTGTGAGCTTAGGATGAATCCACATGGTCACGGTCTATGATCTTTTTAATGTGTTGTTTGATTCGGTTTGCTAATATTTTGTTGAGAATTTTTGCATCTATATTCATCAAAGATATTGGCCCCGGGCTTCCCTGGTGGCACAGTGGTTGAGAGTCCGCCTGCCGATGCAGGGGACACGGGTTCGTGCCTGGGTCCGGGAGGATCCCACATGCCGCGGAGCGGCTGGGCCCGTGAGCCATGGCCGCTGAGCCTGCGCATCTGGAACCTGTGCGTTCGGAGCCTTTGCTCCGCAGTGGGAGAGGCCACAACAGTGAGAGGCCCGCGTACTGCAAAAAAAAAAAAAAAAAAGATATTGGCCTGTAATTTTCTTTTTTGGTGGTGTCTTTTTCTGGTTTTGGTATCAGGGTGATGGTGGCTTCATAGAATGTCTTTGGGAGTGTTCCCTCCTCTTCAGTTTTTTGGAAGAGTTTGAGAAAGATTGGTAGAAATTCTTTTCTGTATATTTGGTAGAATTCACCTGTGAAGCCATCTGGTCTGGGACTTTTGTTTGTAGGAAGTTTTTAAATTACAGATTCTATTTCATCTCTAGTGATTGGTCTATTCAAATTATCTATTTCTTGGTTCAATTTTGGTGGGCTGTATGCTTCTAGAAACTTGTCCATTGCTTCTAGATTGTCGAATTTGTTGGCATGTAACTGTTCATAGTATTCTCTTATGGCTTTTTGTATTTCTGTGGCATTGGTTGTTATGTCTCCTCTTTCATTTCTTATTTTATTTGGGTCCTCTCTTTTTTCTTCTTAGTGAGCCTGGCCAGAGGTTTGTCGATTTTGTTTACCCTTTCAAAGAACCAGCTCTTGGTTTTATTGATTTTTTTCTATTGTTTTTTTAATCCCTATTTTATTTCTTTCCTCTCTGGTTTTTATTATTTCCTTCCCTCTGCTGACTGGATGGGTTCTTTTTGCTTGCTTTGGCACAGTGCTCAGACATTTACTGCAGGCTGGGGGGGTCCAGTCAGCTTTGTGTGGTGGTGAGACCCCCATTCAAGGGACCTGGGAGCTGATGGAGGGCAAGCCATTTGGTGAAATGAAGAGAGACTTAGTGGCAGAGGCTGGAAGCATGAGTTTGTCACATATAAACTAGGTCACCTCATTTCCCTCATCTTTAAATAAGGCAATGATTTTCACCATCTCTCCCGACTCTGAAAGTACAGAAGCCTGTGAAACAAAGACAGGATTGACTAAGGTCAGGAGGGAGGAGAGACCAGCTTTTGAAGGTGGGGAGAGAGAGAAGAAAAAAAACAGAAAAATAGAAAAAAAACCCGGACAGACAGATGGTACCAAGAGGGAAAAAGCTTTAGAATGTTCCAGATTTAAGTCTCTGTGAAAGGGCAGGGGAAACACAACTCTTAGGGCTGTGGACTACAAAAAGAAAGCTTTTGTGTTCAAGAAAAAAAAGGTATATGATTGCATGATAGTATAGTTTTGCTCTGGAGAGCTTCCCAGAGCCCAGAGGGCAACAGCACTGCTATGAGCACCTCTGTACCTGCTGGAGGCCCAGGTGCACATCCCATGCTCCCCGCTCTGCCCTCCGAGTGAGGCAGCTGTGTCAGGCTTTGAGCCCTGTGACGGGGAGAACCAAGGCTCTGAGAGTGGCGGGTGACTGAGAGACCACACCTCAAAGATGCCAAGAGCGTGCGCGGCTCAGGGAGCAGCTGCCTGCACTTGTGTGCTGCAGCCTCTGAGTTTGTGGCAGTTTTCCTGAGTCTGCACGGCCTGTGTGTCCATGTTCCAGGCTCAGCTGGGAGGCCCAGAATCCCCATGCCTGCAGATGTAGGTTCATACGTTGATCATGAACCCCTGTGTACGATGGTCCTGAGAATGCAGGAGAGTGACAGGGAGAGACATATCCGAGAAATCCAGAAGGTAGAGCCTCACTGAGTTTTTCCAGATTCCTGCTCAGGCCCTAGGAGTTTAACTCAGCAAGTTTCTCTATGAGAATGAGCTCCAATTTGATTGGCTAGAAGGGTGACCTGGGGCATCTGATGCTTGACCAGCCAGTGCCTGGTGAATCCCATGGGTCTTTAGAGAACAGCCTGGAGACTTTGCAAGGCACTTGTGAAAGGGAGGTCATGTGACAGGAACGGTGGTGTGTTACCTCACTACAGAGCCTTGCTTGTTGTCAAACGCCTTGCCAGCAGTCAGAGAAGCAAGGTCTGGTTTCAGATGCCCACAGAATCCTTCCATTCGAATCCTCTTTGGTTCCTGGGTTACCATTGTCCCAACACAACTGAGCTGGGACTCAAGCGTAAAGAGACGTGGAGCTCCTTTTTCTGAGTGGGAAGCCGTAAAGACTCGATTGCCTTCAAAGGCATGAGAACAACCGAACGTCATCACCACTGTCCCATTCCACAGTTTGGCAATTTAATGATTGTTACAGTTGGCTCTGGAAAATGCGTTATGTGCCAATGAGACATTCTCTTAAGTGGAAAAGGGAGGCTTGCCACTCAAAAGGACAAAAATCACATGCTGTTCCAACCTTAAGCTACTATAAACAGGAGCTAAATTTTCAGGATTTAAAACTCCCAGATGAATTCAATTAAAAATATTCACCAAGCACCCCCATATTTTCCTTTCTTCACATGCTGGGGTGTGTATTCATATGTATGGTAACCCAAGGAGGCCCACGGAAAGTCACAGACAGTAACACTATAGGCCCGTCTAGAAAACCTAACACAGTATGTGCAAGGCATGGGTCTGTTTTTGCTCTCACATGCGAAAGGGGAAAAGGACATGATGTCTTATTTCACCTGAGCGCACCGGCGATGGTGATGCGGTCTGACGTCTTTCTGTGAGGCTTTTGTGTGGAGCCCTCCGCCTCTCCCCTTCATGGGCCACTGGGTGGGCTGACCGGTGCTGTGCTGCTTTCGCGCAAGGGGTTAGGAGGAGAGTGGCTTGTTGGAAGCTAGAGAGCAGACAGGCCATTATGCACACATGCAAGGCTTTTGTTTATAACCATGTCCCCAGATATGAAGGATCTGGCCCAATTAGCCAAGGCACCATTTTGAAGGGACGCGTCCTCTCATTAAAATACAGCTCAGAGCGACAGAGCTTAGCACGTTGTGCATTTGTTGTCTTTTCTGTTTTTACATTAGAATATGATATAAAAGAGCAGGTCTGTTTGTTTCTCCAGCCGAACATACCTTATTTGAACCTACAGGTTCAATCACATACAACCAACTCCAAGATATTGCCGGAGACTTCTGAGGGCCTAGGTAGACAAATTTCACTACCCACGTCGCCCAGGTAGTCGTGATTTGAGTAACCCCGCGACTTCCTTGTCCAAGAGAATGGTCAGGGCAGACAGCGGACTGTGGACGATGACAGTGGAATTTTCCACCAGGGTGAACTCAGTGTCTCCTCTGCTGCGAGGGTGCTTAGTGTTATTTGTGTTCAAGTCTGGGGGAAGAGGGGTGGTAAGCTGTGGCTGAACTTCTCCAAGATTTGTTTGTTTTGCACTGAACAGCAAGCATCCTGTTACTTCAAAGCCCAGAGAGACCCAGTAAGAGAGCGGGCAGAGAAAGCGTGTTGAATGGCCTCTTCCCCTGTTGGTCCTCGGGTTCTCCTTGTCCCCAGCTCGTTCATTCCTCACAGAGTAAATGCAGGTGGGGTGTCAGCTTTGCCTGCTCCCTCTGCCCTGATTTCCGAGGCTGGAGTCACCCTTGTCAATTTCATGGACTTGCAGAGGGCACCCTGCTGAGGAGTCACTGGGGTTTAGTTTAACAGAAGTGCATTGGCAGACGGCGTGGGTTCCTTAGAGAACGTCAGTCAGTTCCCAAAGGCCCAGCCTCCTGGAGAGTCCTGCTGGGGGTGTGGTAGCGGGCAGGGGTGTGTGGCCAAGTCCCAGAAAATGCAGACCTTCCCTGTCGGTCAGTCTGGGGGCAGAATGAGGTCTGAACAAGATGTGAGGCCCACCTGGGTTCAGAGCTGTCCTGACCCTCACAAGCTCTGTGATTCAGTTTCTTTCTTTATCCAGTGAAGCTAATAATCCCCAGTTCACAGAATTGGGTGAGAGTCTTGTAAGGCAAGGTTTATGAAAGCTCTTTGTATAAGGCTCATTATTATTGACAGGTAATTAACACTGGGTTCTAACTGCCTTCTCCCCTGGTTCCCATCAACCTACTGCAAAAAAAGAGTGGAATTTCCCTGGAAGCTGAGGCTGTGTTTCAGGACTCCACGGGCCTCTTCCCACTGATGTTTGTGGCCTTGGGCTAAGTTCTCTAGAGCTCTGCCTCGCCCTCTTGAGTAATGCATTTTGCTAGAAACTCCGTGTTCCCTGCCTCAAGCCTGACTCACCCTGCACTTCTTGTCCTCACGAGTCATAAGTGTGTGGTTTGGGTGTTGGGGATACAAATAGAAGGAAGGATGGGCCTAATGAATGACAAGAAGCATCGGTGATGGTCAGGTGCTGACAAGTTCCAGGATGGAGCCAGGTTGGCAGGACGTATCTTGGTTTCTATAGAAAACAACATACTTGTGGTTCTAAGAGTGATTGGCAGAGTCTCGTGTGAATGTACAGTTCCACAGTCCTATAACCAGACACTTGGGTCCATTTGTGTTTCTAGATTTATATTTTGCATTGGTTTTGTAATTTCTGGCCAGGTGTAAGGCCCTCATGCCTTAATCCAGTAGGAAAACATTATAGGGAAAATTGAAGAGCTCTGGATCATTCTGAGAAGTGGATAAGCAATCCCCAAATAAATAGTTGTTGTGGGTGAGCAGTTTTTAAGGAGTAGGAGGTGTTTTTTTTTTTCTTTTTTTGAGCTATAACCTGGCTATATTAAATTGTACTCTCCTCAACCTAAATCTCCTTCAAGAAGGAATTCGTGATTCCACATGCAAAATCAAAATACTGTGAAGTTGATAAACCAGTTTCATACAGGTTTCGTATAAGTTGGTATAAAAGGATGTCTTCAATAAAATGTTAAGTGAATAAAAAGCAATTGCAAAGGAGTATATTTACTATGTATTTAAGATATACTTTATATATATAGCTTATAAAATATCTCATTTTTAGAAAAAAACAGCATGCATTAAAAAGCTTGGCAAAATGTACACAAAATCATTACTAGTAGATATCTCTGGAAGAATTGAACTTTGCAGAGACTTTTCCTTTGTAGAACTCTGTATGTTTTGAGTGTTTTAAGAAGAGCGTTTGAACTATTTACAATTTTGCTATAGACATCTATCTTTTTGAACAATATTGCCAGTGTTTCTTTGTGTAAAACCTGGAAATTAAATTGCTGTGTCAAAGGGTGTGCCTAGGGGCTTCCCTGGTGGCGCAGTGGTTGAGAGCCCGCCTGCTGATGCAGGGGACACAGGTTCGTGCCCCGGTCCGGGAGGATCCCACAAGCCGCTGAGAGGCTGGGCCCGTGAGCCATGGCCGCTGAGCCTGCGCGTCCGGAGCCTGTGCTCCGCAACGGGAGAGGCCGCAACAGTGAGAGGCCCACGTACCGCAAAAAAAAAAAAAAAAAAAAAAAGGGTGTGCCTATCTAAGATTTTGAAAGATGTTGCCCAGTTTTCCTTCCAAAGGTTGTACTATTTTTGCTTCTAGCAGCAATTTCTGAGATAATTTCACCAACCCTCCCTCACCTACAGTGAGTGTTATAGTGGGTGACCACCTATATTTTCTTTTTGTTTCTATTTCTTTGACTATTAGTAAGGTCAAGGGGAATGGCTGTTTGAGAATTGTAAGTTGTAGCAAACAAGAGAGTGGTCCACAAATTTATCTCATCGCTTCCTCTCTTCTTCAGGGAGAAGGGTCAGTTTCGCATTCCAGGCTGTTCCCAAGGCCAAATACCATCTGGCCCAGTGTGGGACAGATTAGGAAGGTGTGAGGTTCCAGCAGGAACTATCTGTGCGTTCCGTGTCCACCGTGATGGCTGAGGGACTGCAAGTCACACCGGGGAGTAGGTGATGGTGACATGCAGGCTACTGCTGCCACCCCTGTAAACACAAAAAGGCAGGCACTCCCTCCTTCCTTCTTTGGCCACTTTCACAAACACCCCAAAGCTTAGATGCCCTCTGAGAGGAGAAGCTCTTTAGCGGGATGGGTAAGTCTTGGGCCCAAGGAGAGCTGGCTCAGAGTGCAACTCTACTGCTAGTAGCTGTGTGACTGGTGAAATCCCTTAACTGCTCTGAGCCTTAGTTTCCCCACATGTAAAGTGGATTCATCAGAGTACCTTCCATATAGGATAAAATAAAATAATCCAGGTAGAAACATACCAGACAGCGCCTAGAACGCGAGAATAAGCAGTCAGTGAATGTCAGCTCTTTGTTGTTATCATTATTTGATTACCCCCAAACCATGGCTGTCAAAATTCCCTGTGTTAATTATTCAACTCATCCATTTATTTGCACATTCATTGAGCACTTAATGTGTGTCTGGCAGATAAATGTAAAAGATGGTCCCTAACAGCAGAGAGGACCCAGGCTAGCGGTGGAACAGCAAAGTAAACGGGTCATTACAACATGGATTCATACGTGTTTCCTAAGGCAGTGGTGGACAGAGCATGGTGGGAGCCCTGTGTGAGAGCTAGATGAGGTAGCCAGGGAAGATTCTGTCAGGAAACAGTCCTTCCTGGTTTCTGGAGTTTCTGCACATTTTATAAGCAGAGGCGCTAATTGCCCTTTGGTTTCAGACTATCTTTTCCAGGATGCTTGTACAGCAAGCAGCCTTGGAAGACAGAGCCAGCTCTCCCTCCTTGGCAGAGGGAAGGTTTGCTTGTAGTCCATTATATGAGATTTGGGTGCTCTAAGCTTGACATTGGTCAGCTGTGATGCACACCCACTGCACACACTGGATCCACGTGGGCCCCTCTATGTTGCCCCCTGGGACTTGGGGGTGAGGGGAACTGTCACAGACATGAAGCTCATGCTGCTTCTGTGCGGTCAGCAATGAAGCCCTTTGTCTCTGACCCAGGAGTCTGACTTCTCTGCTGGCAGCCGTGAAACTGTGGAAGGCTCACTTGTCCCCTTGCAAGTAAAGTCTCAGACCCTTCACACATTTTGGCAGGCTTCCTGGAAGAGGTAGCAGTTGAGCTGTGTTTTGAACGGTGTCGAGGAATTCTCAGTTGTGAGGAGGAAGGGCATTCCTTGCAGAAGCATTCTTTGTTTACAGTCAAGGAGGCTGGTGGAACTGGAACATGTGTGAGGAACACTGCATAGTTTAGAATGCCAGAGGTGGAGGTGTGCTTGGGGGAGTAGCAGATGAGGCTGGGGAGAGGCAGGAATTAGATCAGGAAGGGTTTCGAGAGCCCAGCCAAGGAGTTGGAAATACATGCTGAGTTAGGAACATACCCTGCCTCGGTATAGTATAGGGGGGCTCCACGCAATCCCCGGGATACAGAGCCAGGAAGATGTGGTTTGGATGGCAGAGATGTGAAACTCGAGACCAAGCCGTCTGTGCCCTGCAAAAAGCCTGGCTTCGGGGCTTGGAGTCTGGAAACTTGGAGTCTTAGAAGTGGAACACGCTGCTTTTGCTTGGTGCCAATAGGCAGGTCAAATAAACAACAGTGATTGAACTTGAAATCTCATTAGGCTGACGCTGCAGGACAAGCCTATTTCTGTGGCTTCTGAGTAGCCCAAGCATGTCAGGGGCTGAAGAGCTCCCTGTGCAGGTGGGTGGCTGTCCTTGGCTATTAGGGCCTGGGGATCCTTCTAGACCAGCCTGGGACTTTTTCAGGCTGACTGTAAGATCTGCAGCTCTGCCCGTCCTTGATCTTTGGCATAGTTCTGAAAAACTCACAGAGCTTGTGAGTCCATATCATCTTATTTTTATTTATTTTATTTATTTATTTTTTTTGCGGTACTCAGGCCTCTCACTGCTGTGGCCTCTCCCGTTGCGGAGCACAGGCTCCGGACGCGCAGGCTCAGCGGCCATGGCTCACGGGCCCAGCCGCTCCGCAGCATGTGGGATCTTCCCAGACTGGGGCACGAACCCGTGTCCCCTGCATCGGCAGGCGGACTCTCAACCACTGTGCCACCAGGGGAGCCCCTCATTTTATTTTTTATTTATTTATTTATTTTTTTGCGGTATGCGGGCCTCTCATTGCTGTGGCCTCTCGCGTTGCGGAGCACAGGCTCCAGACACGCAGGCTCAGTGGCCATGGCTCACGGGCCCAGCCGCTCCGCGGCATGTGGGATCTTCCCAGACTGTGGCACGAACCCATGTCCCCTGCATTGGCAGGCGGACTCTCAACCACTGTGCCACCAGGGAAGCCCCTCAATTTATTTTTAAAATAACATCAAGGACCACAACTTTCCCTTGTTTGGTCACTGAGACTCAGAAAGTGATCAGATTAGCCATCCTCTCTCCAAAGCCACCTATTTCTCCTTTTCAGGGTAAATCCTGGTAACCGATCAGACCAGCTCATCAGTGCTGTGATGTCATCCAGGACTCAGTAATAATTAATGATCATAATGAAAATAATAGTAATAGACGATGATGAACATAAGAGCTGCCATTGATGGGGCCCCTGCTGTGTGCCAGGCACTGTGCTTGGGATCTGGCCAGCTTCCCTTCACATAATAAACACAACAACCATGCAGGGCACATACACTCTTGATCCCATTTTATAGATGAAGTAACTGAGGCTCAGAGAAGTTAAACAGCAGAGCTAGGTGGAAAGCCAGTACTAAGAGAAAAAAACAAACAAATTACTTAGGTCTTATCCATTGCCAAACCTTTAAAACCCATGTTCTTAATGGAACATTTTAAAAATTGTGGTAAAAAATAAATAATATAAAATTTACCATCCTAACCATTTTTATGCATATGGTTCAGTAGTAAGTGTATTCACATTGTTGTGCAGCCGGTCTCCAGAACTCTTTTCATCTTGCAGAACTAAGACACTGTACGCATTAAATGATAACTCCCCGTTCCTCCCTCCCCCTGGCAACCAACCTTCTACTTTCTGTCTATGAATCTGCCTATTCTACATACTTCATATGAATGGAATCATACTGTATTTGTCCTCTTGTGATTGGCTTATTTCACTTAGCATAATGTCCTCAAGGTTCATTCATATTGTAGCATGTGTCAGAATTTCCTTCCTTTTTGCTGAACAGTATTCCATTGTGTGTGTATTTTCATTCGTCTGTCAGTAGACACTTGGGTTGCTTCCATCTCTTGGCTGTTGTGAATCCTACTGCGATGAACATGGGTGTACAAATCTCTCTTTGAATCCCTGATCTCGATTCTTTGGGGTATATACCCAGAATGGAATTGCTGGATCATATTGTAATTCTATTTTTAATTTTCGGAGGCACTGCCAATACTCTTACACGGCAGCTACACCATTGTACATTCCCACCAGTGGAGCGTGAGATGGGGGTGTTTTGCTACCTCTTGGTTTCTGTGACTGTAGGCACTAGAGAACCCAAGGGCCCAATGTAAGCTGAAGGGCTGTACCAAAATCCCTGGGCTCTGCTGCCCTAGGTCAAGGCAGTGCCTTCCCAACACTGGTCCCACCAGTAGCCTCTGCAGTATGGCAGCCATCGTCTCAGGGGGTGTCTTTGAGGGGTACCTGACACCACTAACCAGAGGTGTAAGTAAACAGTAACTCACGCCCCCCTCTAGCCAACATGCTGAAAACGTCCCCCTGTCCCCGGCTGGGTGTAGGCAGGCTCAGGCTGCCTCCTTGGAAATTCATTTCTAGGATCCAAAGATGTGGTTTTCCTGATCGTTAGGAATCTCCTGCCCATCCACACCTTCCTTGGTGAGATCCCGCACCGTGTCTCCTGAAAGAATCCCTGAGGCTTCGAGGAGCTCCCACTTTCCCTCGGGGCACTGCAGACTCCTGGGGGCTCTGGCGGGGGCTCAGGCCTCCAGGGAGAGGGTTTTGTGGTGGTCGGGAGGGTTTCCTGGGAGGAGGACCAGAGGACAGGGGCTCTGGGGTCATAGGCAGAGCCAGTGGAAGGGAACTGGGTCAGGATGAAGGTTTGGGATGCAGAGGTATGTATTTAATGCTCTCAGGGAATTCACAGTATGCCCCAAACCTGGTGAGCTGAGCTGGTCTCCCAAGTCAGGCAGGAATGTCTTCTCTTGGTCCTATGCCCAGCAGACTGTAGGAAAAATGATGGATGAGGATTGAGTCATCTAAACGTTTGCCCAGATCTCATCGCTCTGTCTAGACCCACTGTCAGTTTCACTTTTCACCTCCACCCCCTGGAAGAGAAAGAATAAACAAGACATGTGGGTACATTTTATGGGAACACAGAGCAGTGGGATTTGGAGTCTGGAGTGCCAGGGGTTGGGATCCCTGCTCCCTGGGCAGCTTCCCCTACTGCTCTGAGCACTGGTTCCTGCCCCATGAGAGGAGGAGTTAGTGACTGCCCTAAGGGTGTTTCGGAAGGAGGAGACAATGTATGGAAAGTGTCCGGCACTTAATAGATGTTCAATACAAATAGATTCTCCTCTCTGAGCTAATTTCCTGGGCCTCTAGGAGCAGTGATTTACCAAATATGAGGGTGATACATTAGTACATGTATTTATTTTGTTGTAAGTTTGCCGTCCCTTGAAACCCAGTAACTGAGAAACTTTCTCAGGTGATACTGGCTAAGGTGCTAGACCAAACGGATGAAAAAGCTGTTGTGTGAAGACAGGCCTTGTGCCAAAGGTAGTAAAGCAAGATTTCACTGAGTTACAGAATTATAAATGGCAGGGTTCACAGGGTCCTTTGAGTTCCTGTAGACCAGGGTTGAAAACATGGGGCACATACACTGCCATCCTCCCCACTGCCACGCCCATAGCAGACACGACTAATCAATAGCAGTTATTTCCTAATGAGCCCGGATGGAGCTTCAGAACTTGAGATAACACAGCACTTCAAGCAGCCATTGATAATGGAGTTTCCTGTTGGGGAAGCAGGGCCTTGGTGTCACCGTTTTGTGATATCTAGTAAGATTAGTAACCGGGGAGATGGTCTGCCTAATGCTGAGAAGATGGTGATGACTGCTGGGGAAGGGGCTTCTCAGGGCTTCTCAGGGAGCAGCCATCCGAAGTTGATGAAGTGGTGGCCAGGAGAGTATCTAGAAGACTGTGAGCCCTGGGAAGGCAGGGGCTTTGTTCTGTTTACTTCTGTATCAACAGGGGATCGGCGCTTAATAGTTGAAAGAACACGTTTAACAGATGAAAGCTGTATGACCAAGGAGTAAGCTGGGGACTGTAAACAGAAGCAGCAGGCCTTGAAGATAAGACCCAGCAAAGAGCCACAAATACGTAGATGAGTTTTATTTGCTTGAAAAAATGGTCCTCTTTGTGTTTTTCTTGCCTTCATTCGTTCATCTACATTATTGAGCACCTACTGTTTGCTGGGCTGTACACCAGGTATCTTTACATCTTTTATTTTCTAATTTTTATAAAACAGAGAAGTAGGTTTTTTTTTTTTTTTTGGCTGCGTTGGGTCTTTGTTGCAGTACACGGGCTCAGTAGTTGTGGCACACAGGCCCTAGAGCGTGCGGGCTTCAGTAGTTGCAGTGCATGGGCTCAGTAGTTGTGGCATGTGGGCTCTAGGGCGCACGGGCTTCAGTAGTTGCAGCACGTGGGCTCAGCAGTTGTGGCTTGCAGACTCGAGCGCAGGCTCAGTAGTCGTGAAGCACAGGCTTAGTTGCTCCATGGCATGTGGGATCTTCCCGAACCAGGGATCAAGCCCGCAGCCCCTGCATTGGCAGGTGGATTCTTAACCACGGCGCCACCAGGGATGTCCCGGAAGTAGGTATTATTTTACAGATGAGGACATTGGAGTTTAGAGAAGTTAAATTCCCAAAGTCATGGTAGATGGTTGAATGGTAAAATGGGTTCCTATTCCTCTGAAACCAGGTATAAACTTGCCTTTTCCATAAAAAGATATATTTCTGATAGAAAAAGTCATGGAAGTTTGCAGCCATAATTTGAGGTGGTTTTGAAGAAGTTATTGCAAACCTTCCACCACCTGGTTCCATTCCTGTCATTTATACCAAGAGTCATTGAACACCCCCCACCAAATGTTCAAAATGAAGAATCAGAATCACAAAAGGACCACTGCATGGCCATAAACACAGGGCTCTTTCCCTCCCAAGAATGGCAGAGCCCCTTGGGGGTCACTGGGAGAGGCTATCAGGGTTAGGAAACTGTGGCATCTCTCACCCGATTTCTTCTGCTCTCACCACTGGTCGGGTATGAGACCCGTGCCCCTGAAGGGGGACGTTCTAAACCACCGAGGAGGAGCATTTTAAGTGGGTGGCCGGCACCTGTATCTGAAGTTTGGCCACTGACACATTTCAGTGATGTGATGTGGAAAATACAGCCACAGTCTGAATTTTCCATAGTCTCATAATTCATGGCCTCCCAGAAGAGGAAGCAGGTACAAAAAGCAGAGAGAGCCCACTGCCTGGTGAGTAGCAGTCAGGGTGGAAAAACATCTTGCTTCGCAGACTGAGGAGGCCTGCTCCCCAGGCCAGTGGGTCCCTGGTGGCTCAAAGTGGCCAGGGGCCAACAGACTCCATCCCTCTCAGGCCCTGCAAGAAGCAGGCCTTACGGTCAGCCTCCCACCCCCCTCCCAGTAGCCTTTTGCTTTTCCCATTGCTTTGGGGTCCTGTTTTTTCCCCATGATGTCTGCAGGGACCACCTTCTCCAGGGAGAACACACACCCTGCAGAAAGGCTAAACCAAAGTCATGCTCGGTGCCTGCCTTGGCGGAGCTGTTCCCTTCCCCGATAGCTTTGCTAGGATTTGGAGGGGGAGAGAAAGGGAAGAGAACTAATATTCCTCGAGCATCTACTATGTGCCAGGTACTGTGGACCATTTCATAGAAGTGATTTTCCTTAACTCTAACCAAACCCACCTAGAACAGGGGGTACCAGCCCTGCTTTAAAGATGAGGAAGCACAGAGTGACTTGCCAAGGTTGTACAGCTAGTAAGTGGCAGAGTTAGGATCTGGAAATAGGTCTGTCTTACTCCAAAGCCTAGCCTTCTTCTACCAGACACTACTTTACAGAAGGGGCAGATGGGAAGGTCACTAATAGTAACTGAAGGTCTGGTCCAGGCCATGATATGTGGACACCCGTATCGCTGTTAATCTTCCTAGCAACATAATTGGTTTGGGTTTGTCATTCCCATTTTTCAGATGAGGAAACTGCAGCCCAGTGATGTTAAATGACTTACCCAGCAAGGAGTGTTGAGAAGGAAGTGGACCTGGGGGCTCACCGTAGGGGTAGTGTGTCCCTTTTATAGCCCGTGGCCGGGGTCTCGGCTTGGAGAGCTGGAGCAGACCTGGTGATGGGGGTGGATTCCTCGGCACCGGCACCTCGGCGGGCAGTGCTGGGGCCATCATGATGATGGGTGGCTCCAGGGTGTATGGGGCAGAAAACCTAGGTGTGCCCAGACCACTCTCCCTAGACCACGGCCCACGGCCTCCCCCTTAGAGCTGTAGCTTTCTGTGTCCCCTGCCATCGCAGGAAGATGAAGCAAAATAAGATGAGGCCACTTGTGAGCAGAACGAGGTCAGAGCATGTGTTTTTCGGCTTTTTCCAAGCTCATTAGCACAAATGGTCCAACTTGGAAGGCTTAACAATTCCACAAGCCCCTTTTTCAGTCCTCACTGTGGTGAACTTTGTGGGGATTGTTGGGGGGAGGGAGAGCATAATTGCTGACAGCAGGAAAGAGGCGGGGACCAAGGGCTTTAGAAACCCATTTGAGGCCCAGGGGGGATGCCAGGCTGTTTTCCCTTCCAATGGCCTAGCAGTTGCCTGGGGAAGTGACTTTTTCTGCATGGGGGGAACAACTTTGTTTCTGTTTTCTGTTACTTTACATTTTCTTCATCTTTTTTTTTTTTTTTTTTAAAGAACTTGAAGGAATCCTTTGAGATGTATCTTTTAAAGAGGGTGCTAGACGGGAGGCACTAAAGGAGTAGCCCTTAACCTTGGACATGCATTAGAATCACCTTCTTAACCTGGACAGAACTCATGGAAAAGAAGCGCACTTTGATTTTCACCAACTTTTAAATCAAAGTGGTACTTCCTTCAATCTTGAAAGTAGGCAACAAACCACAGTATCATTAGCAGTTCCCTTGTTACCGGTCGCAGTCAGGCATATTTTTGTGCTCTCTCACTACTGTTGCAGATGACTTGAAACAGCATTTACACTCATCACTACTTAGAAATTAAGGTTATTGTCAGACCAGCCAGTAGGTTCTACTGCTCAGTGTGTTAATAAAGAAGCCCATAAAACACTGTATCTGAAAATATTTTCATAACTGTATTTCAGTGCAGTCATTTTCCTTTGTAGTCTTGTGTGTTTTCCTTTATTTACCTAATGCATTATTCTGAGAAGGGATCTGTAGTCTTCGTTAAGCTGTCGTAGGAGTCCATGGCGTGAAAAATGTTAAGACCCTGTTTTTAAAAAGGCCAGGGGCCAGTGCCCACACTGGGGCCTCTTAGTCGTTCAGAGTTAGACGTGGCCTCCCTGGCAGAGGGAAGGTTGTTGAAGGGGATCTGTCTGTTGCATTCCCTGGGGTGGGGTCGCCCCTACTGTGGATGGGACGTGACCTCCAGACCCCAGTAACGCCAGCCTCCGTTCAGGTATTTGAAGCCTAAGGGCTTCGCAGACCTGTTCGCAGGAAACTGAAGTTTGAAAAACTTCTGATCACCGGCTTTGCGGGGCTCTTGAAAATGCAGGGTCAGGGTCCATCTCAGAGTTGGAATGTGCAGGTGGTCCCAGATCTGCCGTTTGACACCAGGTGGGCCAGGTGGGAAGTCTGCAGACCCCTGCCGCTTAGGGCTCCGGTGGAGGCGAGTCTTCCTCTGGGGAGGCCCGAGGCCCTGGCTGGGGCTTGGCAGCCTGAGCCACCTCCTGACGTGTCTCCGGACTTCTGCCTCCCTCTGAGGCCTTTTTCACCAGTGGATCAGCTTGAGGACACAGACAGGACATCCCATTGGAGATTTTCGATGTTTTGGGAGGGATCATACACACCCCCCATAGTCTGTTCTTCCTTGGAGAAGGCTTGACCCGCTGTCCTGCAGACTCAGCCCTGAGCCGCTGGGATAGACAAGAGAAGGAAGACGAGCTAGTCCTCACCACCCCCCCGTTCTCTCCAGCACGCGCACCTCGGGACCGGGCCTCAGAATGCTTTACGCTGAGCAGCTGGATCTCACATAGGCACCCTCTCCAAGAGTGTTTTGGGACATGACACATTCATGACTTTCTTCCCAAGGCAAAGGAAAACAATTTGAAGGGGTTGGGTTAGGCGGAGTCAGCTCACTAACTCATGTGAAAAGAGTAAAAAGAAACCAAGTGAGTAAATATGGAGAAACTCCATCTATCCCCAGTGATGGAGGGAGGGTCTTAGATAGAATCAAAATGTAACTGAGCAGTAGAGACACTCTCAGAAGCTACTAGCTTACTTACTGGAAAGCCTAAGCAGTCGCTCATACCCTGCCCCTGAAACCTACTCTGTTCCTCCTCCATCTCCTGCATTATCCTTTCCTGTGAATGAATGAAGGAATCACACGATCGTGTGAACCATACCGGCCTTAGCTGGGTGCAGGTAAATGTGAATGCGATTTAAGTTTCATCCTGGTCATTGCTTTGTTTGAAAGCGAGGTGATTTCACTAGGGCCTGTATGAGGAGTTGTGTGAGGGTGGGGACACAGATCTCTGGTCCCCACAGGCCCCGAATGGATCCCGCCCACTGCAGCCCCCTGCGAGCATCCTCCTCACCTGTGACTGGCACTGGCCGTGGCCTCCCCTAGTCACAGACGCAGGAAGGCCCAGAACACCTCTGCCACGGCAGCGGCTCGCCACCCTCCATGGCTGAACGTTATTTGTCTGGGGCAGGTACCAGCACCGACGGGACCTCTGATTCTGGTTGCAAGTGTCCCAGAAAGTGGCCAAGGCCCCAGCAGGACTGGAGGCGAGAGGATACAGAATGTGCATGAAGACGTGAGCCACACAGCAATTTCAGCCCTGAACCAGGAAAGGAGAAAGAGGAAGGTGATGGAAATTTGCCCAGGGTGGCTGAGGGGACAGCAGAAGCAGTGCTGTGGCCCGGTGCCAAGAAGCTGGTGGAAACAAGAACCGAGACGCGCCTTCCCATTGACACTCCTGTCCTGACGCCCGGGAACTGGCTCCTGGGAGACCTTCCATGACACCCAGATCCCTCCTGGGAGACCCCGTCCTCTGCTCCAGGGAGGGCTGCTCACACTTCCCCAAAGGTATCTCTTCGTGTGTCTCCTTCGAGGCCCCCGACGCAGTGGAGTCTAGGGGCGCTCCTGGTCTCCTGGGACACAGCACAGCCCCAGAGGACCCACCATCACGTCCCAGATGTTGCTTCCGGTGGCCATTCATTGCTCAGAATGTTTATGTTAAAAGAGAGAAGATGTAAGGCCCTTGCCGTGGACTCCCCTGCCAGTACCACGGGGTCCAGGCTGGGATGGGGGGGGTGGCCTCTACCTCAGAGACCAACCAGGGCCACAGGGAGCAGTGTCAGCAGCTACTTTGGAGACTCACCATCAACAAGGACTGGTATTTTATGCAAAGTCATTTGGATTCACAGGAATTCTAGCTCTGCTGGACTCCTGAACAGTGAGGGGAGATGTCCAGCCAAGGAAAATGACATCAAACCTGTCTGGCTTGGAGAGCAGCCAAGAAGACCAAGGAGGCCATAGCCTGGCCGAGGCCAGAGAGTGTCAGAGTGGAGACGAAGGAGTTCGCAGAATCAGCCACCAGGCAGGTGACCAAGCAGAGGGATATGGAGTTGGCCTCCTCGCTCTAAACAACTGCCCGAGACTGCTGAGGACACAGCCTGCCATGCTTCCTGTCTGCCTACAGCAGGGGAGCAAGCCCTGTATAGACGCCGGCATTACCCACTGAGCCGTGAGATCATCACCAGGGTGCCAGGCGGGAAGATTGGCAAGGCAAAGGGCAAGTTTGGGATGTGCTGTGCTTGGGTGATCTGTTACCCCAGTCTCCCTGGTGTAAAACAATCATTTGTTACGCTCGTGGATTAGGGGCTAAGAATTTGGACGAGGTTCAGTGAGATGGTTCATATCTGCTCCAGAGTCTGGGAGCTCTGACTTGAAGCCAGGGTGACTCAGTGGCTAAGGCTGGAATCATCTAGAAGCTCTTCATACTCATGCTTCTGGCTGTCACCTGGGACATTGGCTGGTGCTGCGGCCTCTCCACAGCCTGGGCTTCCTCCCAGCATGGTGGAGCCTTGGTTCAGAGGGCAAGCATCTGAAGAGGGAAAGAGCGAAGCAGAAGCTCTGTTGCCTCTCATGACCCAGCCTTGAAAGTCACGCAGCATCACTGTATCAGATTCATTAAAAGTGAGCCTAGGGGCTTCCCCGGTGGCGCAGTGGTTGAGAATCCGCCTGCCAATGCAGGGGACATGGATTCGAGCCCTGCTCTGGGAAGATCCCACATGCTGTGGAGCAACTAAGCCCATGCGCCACAACTACTGAGCCTGCGCTCTAGAGCCCACAAGCCACAACTACTGAAGCCCATGCACCTAGAGCCCGTGCTCCACAACAAGAGAAGCCACTGCAATGAGAAGCCTGCGCACCGCAACGAAGAGTAGCCCCCATTCGCTGCAACTAGAGAAAGCCCGTGCACAGCAACGAAGACCCAACGCAGCCAAAAATAATTAGTTTTTTAAAAAAGGTGAGCCTAGATGCTCTCCTAGGTTGGGTGGGATAGTTGAGGGACTGCCCTTTCAGTCCCCCCAGCTACCTATTTCAAAAAACAATCCAAAGATGCTGTAAGTGCTCTGGTGAGACGAGGCCAGTGACTCAAGTGAAGGCCTCAGAGGGCTTTGGGAGTTGAGGCACGTCCCGCCTTGGGTTGCCTAGAGACACAAATGACCAGCCAGCCACCGGCCACCTTGACTGCTGCTGGACAGGGTCACTCCTCAGAGAGAAAAACCAATTACAGACACTTGAAGCCTCCACAGTTTGAATCTTGGCTCTCCCAGTGTCAGTCTTGGCAAGCCTTATAAATGCCTGTTGGTCTTTGTAGTCCAAACGTATTCCTCTCTTCACCCGGCTTTCACTGGGGTGGGTACTGAGGGCCAGGGGTTCCCGGGAGACAGGCCCTCGCTGCCCAGTGGGGAGGGTCAGGGATGTGTCTGAGGAGGACACATTGTGTTGCTCCTTAAAGATGAATTGGCAGAGCGGGGAAGTGAGGGCATTCTAGAAGCAGTGACCAAAATCGGGTCTTGGGGAGGTCAGGAAATTGGACTGGAAAGCAGGTTGGGAACTGACCGTGAAGGGCTCTGTGTGCTGTGCAGAGATTGGACTCGGGTCGTCGTGGGAAGACAATGAGTTACAAGATGGAGTGTCCTCAGGGTGAAGGTCTCACGGGGACTCACAACCTGGGTGAATTTGCTAGGACCCTTGAGCCCTGCAGATGCAGACACGGGACATCCTTGGCCCTCTTGTGAACTGAACTCAGACCTCACTGATGTGTAGGTTATTGGTTTGCACGGGTGAGGAACATCTCTTTGCAGTGGCAGGAATGTTGGCGCCCCATCCAGGACACCCCCCATCTGGTGTCAGGGCCTTGAGGAGCCAGGTTGGTTGTCTGAGGGTTGCTAGGGGAGTGAGAATTCAAGCCAAGGGGGCAGTTCACGGTGCCAGGTGCTGCCTGGTGCAGGCAGAGAGCTCCTCGTGCCGGAACCTCAGGCCCCCGTCTCTCAGGTCACAGGGGGACATAACCTGTTTTTTATTCACTTCTCCCCTTGTCACACTTTGTTATTATGCCACCGTCACAGATGCGGTCTGGATGCTCCCTGGGCCTGGAGGGCCGCCTGTCTCCTCCAATCTGGCAATGATTGAATTAGTCCAACCTCCGCTTCCTCCAGGGCCCCTCTGCTGGGGCAGCTCTCAGAACAATTACGGTTAGGCTCCTGACGGCTTGGGCAGCAGGCTTCTTCTGCACCAGCTGGGTCCCGTGTGTATTTGGTGAAGGTCAGACCTTCAAAGTCTGCCTTCGGAATGGGAGGTAGGGGTCGTGCAGACTCAGAGCCTCAGAAACGTGGATGGGGAGAGGGTGGAGGGCTCACTCCACTGCTTCTAACCCAGGCGGTGACAACACTCAATTGGTTAGACACAGATTGGTCACGTGAATAAGTTTTTTTTGGAATTAAATATGGGTAGAAATTCCCCAGAGGCAACATGGCTCAGGCTAAAAGAATGTGCTGGGAAGTTCCGTGAGTGTGGGGCTGGCTGTCTCTGTGGCCTGTCTGTGGGACAGGCTTTAGTCTGGAACACCCCTCTCCGTCCTTGAGGACCTGTGGGTGTGACGGTCTCCTCAGAGGGCCTGAGGTCTCGGCTGGGGGCCAGGAGGAGAGGAGAACTCCAGGACCGTGTCCTGAGTGATATGGGCACCGCAGGCTCTGGGGTATGGGTCTCCACACCTCGTGTGCTGAGCCCAGCTGGGGCCACATTTTCCTGTTTCTCGGGTTGTGTGACTGGGGAAGAGGTATTGGTGGGAGCAGCCCCGGAGCCCCAGGCCTTTGCAGATGTTGGGACTTTAGGATAATGATAGTTGGCGTCGGCTTCTGGCTCTGGCCTGGGTTTTTCCATCGGGCTATTCCTGCAGCATGGGTCAGGCCACAGCCCTGGGTGAGGTTTGCAGCTTTGGCTGAGAGTTTCCAGGGCAGCGTCGAGGAGAGGCTGGGGGCACCCTGCTGTGTTCGAGACAAATGTGCATGAGTGTCACAGCTCCTGCGATTGACCTGGTCTTAAGGTCAAAAAAGGAGTCTGAGGAACAGGGGAAGCTGACTTGGAGATCCTGTAGAAGGAAGGGGAGGCCGCCTGCCCGCTGCTCTCAGCACCACTCCCAGCCCTCTGGGCACCTGCACCAGGGCCCAGCCTTGGAGACCCTGCCCTCCCTTGCAGGCAGAGCTGGCAGCTCCCAGGCTCCCCCAGAGGCCTCCTGCCCCACACTTCTCCCTCCTGCCCCCTGGCCTGGGCCCCCAGGCTGCCTGTTCGCTGGGGTCTGCCCTTTTCTCCCTAGAGCACTGGGTCGGGGTCAGATGGAACTCTTGGGCTGAGTGCCCCGCCTTACCACTTCTTACCCATGACCTTGGCAAGTGACCTCACTGCCTTGGTCTGTAAAGTTGGGCTTCTCTTGCTCACTTTGGAAGACGATGAGATGAGATGAGGGATGCCAAATGCCTAGCACCCAGGGTGATTGAATCGTGTGTCTCCTGGCTGCTTGCATGCCCTCTTGTAATTGGGCATCCCTGGGCCGCCCTTGTACTTCTGTGCACCTGTCCTCCTCCCTCCTGTCTCCCCACAGCAGAGGGCTCCAGGGTGAAGCAGGAGGTTGTCTTGTGGTGATGGATGGAGAGCCCTGGCTGCACCTGACATTCTGGGTCTTTTCAGTAGGACAGGTATTCACTCTAGAATGAGATCTGCTGGCCTGAACTTAGCTCAGAAGCTTACTCAAGGCTTCCCACGGTCACCTTTTGAGCTCCTGCAGTGAGTTACGAGCGCAGACAGAGGTGCGCCCTGGGGGTTGAGTCCTGGGCGCCCAGCAGTGTTCCAAGAGCATGCACATTTTATCTCTTTTCATCTGTCCAACAGCCTCTTGAGGATTCTCATTTTACAGACAAATCGAGGCACAGAGAGGCTCAGTAATTTGCCCAAGGTCACCCAGCTTGTAAGTGAACCCATATTCAATTCCATGCTGGGGCCCCAAAGCCTGCAGCTCACCCTCATGCCAACCCCAGGTACACTGGTGCCACGTGGCCTTGAGGGGCTGAAGGACATGGAGTAACCAGAGGGCGTTGAGTGCAGCGACAGGGCCCGGAGAGGGAGGTGTGAGGGTGTGTGCTCCCAGAGCGCCCGGGACTTCCCCAGTGTTGGCACTGCAGGGGCCGCATCCCAGGAAGCCCCACCAGTTCTGGGAAGATGAGGACGGTTGGTGCCCACAGTCTGCTCAGGAGGGCCGGGGCTCAGAGAACAGCCCCACGTCTGGGAGGGACATTTGTTTATCTCAGACTGTACCATCCCCGCATCCCAGGAGCATTCAGGGCCCGGCACCACCACTACACACCTGGGACCAGGAGAGGACCATCCATCCAAACTCTGTAACCAGAGCATGGGCCTGGGGCCCAAAACTTGCTGGTTGAAAGTTTCTGGGCTCAACGCAGAAACCTTGTTCCAGTCCCTGGGGTAAAAATCCTTCAGAATGTGCCGTGTCTTTCCCCCGCCACCGACCCCATCCCCTCTGTCATACCTCTGGCTCCCACCCCGAGGGAGATTTGAAGCTCAGGGACAGAGGCTGGGTGTGTGTGTTAGGTCTGAAACAGAGGAGATTTGGCCACAGGCTTGTTGGGAGCGGCGGGTGTCAGATTCCTAGGGCTGCCAGAATAAAGCAAGCTAGGTGACAAGGTGACCCACTAGAAACGTGTTGTCTCGCAGCTCTGGAGGGTGGAGGTCTGACGTCGAGCTGTTGGCCGAGGTGGGTCCTCTGAGGGCTGAACAGCTTGTAGATCTTCTCTCTGTTCTTCACAACGTCTTCCTTCCAGCAGTGTCTGTCTCTGTGTCCAAATTTCCCCTTTTCATAAAGACACCAGGTGTATCGCTCTAGGGCCCACCCTAATCACCTCATCTTAAGTAATTATATCTGCAATGACCCTATTTCTAAATACGGTCACATTCTGAGGTATGCCGACTGAAAAAAAAAAACAAACACAACCTGCAATTTGAACGTTATGTTTTATTTGGTGGACATTATGAAGGACTTCAAGCCCGGAAGAGAGGACTCTCAGATCACTCTGAGGGAGTGTTCCGAAGAGGCAAGGCGGAGGGGGGGGTGGAGCCAGGATATATAGGAGTTTTTGTAACGAAGACCAGGTAGTCAGGACATCAAAAGATTACTATTAATTAAAGAAAACCAGATATCTCAAGATAAGGAAGTTAGCACTGTTCTATGTATGGGAAGATGCAAGAGTCTGGGCTCACTGAAATCATTCCTTTGATGTGCACTTCAGCTGTCTGGGGCCAGTACCCTGCTTTTCTCCATTCTGAATTCCCCCGGGGTACACAGTTGGGGGTGACTGCAGTGGCTGAGGGCTTGGCAGTGGGCAGCCCCTTTGGTTTGTCTCCATCCTGAGTTCCCTCAGGGCTCATGGTTCGGGGCAGCTGTCATGTGATGGCTTGACGGCTGCAACATCCTTTGTTTACTGATATGGCAGGCAACATTTTTCATTCACAGGTACTAGGAATCAGGGCTTCAAAATATGAATTTGGGGGGAGCATAATTCAACCTGTACCTGGGTATTCAGAGGCAACAGGGTGTGGTGGAAGGTCAGTGAGCCTCAGCTTGGGGGTCTGATGGACTTGGGTTTACATCTTAGTGTTTCCAACTCCATCGATGACCTTGGGCTCTGAGCCTCAGTTTACTTACCTGCAAAGTGGAGATTGGTCTTTGGTTCATCTATGTATTTTTAACTGAATGGCAACTCTGCGCCGGGCACGTGCTGGGGGATGTGAAGTGACCTCACGGGGCTGTGAGGATAGAGAGAGCCATGGAAGCCCAAGCAGGTGCTCTCTGAACCTTCCCTGCTGCAGGGGCTGTAGCTCCAAGGGCCAGCGAGTTTCAGCTGGTGGAGGTCCCCTGGGCCTTCATTTCATGTGCCCTGGCTGGTTCCCCTGAAGATGGGCTTGAGAGGAGCCTGTGGAAAGCCTCAGCCCTGGCAGGGGCCCCCCTGGTGGCCTCCTCCTTTAGGCCTCTCGATATAAGAATGTCTGGATTCCCGGGGACCATGAACAACATGTCCCGGCCAGTGTGAGAAGCGAAGTGTGGCAGCAAGAGGGCCACAGAGAAGCTGAGCTCCCCCCAGCCGCTCGCCACACAGAAGCCGAGGAAAGCCTCGCGGGGTTCCTGTGCTGTTTTCTCCCCCTTCCTTTGCCTCCCCTGATAAACTCTGAAATGGAAAATCAAAGACGCAGAATGGCTCCTTTGCCATTTTCCAGTATTTCATGGTAGTGTCGAAGTGCCAGGGCCATTTCCCGGCCTAGCATCCTGCCAGATCTCCAGCGTGTTCCCTGCTGGTCCCGCCTCCGCGCTGGCCTCTGAGCAGAGTGCTGTGCAGAGCGCCTTCTAAACATAGCTCCGTCCTCGGAACAACAAAGCCTCCCCCCACCCCCCCACCCCCGTCCTCTGAATGGCTGCGGTCCTGACAGCAGGCCTCTGGGCTGTTTGTCAGCCTTCCCCACCAGGATGGGAGGGAGGGGTGGGGACAGACAGCGAGTGGCCGGGACCGGGGAGCCTCCGAAGAAGCTGGCTCTAAGTGACCCAGCTTTGAGGCCCAGATGCCCACGGGCCGTGGCCCTGGCCCTGAGTCTCCGGGGATGTGTGGGGCCTGTGGCCTCGTCCCAGGCGGGCTCTGCTAAGCTGGGACTGAGGCACAGGGGACTGGTTGGCGCTGAAGGGAGAGAGGTGATCCTCCCAGGAGGGGAGATGGAAGGATCCTGTCCTTAGGGTCAGACCCACTGGCTTGGACTCGCAACGCCACGTCTGGGCTGGGTGACTCTGGACAGATCCTTCACCTTAAATCTCAGTTTCCACATCTGGGAAGTGTGGGTACTAAGGCCCGCGTTGGGGGGAGTCAGGAGAACTGGTGCTGAGTGGCGGCAGCAGTGACCCGGCCGTGCCTGGGCCTGGTGCCAGAACACCGTGGGCAGCTGGTGTAGGCTCAGCTTGTCATCTCACCCCAGCACCTCATCCCACCTGCTCCGTGGTGCTCACATGAGCCCTTCATTTTTTTCTTTTCTTTCTTTTTTAAAAATTTTTTGGCATTCTCACAGCCCGGTGAGATAGGTCACAGCTGTGAAGTGGCAAAACCAGAATTCAGTTTCTGCTCTTTTGGCCTCTAGGGGTTCTTTACACTTTGAAGTTCCAAGGTTTCCAGTATGATCACAATTCTCAAAGAGCATCTCCAGCATTTCTAGCTGCTGGGAATGCACATCCACAGTAAGCGAGCTGGCAGACCGTTAACAAAGAAGCACCGAGCTTTCCTGGGGGTCAGTCATGCTGAACTAACCTGCCAGAGCCCCTGGCAGGTAGCAGAAACATGTCTGCAAAGGAAACCATTGCTTTAGTGTATCTGAATTTTTCAAAAGTGTTTGGCAAGGTTCCATGCCAAAAATTTTTCCATACCTAGAAAAAAATGAATTGCTTCATTGTGACTCTGTAGGGAATGCTTTGTTCTGCGTAGGAGTCAGTTTAGGGAAAGGAAGATATTCCTGAGGATGAAGCTGTTCTTTGCTTGATGGAGAATTGTGAACAGCAGGGGCTCTTAGCTCATATCTTTTTTTTTTTAATTTAATTTAATTTGGCTGCCCCAGGTCTTAGTTGCGGCATGTGGGATTTTCATTGCGGGATCTTTAGTTGCAGCATGTGGGATCTTTAGTTGCGGCATGTGAACTCTTAGCTGCAGCGTGTGGGATCTAGTTCCCTGACCAGGGATCGAACCCGGGCCCCCTGCACTGGGAACGTGGGCTCTTAGCCCCTGGACCACCAGGGAAGTCCGCCCCTGCCCCCACAGCTCATATCTTTTAAATTAAAGATCTGGAAAGGGAAATATGTAGTAAAAATTCCAAGTCTACAGGATTCTTGGGGAATGAGAAGCCAAGTTAATGGAATGTGCATATTTTCTTGCTTTGGTTCCCAGATCAATGCTAACGGTCAGCATTTTGTTAGCCTGTTTGCTCCAGTAATATACAAGTGGTTTCATCCACTAAGCGGTATCCATCAGGTGCCCCCACATGCCAGGCGCTGTGCGGGGTCCAGGCGCGTGTCACACGTATTGTTATTCTGCTCTACAGGAGTGAGATTACATGCTTCTTTCACTTGCTTGTTTTACTTACTGATGGATTGTAAACATCACAGTGCAAAGAACTACCTCATTCTTTTTAATGTCTGCCTGGTGCCATTTTCCCACGAAATGATTGTACAATAATTTAATCAGTCCCCTCTTATTGGGCATTTCCATTATTTCTGGATTACAAATATGATACTGACGTATAGCCTTAAACATCCCTGTACTTGGGTGTCTGCACCTATGGATGAGTGTTTCTGAGGATAGCCACCTGGAAGGGGAGTTACTGGGTCAAAGGGTCTATGCATTTACATTTTTGATAGATGCTGATGAGTTGCCTGCAAAGAACATCTACTTCAACTTTAATTACCCCCTAACTGCCATCTGGCAATGCTCAGTTTCTCAAATCCCTACCAACTTGGGATATTATGCAATGTATTAGTTTCCTATTGCTGCTGTAACAGCTTACCATATATTTAGTGGTTTAAAAACAGGAATTTATTATCGTACATTTCCATAAATCAGAAGTCCAACAGGAGTCTCATTGGACTGAAATCAAAGTATTGGCTCCTTCTGGAAGGTCTAGGAGAAATACTGATCCTTGGCCCATGGCCCTTCCATAGTCAAAGCCAGTTAGGTCTGGATAACTGGGGATGAGGGTCTTTGCATGTGGCATTGCCATGACACTGACCCTGCTGCTCCTTGGCACGTGCAAAGCCCCTTACCATTACACTGGGTGCACCTGGAAAATCCAGGCTTCTTTCCTTATGTCAGGTCAGCTGATTAACACCCTTAATTCCACCTGTGACTTTAATGTCCCCTTGCCATGTAACATGACATGTCCATAGCTTCCAGGGATGAGGATGTGGACATTGGGGTAGGGGGGGAGTATTCTGCCTACTGCAGATAGTATCAAACTTCTTGTTTCTGTTCTAAGTGAAAACGTGGTATCCAGCTCTGTTAAGTTGCATTTTCTTGATTATTGGTGAAATCGAACATCTTTATTTATTTATTTATTTATGGCTGTGTTGGGTCTTCGTTTCTGTGCGAGGGCTTTCTCTAGTTGCGGTGAGCGGGGGCCTCTCACCGTCGCGGCCTCTCTTGTTGCGGAGCACAAGCTCCAGACGCGCAGGCTCAGTAGTTGTTGCTTACGGGCCCAGTTGCTTTGCGGCCTGTGGGATCCTCCCAGACCAGGGCTCAAACCCGTGTCCCATGCATTGGCAGGCAGACTCTCAACCACTGCGCCACCAGGGAAGCCCCTCGAATATCTTTTCTGCGTGAAGAGACAAAGCAGTTTCACTGGCTGTATGTTGTCTGTTCATACCCTTCTCTCTTTTCTGCTGGGTTGCATTTTTTTTTTTTAATTGAATGATAAATTCTTTGAGGGCAAAGGCCTTCTCCTATTCACGTTTGCATCCCAATGCTTCAAAATGTGGCCGGGTTCAGAGAAGGGCCTTGATACCTGTGGGCCCTCTACTCCCTCCCTCCTGCCCCCACCACCCCATGCTCTTGCTATTCTGTTTTGGAAGAAATGTCAGGACGCTTCTGGCTTAACTGGCTGAGTTGAGTCTGTGTCGAGGAAGGCGTGGTGGCTGAGTGCTTTACTTAAAAACCTGTCGGCTTCTGAGGCTATTATGGACTCTGGGGTCACACAGACTGAGTGCCCTGCCCCCAGCTCAGCCCCTGATTTGGGCGGCCCTTCCGCCCCTCTGAGACTCAGTTTTCTCACCAGTAAAAACAGCCGACCTTTTAGGGTTGCTGGGTTGGGAACAGGGACAAGATCGATTCCTTTTGCGGGGGCAGACCCTACTTGCTGAGCTGCTGCACTGCTGTGGTGATGGAAACTTCGGCCAGAGCCATGGGAGGGGGCTCGTGGGCCGAGATGCGTGGGACGCTGGGGGAGACACAGAGAAGAGCAATTTTAGGTCATCTTGCAGGGTGGTGGGCAGTGTGCTCTCCTTTTGTTACTGAATCAAACTTGGGTCCACTTGCCTGCACATAGTAAAGCCGATCTTCTGATGCTGGGTTGTGGTGAGGAAAGTGCAGCGTTTGTTGCAAGGCCAAGCAAGGAGTAAAGCTCAGAAGATCCCAACTCCCCGATGGCTTTCAGGGAAGGGTTTTTAAAGACAGGTTGAGGGAGAGAGTTGCACATGTGCGTGATGAGCTTGCGGACATTCTTCTGATGGGTGGGAAGGTAACTGGGAGTCAACATCATCAGTCTTCTGGTTCCAATTGCCTGGGGTCCGTGGGCTTGTGATCAGCATCTAGTTAACTTCTTCCACCTGCTGGGGGTTTCAGTAACTGCAAAACGGCTCAAGGACATATTTAATGGCTAAACTATCACTGTTTTGTCTTGCTTGACTGTTTTCCTTTGGTTCTGCATTTTCTCACTTCTCTGATTAAATTTTTTCTTCAGAACTCAGGGAAGGCCTAGGAGGTTAAAGTTTTTCTACAAACAAGAGGCAGGTGGAGGACATGGGGTGGGGGTGAGGGTCTGTCCCAGGAAGGCCCCATTGGGTCCTGCTTGGTTACCCTTGGACACTTTTTGAGAGGTTACAGTAGAGATTTAAATTACTTTTCACTTGTTCTGGGTGTCAGCCCTGGTCCCTTCTGGAGCCCCTGGTGAGCACAGAGCCTGGCACATGGGGGTGACTGGTACCACGTCTCCAGGTTGGCCTCTTCCCCGTCATCGCTCAAAGGGGCTGTTGGAAGATGGTGTCCAGTGGGACTGATGGTCTTCCTGGCTGGGTGAGCTTTGCTTGGTGAACAGAGCATGACCGCATGCTCTGAGGTATGCCAGGCTGGGGGTCAGTGCCGGGCGGGAGTTGCAACAGTCCTATGCAGAGGCCAAGCCTGCAGCTGCCCTGAACCAAATACCCATCTTCTTAGGCCTGCAGTGTTGGCCTGGGGACACCTGTCACTTCCCAGGGACAAAGCTTCATTCCCTAGGCTACCTGGCCAGAGCCTCCCTGCTGACCCCCAGGCCTACACACATGCTCTGGCCCTGGGGGTCCCTAGAAGACCCCGTTCACAGTCTCCTGTCCATACCCATTAGCACTGGTGCCTCAGCTCACAGAGCAGAGGGAGGGACCAGCCCAGGCCACTTAGGCCAGGGCTTGCGCATCCAGGCCTTTCTGGGTCCGGCTCCACACCTGCTTTCAGCATGGAGCATGCCCAGGTCAGAGCGGGGAGGCAGGTCCCTCCCTCCCCCAGACCCTCCCATAAGGTTTGCTGGGGCCCCAGAACACCTGCCTCAGGAGAGTTTCTCATCCGTGGGTCCCTGACGGCCCCCTTGGCCTCTCTGAGCCTCAGTTTCCAGGTTGACAGCATGGGGAAAGTAATCCCTCCCTGCTGCTTGCTGGGGAAGCCACGAGGTAGACCGGGGACGTTGAGCCCGCCGGGGCTGGCACCATGACGGGTTGTCAGTGGTGGATCTTATGCCTCTCGCCTCTGCTGCCCTCCTCTCCCTCTGAAGCTGCCAATTCCCAGGCCGGAGCCTGACAGCAGGCCCGGAGCTAAAGCAGCCCTGCTCTTGCCAGTGACGGGTGACCGTGGCCGGGCTGCAGTGGCCTCCCTTTTCTGGGCCTTGGGGTGGACAGATCCCTTCTCTCCCTTTCTCCTCCATTTGTCCGGCCAAGCAGGGCTGGCAGCCATGAGAAGGCACCTGGGCTGGAGGGCTGAGTGCCAGCTGCACCCTCCTCGGGTTTCAAAGCTGGCAGCTGCCTTTGCCAGGCAGCCCTGGACCCCAGACCAGGACCCCCAGGAGGCCCCCCGACAGCCCCCCAGCTGCACAGCCTCTGCAGCACTTTTCCTTCACTGTCAGCAGGGCCCTACTGGGCCTGGACCCCAGCCCTTCCTGTGCAGCCACCTGGGCCTGGAACTCATTAGCTCTTCTTATTAAATCCATCTGCTCCTCCTTGAAGAATGGCTGAGTCTCTGTGCTCCCATCCCGGGTGTGTGAGGGGGAGGGCTGCACGCAGACTCGATTGTGTGCACTGGGTGTGGCATCCTGCAGGGCAGAAGCCCGGGCGTGCGGGGTGGGTGAGGGCCCCCGCCAGCCTGGAGGGAGTGGATGCTGAGGTGAGAGAGCCCGGCGGGCCGCCTGGGTGTAAGAGGAGTCTGGAGGCCATTCCTGTGGGCTAAGACTTCGGGATAAAGTGGGGCTTGGCCCTTCCAGGGCACCGCGGGTCAGCTGATCTGCCTTTCACTGATGAAGCTGCTCCCTCTTCCCCTCCCCTCTCCTCTCCTCCCCTCCCCTCCCTCCCAGGAGTGCATCATTGATGAGGACTGTGGGCCTGGCAGGTACTGCCAATTTTCCAGCTTCGAGTACTCCTGCCAGCCGTGCCGGGACCAGCAGACAGTGAGTGTGCCCAGAGGCCCCCAGAGCTGCAGCGCCAGGGCCATGGGGGCCCAGAAAAGGAGACCTGGGGGAGAAGGCCAGTGGCCCCCAGTTCTCAGCTGGGCTTCCTGGAAGCCTCCTATGGGGCCCCACCGTGTCCACGCTTGGAACAGCCAGTCCATGGTGCCCAGTGGGGCTGACTCCTGGGGTGACCAGAAGCCATCTGCAGACCTGCTGTCACCCTACCCGCCCAGTGGCTTCTGGCCCCAGTGCCTGCCTCATAGATACGAGAGATGCAGAGGGAGGACAGAGGAGGCCCTACCCTGCCCCTTCCCTGGGGAAAACCATCCCAGTAGATGCAGCCGGCAACACCATGGCAGCCCTTGGGCAGGGAAGGGGCAACCCACGCCCCAGATCTTTCTCCCAGTCTGCTCAGAGAGGGCAGAAGGAGGCCCAGGAAGAAGCCAGAGCATGTTCCAGATGGAGGTTCCACAGAGAAGCGGGAAGCCGGGGAAGAGCGACACTCCCTCTGCCCAACAGATGTTTTAGCCAAAGCCATATATGGGCTTTTCTGGTCCTTTTCATTATTAAGGCAATAACACAGCACGATAACAAGTTTGGAAAATAGAGGGCTTCTTGCCGCCCTGCCTGGCCCCACCTGTGGTTAGGCAGCTCCTGGCCTGCTCGGTGCCACCACTCCACACGTGCGACCCCAGGTCCAAGGCACCCAGTGCCCTCCTGTCCCTGTGGCTGTCCAGGCTTGGGCCTTAATTTAATCAGCTGATCAGATTCACGCCGCTGCCTGCGTCTGTGGGCCATAAGCCATCTTCCTTCCTGACCGTTAATAAGGGACCTAATGAAAAGGAGGCAAAGCCAAGTCCGGGGGGGAACCGAAAAGATGCAACCATCCTTTATAAAATCTCAAGCTGTGTAGGACTCCCCCAGGTGTCATGTTTCCTGCCCAGCTCCCATCTCCACCCCCTTGACTTCCCTAAGACACCCCCAGACCAAGGAGCTCGGTTTCCTCCTGTCTATAGTAGGAGGATGTGGGGTAGCCGACCTGCACTGTCTCCAGGCTTCTGGATTGGGGGCAGGGACAGGCTGGGCTCCCTCAGGTCCGTGAGCCACCTGTGTTTTCCCTCCCTGCTGCAGCTCTGCACCCGGGACAGCGAGTGTTGTGGAGACCAGCTGTGCGTCTGGGGTCACTGCACCAGAATGGCCACCAAAGGCGGCAACGGGACCATCTGTGACAACCAGAGGGACTGCCAGCCGGGGCTGTGCTGTGCCTTCCAGAGAGGTGGGTGGGCTCCCCTCTGGGGGCAGGACAAGCCCTGTCCCAAGCTCTAGCACACTGGGCCTCCTGGGGCCCCGTCCATGCCAACCACACCTTTTCAGGGACCTCCTCCTAGGCAGGGTCCCCGATGCTCATTGGTATGTGTCCCAGCACCGCAACTTCTTCCCGGGGCTGAAGACCAGCTCTCTGTCTCACTCTTTTTCTTTTCCTCCTGTGATGCCTGGAAATTAAATTCCTTCAGGATGCATGAGCCCAAGGAGGGAGGAATACCCCCAGATGCGTGGGATGAGGGCACCCCCTCCCCATCACACTCCACCCATTCCCCAGGTCTCAGGGTAGCACCTGGCCCTGGTCCGCTTTCCTGAGAGTGGCCCCCTTCTACTCCCATCTCTCATTCTCACTGCCCTTCCCAGGTGAGGTCTGCTCAGGTGCTCTCCCTATCCACGGGTGTTTCTGAAACCGTCCCTTAACCCCTCCCTCAAGCCCTAGTCCACCTGGTACCTGCTGCCCCAGCAATTTTCCTCAAGGACATGGCTCCCTGGGTATCATTCCTCTGGGACCTGCGGATGCTCCTGTCCTGTCACTTCAATTCCACTCCTCAGTTGGCCTTCCAAGACCTCGGCCGGGTCCAGCTTACCTGTCCTCCTTTTCTCTCTACTCCTGGGCCCATCTGGGAATCTTGCTGTCCCAACCTTTCTCACCAGCCCATATATATATAAACATAGTTACTTTCATTTTTTAATTATACAAATAATACATTTTCAGTGTAGGAAAACTGGAAGATACAGATAAGCAAAGGTCTTATCTATATCCTTCCAGATTTTTTCTCTTTGAAAACATATTTTGTAATAATAATTCCTGCCCCTCCAAAAAAAACTTCAGTGCCTTTTTCTACTCTTAATTTCTCCATACCTCTGGCCTCAAAACCCAGCACAAGACCACCTCTTCCAGGCAGTCCTCCCTAACTGCTCCAGCCCTCCCGGCTTGTTCCCTCCTGAGCCCATGCCATCATTCTGGTTTCCTACCATTCCACCTCTTCAATCCCAACCTCCACTTTGGGGTTCAGGGTGGAAGCTGGGGGGCTGCACCCCATTTCTCTGCTCCTTCCTTTGGTGCCTGCCTGCCTGCCTGGTACAGGGGTAACCCTCAACTGGTTCCAGGTCTGTTGTTTCCTGTGTGCACACCCCTGCCCGTGGAGGGTGAGCTCTGCCACGACCCTGCCAGCCGGCTTTTGGATCTCATCACCTGGGAGCTGGAGCCTGATGGAGCTTTGGACCGATGCCCGTGTGCCAGTGGCCTCCTCTGCCAGCCTCATAGGTGAGGTCTCACTTGCCCTTTCTGTCGGGGGCTGAGAGCAAATGAGGTGCCACCCAGTGGGGACCCAGGAGCAGGAGCAGGGTGGGGGGAAGATGTGGATTTAATTTAAGGTAGGTTTAGTTGGAGGTGTCCTTGGGTCTTCCAGATGGAGGGTCCAATAGCGGATCTATAGGACTAGGGCTCAGGAGGTGTGGCCAGGGGTACAGATTTGGGTTCATCTGTGTGAGGGTTGAAGCCTCCTCAGTAGATGACGTTAAAAAAGACTGGGTGTGGAGGGAGCCCAGGCGCATCACAATGAAAGAGCAGAGGAGACTGAGAAGGTGCAGTCAGAGAGGTAGGAGGGCAGCCGGGAGAGTGGCCAGCAGAGTAGAGGCCGTGGAGAGACGTGAAGCACCAGGCCTGCTCAGAGGCTAAGTTCTCCGTGCGCATCTCACTCAGCAGCCGCTGCTCTGCCTTCTCTCCCAGCAGGATCCAGGGTGGCTGGGGAAACAGACAGAACCCTGGCCCTGGCCCACAAGGCCCAGGGCTCCCCATAGGTGCAGCAGGGGCTGCTGCTGCCTGGGGGCCCAGGTGGGCAGGGGGCTGTAAACTCTCAGACCGCCAAGTCCTCAGGACTGCCAGAGAGGGTCCGTGACAGGAGGACAGACCTGTGGCTCGACGTGGGGGAGCTCACCTTGGAGCACATTCTCCAAAGGTGACCCTCCCTCAGCATCTGCTTTAAGGCAGGATGTTAGAAGGAGGTGCCGTGAAGGTGAGCTGGGCTTGTGCAGAGAGCAGGGCCTCAGTTTGGGGGCCTGGGCCTCGCCCCCGTCCCTCCCTCCACAGCCACAGCCTGGTGTATGTGTGCAAGCCCACCTTCGTCGGGGGCCGCGATGAGGACGGAGCAAACCTGGTGCCCAGAGACGCCCCTGATGAGTATGAAGACGGCGGCTTCATCGAGGAGGTGCGCCGGGAGCTGGAGAACCTGGAGAGGAGCCTGTCAGTGGAAATGGCTCTCAGGGAGCTCGGGGCCGCTTCGGAGCTGCTGGAGGGAGAGGAGATTTAGACCCAGGCCTGTTCTGTGGGTAGACATGCAACAGAAGTAGTTAATTTATTTCCCCAGCTGTGTCCCTAGGTGTGAGCTCACCAGGCTTTTATTCCGTGGCCTCTTCCCAGTACATTTTCCCCTCTGGCTTAAAACAACATGAGGGGCTGCACCCTTGCCCAGCACCCACCCCCTCCCCCATGCACCACAATTCTGGTGTCGGGGAAGACCAGGGTGTGGGAGGCTGAAGGTAGAATAGGGCTGCTAAACTGGTCCAAGTATTGGCTGCTTCGCCTCTGCTGGTTGGCAGATGGCACGTTTCGTTTTGTGTGACATTGCCTCGAGAATAGTTGGAGGGGAGGGGATGGAAAAGAATGCAGAATTTCCCCACGATGGGTTTTGGGGTAATGTTGACTCTCAAACATGTGGAGAAGAATGCCCTGCTTTGCAAACGTAAACCTGCGAAAATGCAACAGGTGAATCTTTCATGCCATTCTCCCCATGGGCACAGGCAAGCGCTGCCCTCAGCTGCTGCAGGTGAAACGTTCTCACTCCACGTTACTTGCATTCATCCTCTCAGCAGGGTTACTCAGCTCCTACCTCTGTGCCAGGGCAGCAGTGTCATGTCCTCTCACCACAGCCTGGTGAAGGGGGCATTGGTCTCCCCGTCTGCCAGGATCTCGGAGGCTCAGAGATGTCAAGTGGCTTTGCCAAGTCACACAGCTAGTGAAGACCAGAGCAGGATGTCACCCAGGTGTGATTCCAAGCCCAGTGCTCTCCCCACCAGCCTCAGTGCCACCTAAAGTACCCGCTACGAGGATGAAGAATGAGATTTTTTTTTGAGGCACACCTGGAACTAAGGTCAAACTAGTTCACACATCCCTGTAAGATTAAAGTTCTGCTGTTTGTTAGAAAAACAGCGTTCTCCCCAGTGTGGGTGGCCATCACTCCAGTGGAGACAGAGGTATTGACACTATCCCCTGTGGCAGTCAGTTATATCAGTAACTTTGAAGGTACACATGACCGGAGCATAATATGTAAGTTAATGTGCCAGAAACAGTACTTAGGTAATCTTAGGGCCAGGATTATAAATGAAATTTGCAAAATCACTTACCAGCAACTGAAGACCATATTGACTGCATGGAGAAAATCGAGCCAAGCAAGACTTTGTGAAATATGGTTGTAATATCCAAGCTAAGAGCACTGAATTGTATGCTGTTCCATAAATGATATTTTCAAGTGTCATGGACTGTTTCTATCACGTATTCAGAGTTATTAAATGTTAAAGTCACACACAATTGTATAAGCATGCTTTCTTTAAGTTTTAAATTATGTATAAACACATGTTGCATTTAGAAATCAAGCATAAATCACTTAAACTACTCTTTTGTAGCTCTTGGACTTCTTTTTCCTTTTGACTTTGAAAACTTTCCTTTCAGCCAGAAAACATAAAATAGAAATGACCTGCATTGTCCAAAAAGAAAATAAAAAGTTCTTCCATAAAGCAAATTTTCCAGACAATGGAAGCACACCTCTTTTAGCATCAAAATATTTTAGAAATGTTAACCATTTTGGGATGGGAATTAGTCCTTAAGAGTGTCAGTGCTTCATTGTCTCTGAAAGAGTAAATGGAATGTGTATGCCTCTTTTCTGGGGAGGCTTCTTTAATCAAATGCAGTTCTGGGCCAAACACAGTAAGATCTTCAGTGACCATAATAATCCATAATAATAAACTACTATATATGAAGGTCAGCTGGGTGACTGATAGACACCAGATTAGACAGTCTACCCATATGAATTCAATCTTCATTGAACCCATGAATATTTTCTTCATTTAACAGATGAAGAAATGGATACTCAAAAAGATTAAGTGATAGAGCTAGAAGTCAAAACAATATCTAATACAGTATGCTCAGGATATACTGATGTTTATCTCTTAAAATTAGCTGTTTTCAATGTCCAGAATCATCAGGACCACTCTACATCTTTATTACTCAACAGATATTCACTCAGAACCAGGTGCTGTGATATGCACTAGGGGTACCAAGTTGATCCAGATAGGGTCCTACCCTGAAAGCATCACAGCCTAATGAGGGAGATACACTAAACACAGCACTGGCAAAATGAAAGCAGTCAACCTGATATCTGAACAGAGCGTTACAGGATCCTCGAAGGAGCACGTGGCTTGGGAGAGCTGGCATGGGAACTGGCTTTCCAAGATGATAGTATATCAGGAGGACAGAAGGAATAGGAAAGGGCATTCTGGGCTACAGGCAGAGGGAGGGAGGCAAGGAGGAGGGATGGTATATAGGGGGAACTGCAAGTAATTCATAGTGGCTGGAAGGCAAGGTAAATTTGAGTGTTTGGCGAAGAGGCTGAAATTTCATCCAAAAACTTACTGAGCACCTACTAAATGTCAGGCCCTACGTTAGGTGCCAGGGAGACAGTAGTACATGACATAAAAACTAGGTCACTTTCTCATGGAGCTTATATGCAGGTATATTATCCTGTTCTACTTTGTCATCATAGCCACAAAAAGAACATGAGAGGCTTGGCAAAATTCTTGGCTGAAATTCACATATAGATGCTGGTGTAGCTCCTCTACTCACGGTTCTAAGTGGAATATCGTAAAGGTTAGGTGGAGTTTGGTACTTGCATCTTCCTGCCTGCCCTTCCCGAGATCTGGAGTTCCTGCCAAGGAAGCCACAGTAGATGCTGTCATTTCAATTACCTGACAGCTAATCCCAGCCCTCTTTCCTTGCGCTTCTCCCACCATCACAGAGGCTGAAAAAGCTGGACACTTGCTTTCCCAGCCCGCCCTTGCAGCTAGAGATGGCCACATGACCCAGTCCGGGCCCTGGAAATGTAAGGGGAAGGCTGCCAAAGAGTTTCTGGGAAGGGTTTTTTACCTGAGTGACAAAAGGAAAGAGGCCTACAGGAAGTATATCCCCACCCTCCACCCCCTTCCCTGGTTGCCTACCTTTGAGCACAGGTGTTTAGGATGTGACATTTGGTGCTGCAGCAGCCATCTTGGGATCATGTGATCAAGATCAAGGCCATCAGCAGGGCTGCCTTCTTCTTGGAGGCTCTGGGGAAGAAACCACATCCTTGCCCTTTTTAGCCTCTAGAGGTTGCTTTCTTTCTGTGGCTCATGGCCCCCTTCATCTTCAAAGCCAGCAGTAACAGGTTGGGTCTTTTGGTGCCATCTCTGCAGCTGGGAAAGGTTTTTCACTTCCAGTGACTCATATATAATCCAGAATAATCTTCCCATGGCAAAGTCCTTAATCTTTATCATATCTGCTGTCCCTTTTGCCATGTAAGGTAAATATTCAGAGGGTCTGGGGTTTGGGATATGGACATCTTTTGTGGGCTGTTATTCTACGTACCTCAGAAGGATAAACGCCTGAGTCCTTGATGACGTTGAGGAGGAAAGCAGCCCTTCTGTCAACTATTTCTGGACTCCTTCTAAAGTAAACCAGGAATATGACAGATAAAGTTGCTGTTAGTCTTTGTTGTTTGAAACCAGAAACAACTAAGAGGGGAACAACATGCAGCTTTATGAATCCCAACCCACCCGCTTTCCCACCCTCAATGGGAAAGCAAGATTAGAAAATGAAGTGTTTGAGTGTGTGGTGCAGGCTCCAAGTCTGAGCTCCACCTTCCGCCCAGGTGAGTGGCTGGCTTGTCCACCCACAGGGCCTTAGACTAAACTGGAAGAGGACTGTGATGGAACAAAAATGATTGCTGCTGACTCTTCCCAGCTTCCCCTCTTCATGTTCTGTTTCTGCTCCCTTCCTTTACTCCTCCCAGTGTCTGGCTTTTCTAGCCTCCCTAACCTGGTTCTTTGCGCTTTTGACACAATCAGGAGAAAGGGGTGCAGGGCAGAAGGATGAGAGCTGAAGGGAGAGGCCAGGGACCTGCTGTGGTGGGAGGGAAGCATGGGATAAAGGGCAGTTAAGTATTCCTGTAGTTTGTGCATCCCCTCCAGAGAGTCAAGAAATGCAACTAGATGAGAGATTGTTTTGATAGCCAGATTGGGTTTCCAAAGTCAGAGGGCCGACAGCTGTGTAGCTAGGCACCTCATAACAGGGGCTGCTGAGAGATGCCACTGCAGCAGCAGCAACTCAATTGCCCTATATAAAGACGACAAGAGAGGTGGTAAGAAACCCCCTTTTGGGAGATGGCAGTGTTTGGAAAACAGGTTATTTCCCTGTCTGACCTCCTATGAGGCAGGGGAAATTAGACTTATTCCTTTGGCTAAAACCTATGGGAGAAACTTTCAGAGAAACACTCATAAAATTTGGATGGGACAACTCAACAACAAAAAAACAAACAACCCAATCAAAAAAATGGGCAGAAGACCTGAAAAGACATTTCTCCAAAGAAGAAATACAGATGGCCAATAGGCACATGAAAAGATGCTCAACATTGCTAATTATTATAGAAATGCAAATCAAAACTACAGTGAGGTACCACCGGTCAGAATGGCCATCATTAAAAAGTTCACAAATAACAAATGCTGGAGAGGGTGTGGAAGAAAGGGAACCCTCCTACACTGTTGGTGGGAATGTAAGTTGGTGCAGCCACTGTGGAAAACAGTACAAAGGTTCCTCAGAAAACTAAAAATAGAATTACCGTATGATCCAGCAATCCCACTCCTGGGCATATATGCAGAACAAAACTATAATTCAAAAAGATACATGCACCCCTATGTTCACAGCAGCACTATTTACAATAGCCAAGACATGGAAGCAACCTAAATGTCCATTGACAGATGAATGGATAAAGAAGATGTGGTACATATGGAATACTACTCAGCCATAAAAAATATGCCATTTGCAGTAACATGGATGCAACTAGAGATTATCATACTAAGTGAAGTCAGAAAGACAAATACCGTATTACTTATATGTGGAATCTAAAATATGACACAAATGAACCTATCTATGAAACAGAAACAGAATCACAGACATAGAGAATAGACTCATGGTTACCAAGGGGGAGGGAGGTGGGGAAGGATGGATTGGGAATTTGGGGTTAGCAGATGTAAACTGGTACATATAGAATGGATAAACAACAAAAGTCCTACTGTATAGCACAGGGAACTAAATTCAATATCCTGTGATAAACCATAATGAAAAAGAATGTATATATATTTGTATAACTGAGTCACTTTGCTGTACAGCAGTAATTAACACAATATAAATCAACTATACTTCAATAAAAAATAAAATTTGTATGGGAGCCATTGACATCTCAAAGGGGGATGGTTGTGTAGAAGGTGGACACATTGACTTGCCACTAATACCATGGAAGGAGGAGCATCAGGGAGAGACGACTGGATGGAGCAGTGAGGTGGAGGAGGGCAGATGCAAAGATAGATTCCTACTGCACCCACAGCCCCAGAGACAGGGCCATGGAAGAAACATGCAGTTAAGGGTTGAAGACTTGGTGGGGACCAGGGCATCATGGGATAACGTGGTACGCATTTCAGAGGAATGTCCCTTGCCAGCAGGAAGTCGGCAAAAGATAGTCAAGTTTCATAAGGAACCACCACTGTTGTTTGGAGTTGAATCTTTGCCTGGTAGGACCCGTAGGGCGTCTTACCTTCTACGAGAGTTCATGGTGACCAGGTAAAAAGGGGACAGTAACCTCACCACCACCAACAGAAGGCTGCTCTTTTCCCTCTTCCACCATCTATAGAGCTGGTGTGGAAAAGAGCCAGTGGGGAGTGAGGGCTCTGACCATAGCCTCCTTCCCTCTCCAAGCAGAGTGGCACATCCAGCAGCCACTGTGCGTGTGGTGGGGGGAGGCGCTTTAAATCAAATGGCTAAAAAACTTCAACAAGGTCAGATTGTTTGAATAATGCAAAGTGCCTTAAAATTTATAGGGTTGCCCCCAAAGTCTGCTTCCAGTGCGAAACTGCATTCTACAAAACAGTTGGCATAGTTACTGGAAAAACAGAACCACTGCATTATTTGTATCTCAACAAGATGATACCTTCTAATTCAGTGGGTTGCTTAAAGCATTATAAGGCTGAACATGAAGTGTGCCCTCTATACTGGGGGAAGGGGCAGGTTGGGAGCAAAGGCAGCAGAGGGGGAGCACGGTACTCACCTTTAAGGCAGGGCTCCTGGGTCCACAAATAATCCCCTGGCCTGGTAAATTCTCAGACTCTGACCAGTCAAAAGATCAGCTTCTCCTGTGCAGGTTAACTGGTGAGGGGGAGGTAGGTGGTGGTGCTATCACGGGGAAGGGGGAGCACATCCCTCCCTAACACTTTTTTGCCCTCCTAGCTTGGCCCCTAGTGATTGTCGCATTCTTTTCTAAACAGACACACATGATTTAACGCACTCTTGATTTTGTCAAGCATTGTTTCTGAAAGCCACGTTTTGAAAATTAACACTATATCTAACCAAATGATCGTAGTACCCCTTTCCCCATATGAACGACATTGAAGGAGCATCTTCTGTACACCAGCTTCATGTACACCAAGCCTACGTGGCTACAAGCTTTATTTGGACCATGAATTCCTTTGCAAACCTGATTTAAAAAGCATTTACTAGACCCCTAGAAAACTACACATACACACAATTTTGCACTGGATTTAAGGATTTGTGGCCCTAGAAGGCTTTTGACTGCTAGTGACCAAAATATTGATTCGTTTTGCAAAAATTACACAGAATTGTTTAGATGGAATACTTTTATTTAGCAAACAAAAAACTTGCTAATTCAGATTATCTTCTATTCCATATACTCTAGACTACAATTTGCAAGTCACAAGTGCAAGAGCTGGTTAGAGTCTTGATGCTGAACAAAGGGACAAAATTCAGAAGGAAAACAGCCAATTGAAAAGGAAATACTAGCGAATGAATCAGAATAAAAGATTTTATTGTATTCCATACATTCACAGGTCACTTCCAGATTTAGTAATAACACTGCAGTGCTCTGATGCTGTGCACTCTAGCTCAGACCACGTTGGAAGTTTATAGCTGTCTCCTCTCTCCGCCTAGATATCATTCCTAACAGTGTAGCCTGCCTACTTGATTGTTTTCTAGCTGTGGCATAGTTCACCCCCGTTTCCTCAGAATTTTAAAGTACTTTCTGTTTTCTCAAGAGTTTTAAAGTACTTTCCATTCCATTACAAAAGAGATTACCAAACACTGTGTAGTTAGTATAGGGCTCCGTCCCTCACTCTTTTTATCTTGTCATGGCTACTATCACTTACTTACACTTCGTTTGAGAAGTAGACGTTCATCTAGCAAACCTCTGTTCAGACCAGCTAAATAAACACTGCACAGACCAGCTAAATAAACAAGGCAGAGTCCTGAAACCATAGCTCTGGCTTCTTTGCCAAAATGGACCCCTGACCTTCAGCACCTGCCTTAGATATGTAGGTACTTGGTTCTCACAGGGCATCCCTGGCTGACACAAACTCATCTTCCCCACAGTAAAAACTCTTCAAAACCTTGGCATGACCCATGGGGAACAGGGTCACTCTTTATTGCATGTGGCCTGCCTCAGACTCAGAAGATTCAGCAGATGAGTGATCACCAGGTTCCACTGCCCCAGGCCTGGGAACACACAGTTAATGTGCCCTTTGGCTTACAGGTGCTCACTTGTTTCTCTGAGTCTGGGGGAGGTTGACACATTAATCTCTTTCCCGCAAATTACTGTTCCCACTGCCACAAATCCACTTTGAAATCACCACCCCCTTTACTGAAATTATTCAAGTGCAACATTGTGTTCTCTATCAGGCACTGAAGAGCAAGAAGCTTTAACTTTTTCTTTTCCATAATGAAATATATATTTTCTTTACCCTTGGTATTTGTAATACACCTGCAATTAGAAACAGCAAACACGAAACAAACAATAAAAAGGGCAGAAGGCACAGAATGAGGAGCAGGTATGAAGATTCTACCATTTCCTCTTATAGGGACACTAAACCAAACCAAACACGGCCCCAAACCCATTTTACTTACAAATCTGCCTCCTCTGCTCCACAGTCAGTCCTTGAAAGCAGAAAGCACATTTACTGACCCCTATATCCCAAGGAAGCTGGCCTGCATCAGAACCAAAGAGCTGTCATGTTACATCAGAAAATCGAAATGATCTGAAAAAACAACTCATCACAAATGCTTCAAGTTTTCCTCTGAGAACACCACCAATTCCACTAATGCAAACCCAGAACACTACCGCCATCAAATTTAGCAGAATGCTACAGAGTTTATATGGAATAAAAATTAGTGAGAAAAATGTCTTAGAAAAATTTTTTTTCCCCTCGTAGGGACTTTTAAGATATTATGGAACTCTCAATCATTATATTCAAACTGCAACCAACATTTGCTAACACTATTTTCTAATTTTTTCTTAAAAGGAAAAAAAGGGTAAAATTTCGACTCTGAAATATCGACAGGATCCTCCAAAGTTAAATATTAACATCTTTTCATCTCTCTTATGAGAACTTTACTGTAAACACGTTACCACAGAGATGAGATAATTATTCAATATACATTACAAAATGTGGTATTTAAAGAAAACAAATCTCTTCTGAACCCGGATTCTTCATCCACAAAAGTTTAATGACCAAAATAACACAACAGAATGAACAAATGTTTTATTGGCATGTTCATTGTTGTAAACAGCATCTGGCATGAAAAAGTTTTACCAAAACCTTTTTATTGATTTTTTTATAAATTAGATGGCATTTTCAAAATTTACGTAGAATTATGTTCATTGAATAGTTGCATTTAGCAGAGCAAAAACTTGCCGATTCAAATAGACTGCAATGAAATCATGTTGACTGCATTAGCCTGTGTCATGACCTGACTTACTAGCAAGTTTATTCAAAACGATGTTGTTTCCCCAAAGTTAAACTACATGTAACTATGTATCAACTCCAAAAATTAAAGTGGGACTTAAAAGGGTTTTAGAAGATTCAAACTTGGAGTAAATCTTCAAAATAAATGTAAAAAAGGAAAAAATCGAAGCCGCTGAACAGAAAAACCTCATTAACAAGGGCAAATACAATCGTATGGGACCCAGCACTGAGGAACCCCACTGAGGGTTACATTTACATAAACTGCTATACTTCTCAATGTACACAAATGTACATCATGAATGATATGTGAAATGAATAACCATGGGAAATAGCTGAACTGCAATTATGATAACTCAATAGGATCAATTTTATTTACATGCTGAATGAATGAGTGAAATGAATTCTCTACATCCATAACTTAACGTACAATCAGTTATAATTACAGTATTGCAGCAATTTTGAGCTGCCACCTGCTGGGAGTGGTCTAAGGAAATGTTTTGATGATCTAGAATAATGTTCTTAATACTTCGAAAAAAAGAAAACAAAATAAAAACACAACTTCACGATTCTTTACTGGGTTACGGCTGGTTCTAAGAATTTCTTTCTTCTGCTCCTATTTTTGCTGCTTTCCAAGAGTCAACACACGTTGCATTTACTTCCGAATTGTCAATGAGGTAATGTGTGTATAAGTGAAATAAACAGAAATTCATTCATTCATGGCCTTTGCACAGCTTTTATTATTAAGCTATGAGCATCCTGTTTGAGGCTGGTTTGACTAGCGGCTATGTGCACATCTGTCTGCAAGAAAAGAAGTTTACTCATTCCCCTTTCCCCTTTTCTAGTAGCAGGTTTTGCTTTTTGTTTTTATTTTTTTGCACATCCCTTTTCACTTTACAGTACATTTGACTATAGTGCACAACATGATTCCAAGTCAAAACAGTGGCCCATTGGGCACTGAGCTTCTGATTGGTGAAGGGCAGTCCAATCAGTGCTGGTATCACTGGGTTACCCCTAACCACGTCCGGCTATAATGGCACACTACACAGTAGCAGTGAACCGTCTAATTAAAACCAAAATCCCCCAGGGAATATGCTACACTAGCAGAGTCAGTCTTGAGTCAGATCTTTATTTGGTGCTCCATCCAGATATATTTTTAGTGCTTTTTCTTTCCGAGGTGAGTACGTTACACGATGTCCCGTCTTCTGGAGTCGACTGCTTTCTTTTTTCATCAGTTCATTTCTTTGCTCATCTGTCAACTCCATTAATTCTTCTGTTTTATCCCTACGTTTAAAATATTAATGACATATTAGACCAGCAGAGCCATCTGTCTCCTTTAATTTATGCTTAAATGCTCTAAAGCTGCTCAGTGAGAAAATGAAATCTGATTATCACCACTGAAGTTAAATAACCTCATATATTAAGATATCCTAGATTTCTAATGTGTTTATTATATTAACATGGCACTCACTTCGAAAAATGGCAAAGAATAATTTCCATGTTACTATTAGTATAATAATGGCTATCATTTATTGAACATCTATTTATAACAGGCACTAGGCCAGTTTTTTAAAATGCAATAGTTCCTAATTCTCATAAAATCCTGCAAGGTTGAAATCATTGTTGCCATTTTACAGATGAGGATCTAGGTAAATAACAACGCTAAATCTGAACACATATCTGCCAGCCTCCAATGACTATTCTTTTCCCTCTATATCTGTAATGTCTGATCCGGCAGCCACTAGCCATGTGTGCCTATTGAGATATGTCTGCTCCAAATTGACATGGGAGGCAAGTATAATAAATATACAATATTTCGGAGACTTACTATACGAAAAATAATGTAAAATATCTTGTAAATGATTTTTATATTGTTTACATGTTGTAATGATAATATTTTGGATGTACTGGGTTAGAAATACTTTATTAAAATAATTTCACCATTCTACTTTTTAAAATGTGGCTACTAGAAATTTCAGAATGTAATAAATGGCTTGCACTGGTCAGGGCTGCTCTATATCATAACAATTGTAAAGCTATTTATGAAAAACAAGATGCACAACAAAAATGTGGTATCACTAGAAATAACCAAAACATTGTGAATGTTACCTATAAAATATGACTGCACCATCATCACAGATATAAAGAGGCCAGACATTCAGGGTAGAAACTTTAGGATTCCAGTCCAAATCCTGATGAATATCAAGGACAGAAATATCACAGGGAAAAGTTCCTCTACCCTAAGGAGAAAAGAATGAATGAATAAATGACACCATTAGCCATGTTTATTGAGCCCTAGTACCCAGATTTAAACATTCTCAGGGCCTTACCTTGGCAAATTCAATATCTTCTAAAGGAATTCCACTGATTTCACAAAGCTGTAAAAGGAAACATTTTACATGAGTTCATCTAAAAAGTAAATTTGCTGAGAAGTTATTTTCCTTTAACCTCATAAGCACAGACATAGCTTTTTTGTTCAAAGAAGTAACATGTTTGATAAAAATTTTTTAAAAAGCAGGAAGTGGAATTCTCTCCTCTGTCTACCTGCAAACACCATGTCTCAGAAATATCAATTTAGTATATTCCTTTCAGACCTTTCCTATGCATATATAAACTACATACACACATTTATAAATACATTTCATAAACAGTTTTATATATCTATATAGTAACTTTATATAGTCTCTATATAAGAACAGGATACCGAGTAACCTCATTCTCTTCAATAGTTGAAAAATATACCATTGTATTTCCTATTGATGGACACTGAGCGTGTTTTTAGGTTTTCCCAGTTACAATGCTATAATATGTATCTCCATAAATATCTCTTTGCATATTTCTGCAAATATTTCTTAGATGTAGAATTGCACATCTGAAATGTTGATAAACAATGCCAAGCTGAACCCTGAAAAAAATGTAACAATTTAACCACTTATCAAAGGTGTATGATATTGCATTTTCCCCAAACCATGATGACTCTAGGTATTTTTTTATATTCTAAATCTTCACCAATTTAAGAGGTAAAAAGTGTTGTTATTATTTTAACTTGTATTTCTTCTTCTATGAATTGCCTATTCATGTTCTTTGCTTATTTTAAAATTAGACTGTCCAGATTATTAATTTGTAGCTCCTTTTAAATTTGGACATCATGTTTCACATATGTTTCGAATATTTTTCCATTGTTTTTTAGCTTTATGGGTTGCTTTAAAAATATTTTTTTGGCAGTTGGGGGGTACTGTGCAGAAGATTTAAACTTTTATGTTGTCTATCTTTTCTTTTTTGGCTTTTGGTATTATACTTACAAATATTTTTCCCTCTCTGGGATTATAAAAATATTCTCAATATTTTCACCTAGAACATTTATCATTTTATTATATTTTAAAATATAAATTTAACTTATTTAGAATTTATTTTTGTGTTTGGTGTGAAATATGGAAATAAATTTTTCCCCAAACTGCCAACCGTCCTAGTACCACTTATGAATAATTCACCCTTTCTCCAGAGATCCTTAGAATTCCCACCTTTAAAATGAAAAATGCAGAAGACATCTTCATCTGGGTTCTGTACTCGATTCTACCTCATTTGGGTTTTAAGCATATACAGCAATTTACTCTAGTGCCTCTAACTAATCCTAACTACTTAAGGCAAAGTTGGTCCAAGTAACAGAAAGTGGTGGTTCACTTCTGGATGGCCAGAAGCCAAGGTAATTTTTCAAAGCATCAGCAGCCCTAAGAAACAAGAGTAGTGTGGCACAATGTGTGACAGAGACAAAGACAGGTTGCTGCATCAGTGTCTGGCACTCACTTCCTAGGGTGTCTCTTATGCACCACAGAGAAAAATGTATGTTAGTTCATTTTCTTTAAAATGAACTTACCTTCTCTCGCAACTCATCAACACTACTGCTTTCCAACACAACCTCCTGGAAGGGATCCAACTTCATCTCTGAAGGCCTCCACCGTCTTGACAAAACTGCGAGTTGTGACATGGATTTCATCTTCTCTGCCCCTAATATGCAAGATTAGGCCATCATTCTATTTACTCTAATGATTCATAATTTGCCTTTTCTTGTACTGCCTGACTAAACAAAAAGATTTACTTCAAGTGTTATTCTTAAAAAGTGGGCATGGGGACCTCCCTGGTGGTCCAGTGGTTGAGACTCTGTGCTCCCAAAGAAGGGGGCCCAGGTTCAATCCCTGGTCAGGGAACTAGATCCCACATGCCACAACTAAAGATCCTGCATGCTGCAACTAAGACCCGGCGCAGCCAAATAAATAAATAAATATAAAAAAGAAAAAGTGGGCATAAAAGAAACCAATTATCCCAAGGATTTTTTGAGAATAAAATATTTATTCTCTTCCCCCAAGTCTCAGAAGATAATCGCTAACCCCTGCAAGCTCTCCTTCCACCAGTACTCCTAATTCCACTCCCTCGTGACTCCTGCTGGACACTGCTCGACCAATTACTCTCTTCTTTGCATCTATGATCTTTGTTCCTCTGTTGGCTTCTACCCCACAATCTAAAATCATAATCAAATAGCTTTAAGTTTATCTTCTTTTTTCACTCAAGCTATCATTAATCCTTCTCTTTTCATTTACTCCCAAACTTACTGATTCTTCAAAACCCAGCTCAGCTGTCACCTTTCTCTTTGATGTACACAAGAGCCAACTGTACTGATTTGGTCCTTAACACCTATCATTTTGGAATTACAGGTTTGTAGTTCTGGCTCTCCCATACACTGTGCATCTGGAGGGCAATCACTGGTCTTTATTCATTTTTATAGCACCAAGGGTCAGCAATGTCTGGCAAATTACAGGTCAATAAATGTTTCTTAGATTTAATCACATGACATATCTTACTCAAGTATTTCAATGCTAAAATATATACTGAAATGATACTGATGTAAGGACCTACTATCCAGAGACATGTTCTGGCTAATCCATCTCTGCTAATATATACTCCGTCCTAATAAGGGTGACGTCTATGTCCTTCATCTCTTCTTGGCCTACCCAGAAACAGTGATTACTCTCTCAGGCCCCAGATACTCAGAGAAGGAATTACAATCTGGAGCACTTGCTTACAAATCATGGTAGATGGCGTCCTGGTTATTCCTTGTCTCCCCACTTAACTTGTCACTTAATCAGAATTCAAACATTGAAATTTAAACCAAATTAGACCTGAAATAGGTGAGGTGTTAGTATTATTGAACCCTCTGAAAGCTATCATAATCTTACATAAAAATATCCAGAACTTATGATATTTTAATTTCTATGGAAAAAGAAAAGGAAAATCAAAAACTTTCTAAGCAACAGCAAAGTCACAAAAGAATATAGAACTAGTTGTTTCCCTTTATATCTCCTAAAAGCCAACTTTTCCCCCACTAACTCTTCCAAAAAACATTAGATTAAAATGTACCAATGTTGATAATTAAAACCAGGAGGTGTGACAAACAGAACTGCTCTTCTAGGTCACTGTTACATTGTTATGGGTTGAATTATGTCCCCCACCAAAAGACATGTTGAAGTCCTGAACTTCAGTACCTCAGAATGTGACCTTATTTGGAAATAGGGTCGTTACAATGGTAATCAAGTTAAAATGAGATCATTAAAGTGGGTACTAATCCAATATGACTAGGGTCCTTATAATATGGGAAATCAGGACACAGATAGGAAAGCCCGCACAGAGAACATGATGTGAAGATGAAGGCAGAGATCAGGAGGATGCATCTATAAGCCAAGGAACACCAAAGACTGCCAACAAACCACCAGAAGCTAGGAGAGAGGCATGGAGCAAATTCTCCCTCACAGCCCACAGGAGGAACCAACCCTGACAACACCTTGATCTCAGACTTCTAGCCTCCGAAACTGTGAGAAAATAAATTTCTGTTGTTTAAGCCACCCAATTTGTAGTACTTTGTACCAGCCTAGAAAACTAATATTGTCACTGTTCTCAAAATCTCTGAAAAATCATTAATACCACAGCCTCAAAACAAGTCACAATGAAAAAAGAGACTAAATAACAAACATGGCTAAGAAACTCTTACTTTCTGTAAAAGGTACTAAAAATACAACTTTGAAATTGCAACTTCCCTGAAAGGAAGAATTCATATTCTTAAAATTAGAGAAAAGAAGAAATATTTAAAAGGCAAATGATGCCCAGAGAAGAGACAGAAGAAACTCATTATTTGAAAAAATGATAACTTCGATTATTTCTAGAGAATTCCTGATATTTCTCCACAAAAATATTGATAATACCATCAAGAACTTCAAGGAAAACCTCCCAGTTGCTGGAAATATTAATATCTTCTTCATAAATATGATAATCCAAAAAGACAGTGCCAGGATTCTTCCATGTTTTTTTCCTTAGACGAAACCTACAAATGTGATAAGACATTTTAAACTATTATACTTTGAAATTCTTAACTTGAAAAAAAATGACATGAATCTGACACATCAAAGAAAAATGAACTATGTTCAAACACAAAAGTCAAATGGTTATTCATTAAAATTTTGGGGAAAATATAATGAAAAGCTCTCAAGACATCAAATTTAGTATCCTACAGAGGAAGTTCAAACAAATGCTAATACTTTTGCTTAGTTCTATTAATCTGCAGTACTAAAATTCTGAATGGTACAGGAATTTAAAATTCTTCTAGTTTTAGAAAATTATACCAATCCATATCAATTGACCACACTGTCTTTCTTCAAATTGCTGATGACACTGTAATTTTACTTTACCTGTCAATACTGAGCTCTAAACCACATTGCTCCCTGAGCTGAGGAATTAACTCCTCTTTTGATTGCCGTACAGTCATTCCTTTAGCAAACACAGCATCTAGCAGAAACTTGCACGGCTAGGAATATAAACAAACAATTAGACCCTGAATTACATTAAAATAAGGATCAACAAGACGTTTTATTTGCACTTTATAGTGTGACAATTACTGGACTGGGTTTAGGAGTCTTATCTTCCTAGGTTTAAATCTTGGCTCCACTACTTACTAAAGCTCTGCTATCTTGAGCAAGCTTACTTAACATTTCTGTGCCTCAGTTTTCTCATCTTTAAACCAGAGCCAGAGTCATTGTGGAGATTAAATATGATAATACATTCATATTTCTCTTCTTGTAATACAATGACCATAATTTTGAAAGTAAAAAGAATCACCTTTATAGAGTAAAATGAGAGAAATGAATACTAATTCTCCAAATACATTCACTGACTGTCTCAAAAGAGATACAGTATTCACAAACCCCAAATTCAGAAGAAAGATGTAAGTCAAAATGAGTGTAATGGATCACATATAAGAGATATGACTGATGCCTAATAAAATATTTGTTGAACAAATGAAGGCATTTTATGAAAACATTATCCCCTTATTTGCTGTTTTTCACATTTGTCTAGGTCTTCACTGAGATGTTATAAATGTCTTAAAAATAGTGTCTTTGCCTTATTCTTCTGGGTATTCACCACAATCTTATATATCACAGGAACTAAGATATTTTATTACTCCCCGAAAAACATAGCTGGTTTAGATCCTTAATCCACCATTTACAAGTTATATGACCTTGGGCAAGTTACCTCTCTGTGCCTCGGTTTCTTAATCTATAAAATGAGAATGACAGTACTTTTATAATAGAGTTAATTGATGAGGATTAAAAGGGTCAATATTTGTACGCACTTAGAGCACAAAGAGACACTATATATAATGCTAGTTAAATACTAAAAATGATTCTCTGAACACAAAAAGTAGTCAACTGCCATCCTTCTGTAGCATTTTACGATCATTCCCAGAAGCACAAACAAACCCCCTTTTAAAAGCAGAAAATGTTTGCCCTTCCAGCATTTGTAGCAATACTTTAGACCAGGGGGATGACAAAAATGGCCTGAGGGCCACATTCATCTGGTGCCTGTTTTTGTAAGTGAAATTTTATTGGAACATAGCCACCCCCATTGGCTTATGTACTGTCTGTGTCTGCTTCTGTACTACATTGGCAGAACTGAGTAGTTGCAACAGAGGCAGTATGGCCTGTACAACTGAAATATTTCCTAAAAAAAGTCTGCTATCTCCTTCTTTAGAGAGATAAAAAGAAATGTCTAGTAATCAAATCTGTGCACTGTATGTTTTTAATAACTATCAAAAGTTACCTTACATTGCTTGTAAGTATATTACTTACCTCTTGTTCATTGACTAGAAGCTGGTACACTTTAACTCTGTATTCTCCTTTTTTAAGTGCTCTCCCCAGTCTAATTGTAATCTACAAATTAAAAACAGTTTTTTTTAGATGTATGGTCTCAGCAGAATAAACTACCCATTTTCATCTCAACTGTTTAGTATTTTTCTCCCAATTCTCTAGATTCTGGGCTGTTTGAAAACAGGTATATCTTTTACCTCTGATTCCCCAGTGCCTAGAATACTAACTGGCACACAGTTAACATTTAACAAATGTTTGTTAGATGAATGGAGAAAACAACAACAAAAAAGCCAAATAACCACTAAACCTCAGGGACAAATTATCCTTTTAGGGTATCCATTTCACCTTACTTGGAAGTAGTGCAAGATGTTCTCAAATCTATCATTTAAAACAGACTCTAATTATTCAGAATTATTTTAATCAACCTTATTGTCATCTGAAAATGATGAAAGTGTCTCATTTAGCCGGACGCTCTCAAACTCTTGATTGCTGGCATACACGCGAAAGACCTTGAAGTGAGAGGACAAAACTCCAACAAAGGGCTCTAAATGTTGTTTGAAAGCAGCCAGAGTAATTCTTTTATCAACATGCACCATCAACCCTAAGCACACACACACACAAAAAACAGAAAAAAAAAGGTAAAAGAAACCTCTTAGGTATAAATAAAGCAGATCATATACTTTTTATTATACTGTAAGCAGGAAAAAGTACCTTTTCAGTTATTTGACTTTTAGCTAATATACTACATTGAATGGACAAAAATGTGGGCACTGAGCATATGCTAAGGATAATCTGACAGCTTTAAATGTTCTGAGATATTTAAGTGCTTATTTGCTTACTTATTTTGGCTGCTGAATTAAAAACCAAACTTATAGGAACTCTCTTCAAATACACACATTTCTAGATCTACACAGCAGTAGTGTGGGCTCTGGCTGGGTCCCACCCCTACCTCTTCTGCTTTCTTACTAGCTGTGAGACACAGAGCAAGCCACCAGCCTCTGTACCTGCATTTTGTCATTTGAAAAATGGAGCTAATAACAGTACCTACCTCACAGTATCTCACTGTAAATTCAATGAGGTAATATGTTTATAGAATAGTTTCATATATATATATATATATATAAATCGCCTCAAAAATTGTTAGTAAATCTAGTTCTGGGATTTCTACTAGAGAAAAATGTCAAGACTAGCATATGAAGATGTCTGTTTTATCATGTGGTTGGTTGGACTGTAACAGAAATAATATCTAAATGGGTCAGAAACTCCCACCTCCTCCAAGCTTCAGTTTAAGCTCTGTTGGCATTATAATAGTATTATCTTTGATGGGCTTTTTTTCTAATGCTTATTAATATTTTGTCCTTTATAAGCCACTCATGAGGATACTTCTGGAATATATTTCTATTTACTCTGGTCTTCATATTCTAGTAAAGAGCAAAAACTTCACTCATTTATCTTTCTCTTGTAACAAAGCAGTACAGAATGCAAGAGCTGCCATGCAGCCTCAGGCCCATGGTCTCTTTGCAGCCCTAAGGCTCTCTCTAGGGCAGACCTCAGTTTTCTGTGAAATTTACATGAAAGGTTAAGGATAAAACCCTAAAACACTCCTGATTTCCATTCTCAGGTCATCCCAACTCAGGTTGATGAATTTTTCTAAATGGATTTTTCAAATAATGTCTATTTACTATTTCCCTGGTTATAAAATACTGGTTCACTAGAGAAAATGTGACAAGTATGAATTAGAAAACATAGATAAGGTGATGAACTTTATTTACTGTATATATCTTTTGAGGCAGCATTTCTTTTAATTTGTTTAAAATGTCAGTTTCTAAGCTTTAAGGAATGCTCCTAAATGTTAAAATCTAGCTTTTGGCAAACAAAACTCTATTATCCAGAGAGGGACTAAATTTCTTGAGAGAAGGGTGTAATGAAAAAATTTCTTCATTAGAAATGAGAAGCCTATGGCTGGATTTCAGTTTTGCCACTTCAGTCTGATAAATAAATGGCTGTAGGTAGGTCATCCAATCTTTCTGAGCCTCCGCTTTCTCACAGGATTATTACGCCAGTCTCATTGATTGTTGTTCGACAAATATAGTAAATTCTAAGGCATTACTCAAATAAAAGCTATCACTGTCATTTTGGTTTCTCTCATAACTCCTAGTAATGTTGTATCATAGGAAGACACGAATGGTTGTTGGTTATTGATATAGTCCAATATGGTGATTAGGACCAAGTGTTCTAGAGTTACATGGCCTGGCTGGAATAAAGTCCTGGTTCCTCCTCACAAATTAGATTTGTGACTTTGACCTAAGTTCTCTGTACTTCAATTACCTCTATTATTAAATGAAGGTAACAGTATTTATATCTCATAATGTGTTTTTGGGTCAATACATGTAAAATGCTTAACATAGCACTGACAAAGTGTTAGCTTAACTGATGAGCTATAATTATTTTGTAGTTTTACAGAATACCATCATAACATTTTTCCTATCTACCCCTTCATACAGAAAAGTTCAGTCTCTTCACAGTGCAACCTCAAAATAGCCTCAAAGGCTTTTCTTTTTTCTTTCTTTTCTTTTATGTATTTCTTGAAAGAGGTGGTAGCCAAAATTGTACAAAAAAATTTCAGTGCAAATACACTACCATTTTTATTACTTTGGCCTTCCTGTTTATATCCCAGTGCTTGAAGACTACAACTAGGTCACACTGGGACAGTATTTTCAAAGACAGGTTCTATACTCCCTGAAACAATTCCTGGATTATAATGAATCACTTAAAGACTATCATTTTAAGTGCTGTTTGGTAATTATCTAAATGAGTTGTCTAGACGGTGCACGGTATACCACTCTTCAGATATCAAATTCTTTGTTTACCTATTCTACCTTGCCATTTCATCACTCTGAAGAACTTGTATTATTATGTATCATCCATGTTTCCCAGGCACCTACTTTCAGATCCCTGCGGAACTGTGACGAAGCAGTCTTACTAGAGACTCCTTAAACACTAGGCTGCTGGCTATCATCCCCACTCCCTTTTCCCTAAGCCAGATTTTTAAACATGAAAAGGCATTTTCCAGGGTTTTCACTTTTTCTTTTCAAACAAACCTTCTGTATGGCTTCTGAAAGCCTAAGTAATTTGTAGAAAATGGTTTCTCTTCATCACATTTTTTTTTTAAGTTTTTTAAGTTTCTTTGAAGTAAGCTTCAGGCAAGATATAAACTAGAAATTCTGAATTACATAATCTCAGAAGGATGGAAGAGATCTGTCAGTTTGGGCATTTGGACAAACAACAAAAACATATCAACATTGGTGAGATTTAAAATAATAAAAGAATAAATAAAATATAAGACTAAAACCAGCCAGAGAATTAGCAGGACAAGCAGGTTCAAGATACAAAATCTCGAATACTATTTCAATGAATGCTAGTAAATTAGCCCACAATGGATTTCTAAAAAGGTTAAAATGGCCAGCAATCTCCTTTGCAAAGATTTCATTAAGCATTCTAAGATGGAAATGGGACCCTTTAGACTATGATTCTAAATATTCCCACTGAATCCTTCCTACCATTGAAACTCTCAAGCAGTCTAATTTTCAGCACATCTTTCAAAAACAAACTCCTTGAAAGAAATTTCTAACCTTTTTCCAAAGAGAAGCTACTTTTAATTTCTGCAATGCCCTTGAAGGGTTGAGGATGGTAAGAAAGCAGAGTAGGTACTAGCTATTTTTCCTGTACTATGACGTGAGGTAAGTAACAGTGGTAGCAGTGAGGAGGTGGAGGTATGAGTACTAGGCTTACAACCAGAATACCTGAATCTGATCCCAGCAGTGTGACTAACTAACTGTGTGACCTCAGGCAAATTATTTAACTTGTTTGAGCCAGTTTCTTCATCAGTGAAAAGTGTCTAACAATATCAATTTCACACAGCTGTTGAGAACTAAATGAGATAACATGTTAATAAGAGTTATAAGAAAAAAACTCCATAGAAATATAAATGAAGCATTACTATAATAGAGCTTCTCTATCTCCATTTTAACTCACTAATCCACATTTTCGCACTTGAGTTTCTGCAAGATATAGGTATGGATGTCAAATAATTACATTGTTATTTGGACCTAATTAATTAAAACCACAAATTTATGTATTTTACTACTGATTTCATGATTTCTGCCACTTTTTTATTTTTTTTTGTGGTATGCGGGCCTCTCACTGTTGTGGCCTCTCCCGTTGCGGAGCACAGGCTCCGGACGCGCATTGGCAGGCGGACTCTCAACCACTGCGCCACCAGGGAAGCCCCGCCACTTCCTTTTAAAAGATCTAATTTTGAGACTACAAGTATCCTAGCATTTAACTAATACAGTGGTTGTTTGTGCACCTTCTCTCCACAAGATGAAGCATAAGGCTGCATCTTAGTCATCCTTACTTCTGACAAATACATATGGCCTGGCACCTGGCATGTATTCAGGAAATAATAACTGTGTGGGTGTATAAATGCATTGATGAAGAGTGGGCCTCTCTTCCAAAGTAATAGGAGCAAATGCATTCAGTTACAAGCCTTAACCTCTAGTAATGGTTCCACTATTTACTAGATATGTATGTATTTTTGGGAAAGTCATTCACCCTCTATGAGTTTCAGTTTTCTTATCAGTCAAATGAGGATATCATTGTTTGCTTTATTAATTTCAGAAAAGCTTCAAGTGAGAACAAAAAAGTGTTTTGAAAACTAAAATATAAAAATATAATGGGTAATATTAATATTTGCCTTTCAGACTAATGCAAAGTATTTAGGTTTTCAGCTATTTCCCTTTTATACTTGAAGAAAGATTTTGTATCTTGAACCTGCTTGTCCTGCTAATTCTCTGGCTGGTTTTAGTCTTATATTTTATTTATTCTTTTATTATTTTAAATCTCACCAATGTTGATATGTTTTTGTTGTTTGTCCAAATGCCCAAACTGACAGATCTCTTCCATCCTTCTGAGATTATGTAATTCAGAATTTCTAGTTTATATCTTGCCTGAAGCTTCCTTCAAAGAAACTTAAAAAAAAAAAAAAACCAAAAGAAGGCCCTTTCCTTTCCCTGACTTTTCCGGTTGTGTACTTTTCACGGGGTGTAGGAAGGGTGCAGTTTGGATTAGGTGATGGAGGAAAGGGAAGGAATGCACAAATTAAAAATTTTTCTAGGCACTGAATATAAAATTTTCTAAAGTGTCTGGCCTTTTTTTGGTATATTATTTACTATTTAAACTAATTCTTTTTTTTTTTTTTACTTAGTACTGTTATCATACTTCTTTCCTTTTAAAAAATTTTTTAATTCTTTTCCTTTTTTTTTAAATCATCTCACAAAAGTTGTGACATCATTACCATCACAGGCATAATGCACAGGTCTAAGGACACCGTTTACTATAACTGCATCAAAACTGAAAGCAAAGGAGAGAGAGGATAATCTTATAACCCAGGAAGCTACAGGTAATCTTAGGACAAAGCATCTCTTAGCTGATTCTTAACTAAAAATTTAAATAAACTGATAAAAAAAATTAAGGTTGTTTCAAGGAGCCTTTTTCTTTTTAAGTACATACATTTATGTCCTTCCCCAGAACTTTCATCTGCAGCATAGGGTTCTGCTTTGAAATACATGTACTGTATTTCTCCCCTACTCTTGCCACTCTCATCATATTCACTGTCCGTTCCGGAGTCTTCTTCTGCTGTATCCCATGTCTCCTTTTTCCCTTCATTCGCTTTAGTTCTTCTACTACTTGTGATGCTATGAGAGTCAAGTCCATTAGCCAAAGGGATTTGAGCATTATCTGCATTGCACAAAGTATCACTGCTATGACTTGAGCTAAGAATATCACTGTCCACTGAACTTGTACTCCTGTCATTATTCACATCTGAATCTGATCGTTCTTCAGACTGAAAATTTTCAGGATCGGAAGTCTGAATATGCTGTTCAAGTTCTCTATTATCCACTGAGGCTGAAGAGTCCCTCTCATTGAGAGGTGATTCAATGTTTTCAAAGTCACTTGTCTCAGTACTTTTGCTGCTGTCCCCATTATCTCCCTCCTGCTGCTGTTGCAGTGACAAGCTTTTGAGTTTTTCAGTGCTTTCTTCTAGAATAGCTTCCACAGACTTTAGACCCCCTGCAGGTCCTTTGACTCTTTCACAGTCATCATCCACATTACCAGAGTCACCCCCAGCTTTCTGGTATGCTGTCCTTTTGGAATAAGATCCTGGAGATTGTTCAGGTAACAAAACAAATAATCTGATTGTATTTGCATGCCGATCCAGGAGTTTCCATAAATGAGAGTCTGTAAAGGCCATCTGGTAATCCAAAGTCTCAGAACTTTCAACAAACACCTGAACAGTAAGTCAAAGAGTTATATTACATCATTAATTTTGGTGACATTCTCATTCATTATAAGAATAATATCGCATCAGTATAAGACAGTGCACAATAAATTATAAAAGTTGAGATGATAATGTTTCTAAAGGACACGCCCATTGTTTTTGGAGACTAAATAAAATAAATATTATGTTCATATGTCTTTGTAATTAGCCATAAAACTGCTAAACAAATATCTTGTTTATCGGAAAATGTATGAAAACATCTTGGGAATGCAACACCAAAATCCAGGTTATATAAAAAATTTAATGGACAAATGACTTGATTCTAGAGCAAATTAATTGCAAGGAAACAAACATGTAAGGAAATCTTTAGATTAAAATAAACTTGAGAGATATTATGGACTTTATTTAGATCCTGATTTGAACAAACAAATCTTACTGAAAAAAATTTTTTTAAAGATAATCAGGGAAATTTGAATATTGACTAGGTATTGGTTGATATTAAGGCATTTCTGTTAGTTTTTTAGGTATAATAATGTAATTGTGGTTATGTTTTTAAAAAGAGTTCTCATCTTTTAGAAATATAAATTCATATTGCTTGTAGATGAAATGATATGATGCTGGGAATGTTTTTCAAATAATCTGGGGGAAGTAGTTAGTTAAATATACATGAACAAGACTTGATAATTATAGAAGCTGGGTGATACGTACATAAGGGTTCATTACACTATTCATGCACTTCTGCATATGTTTGAAATTTTCCACAATAAATTAAAAAAATGAAATGCATATACATAAATCAGGCAATTATGAGTAGTATTTTGAATTTTGCATAAAAAGATTATTATTCAATCAATGTTATAAATCAGGACTATCAGCTAACTATTTAAAGAAAAAAATAAAGCTAGATCCCTCCCACTCCTTACCCTAAAACAGTATTAGGGTGGATTGGCGATTTTAATGTTACACACAAACACCACACAGAAGTACTGGAAGAAACTAGGGGTGAATAAAAATTACACATCAGAATTAATAAAATACTAAAAAAAAAAAAAAACAAAGAGGCTAAATATGATAAAAGACCAAACTGCCCTAAGATGAATGAGACTGGAAATGGTAATAAATAAGAAAGACAGCAAATGAGGAAAATTTGATACAATTTATCCAGAGTAAACCAAAGGCATTAGGAATAAAAACATAGGAAAAATGATAAATGATGGAACACATAATGATATCAAGAGATAAAACAAAGAGATCAACATGAACTTTCTCTTTTCTTACAGAGATAAATGAGTAGGAAAAGGGAATAATGTGGGGTGAATCCAAGATAGTAATTTTCTCCACACTAGGCATGCTTCAGACTTTCACCATGAAGTACTGCTTTATGGGAGAAGCTCAAGAATGAACAAAATTCAGAGAACATAATCATTGTGACCAGAACTAGTCATGAAGGCTCCACCAAAGAAGGAGGACTAATCTTGGGCTTGAAACAAACTGTAGTAAGAGGGGGAAACACTCCAGGAGGGGCGGTACATGAACAAGGCAAAGACGAGAGCCAGCAAGACTGACTGAGAAGACAGAGAAGCAAGATGTGACCTGACTACAAAAGGAAGGTAATTATTGGGAGGATGTGAGAACCCAAAAAGTAAATTTCAGACAGATGGTGAGTGGCAGCATAGAAAATAGTCATGAAAAAATAAAAGACATACCTTGTTACTTCTAAAAAACCCTTCAGCTTTCAGGGTTTTACTGGGCACAGTGAGAAGACGCAAATCATTGTAGCAGCGTTCCAGCACTATTCTCATTGTTTCAGCAGGTAAATAGATGGCCTATAATGAAAGTAATTTAATTAAAAAGTGCTCTTTCAAGAATAATTCTGCTTGACTTGGAAATATGGGAAAATGAGACACTGCTGAGTTCTTCTTAAAAATAGCAGAAAGAAAATTAAGAGAAAAATAATCTTAGTAGAGGTTTACAAATTTTTAAAGAATCTATGGGAAAAATTATTAGTCCCATCCATTAATTATGATGTAAATTAGGAAAACAGAGTATCACTTATAAATGTATGCTCTGAAACTATTTTAAAAGTAACAATTTTTCACTGAAAGTTCTATCTCTCCCAAACTCATGAAGTAAACGAGGTGATTTGATTCCAAAGAAACTGAGTAACTGACTTTGAGAACTGATGTCAAACCAACACCTGTTTAACTTCTTGACTTTGGATGAGTTCTTCTGTATTCTGTGAATAGTTGTTAATACTTTTTTTACTAAATCAATTTTCTTCTGTGTAAAATGAGATTAAATTAGTAGGTAAATTTTAAAGTTTTCTAAAATTCCATGTCCTAAATTTTTGGTGTTATTTTATAAATTTCTCATGAAATGAGCAGATAAAAATAATTTATATTTTATAAAACATGATTTGTTTTACAGCTAATGATAACTAATTCTCAGGCATCCTTGTTATACTTTAAACACTATATTTCTTGGCATCCTGTTTTCTCACTGTCTTTATTCTTAGACACATTTTTCCCCAACAAAATTATCAGCTTCTTCAGGGAAGGAAATGCATGTGTTTCTTTTGTACTACCTCAGTGCTCATATTCTAGATTAAACTGTAATACAGAGCAGTTACACTAATGCTGTCTTTTTATAAGTAATTTAATCATAAACTATGACTTCACAGTATGATTTGTTTCCTCCAATTATTACTTTGGCAAATTGTTGGAAGTCATTTTTTTCAAACATAAAAATAATTAAAAACGAACTTTTATATAATACTTTACAATTTTTTTTCCCAAAAAAAGAGCATTTATTTGTTTTGTTCATGTTCACAACAACCCTGTTAAAATAGGCATTAAAAAACCCCAGATGAGATAAAAGACAATACTACCATAAAATGAATGAATGGAAACTGGAAGTTCCTTGACTTGCGATTTCTGAACAATTTCGACCACACCAAGGGAATCTTAACCTGGGGTTAATTTTGCCTATGTTTGTGTGCTCAATGTTCTATAGTGTACAAGACCCCTGAAAGGATAATAACCATTTCTCTAGAGTGGAATAGTTTTTTTGTCTAAGGAAATGTGAATGTTTCGTCATCGTATTTTTCCAGTTCAAAAATTCTGAATGAGCCTATGCTATTTACCACTAACTCACATAATGTGGCTAATATTTGATTCATCACCTTTCTCTTCTACTTCTATTCATCTATCACTGTCTTTCTGGTTACCCAAGAGTGAAACTCCTTAGGTCTTCTGTGCTCCTGCCTTGCTCCAATGTTTACCAATCACAAGTGCTGCCAATTCTATTTATATATTCATTCTTACAATCGCCACTTCTCTCATTTCTGGTCATAACGCCTTCATCTGAATTATTTCAACAACCTCCTCATCTATGTTCCTGAGTCCTCCCTCAGTCCACTGGGAACACTAGTCTAGTGTTGCCAGAATTACCACGCTATAGCAGAGCTCTTATCATACCACTGCTGTACTTAGAAAAATAACCAACCTACTTCCTACTGTTTACGTTAACAGGGCCCAAACTTTTGAGTTTACATTTAAAAACCCTCCATGAGATAAAGTGAACTTGTTTTCCAGGCACGTACTTTACAATGATCCAGCCAAGCACACATATCATTGCTATGTGCACTTGCTTCACACTCCTTACCTCCACGCTTAAGTCAATCTGTTTCTTCCATATGCAGCATCGTTCTCTCCTAACCACAGTTGTCTCCTAGCTATAAATACTGGCTCCTTGAGGTAAATATTGGTTCCTACATCTTGTAACTATCACATAGTGCTTTGTACACAGCAGGTACTTAAAAATATTCATTGACCAATTTTAAAACTTACCTTTGAAATAAGCTGTTTGAACTCTGTAACTGTTTGATTTAAGTAAGCTCGAACAGTGATAGGAGCAGCTACAGATTCTGCCTTTAGATCAACAACATGAACCTTCACCATCACTTCTGTCCCATTGGAAAAACATAAAAACCCAATTGGAGGTTATTTTTTAAAAGGTATTTCACATGAGCAATGCATTCTAAATGTGTTTCTAATAGATGGCAAAGAAAATATTTTTCTAATTATCAAGATGGTAGATGTATATGTTATACATGTTAAAACTTTCACAATTTATCACATTACAAATATATATAAAGAAATAAAAAATGAAGCTAATAAAAAAGTTCTTATAGATCTCTTTAAAAAATGACAAAAGTCAAAATGTGACTTTTAAAAATAATTGCTTTGTTTCCTTATAAAACATTAACACCACTGCCAAATTTATCAAGCATATTAAAAGTACTTACCCAAAGTTCCAAAATACAGACCAAAACCACAACACTAAATAAATGTAAATAACTAGAGAATGCACAACAAATACTAAAGGGGACATAGCAGCCCTACTTGCTTTTGACAACCTTCATTAAACAATTCAAGACCTTGTTCATAATCAAAGACGACTTCTCCTCAAAATAATATTCTCTATATCCTATGGAAATTTCAGCAGAAACCCTTTGGATTACATGTTTGTTTTCTGACTTAAATTCTTCATGTTACAATTTATTTACTTATTATTTTATTTTATTTTCTTTATTTGGCTGCATTGGGTCTTCGCTGCTGCTCGCGGGCTTTTCTGTAGTTGTGGTGAGCGGGGGCTACTCTTTGTTGCTGGGCGTGGGCTTCTCATTGCAGTGGCTTCTCTTGTTGCGGAGTATGGGCTCTAGGCATGCAGGCTTCAGTAGATGCAGCATGCGGGCTCAGTACTTGTGGCCTGCGGGCTCTAGAGCACAGGCTCAGTAGTTGTGGCACATGGGCTTAGTTGCTCCATGGCACGTGGGATCTTCCTGCACCAGGGATCAAACCTGTGTCCCCTGCACTGGCAGGCAGATTCTTAACCACTGTGCCATCAGGGAAGTCCCCATGTTACAATTTAAAGCCATCTTCTCCTCTCCTATTTTCAGGAGATCATTATATAACTTAACTTTTAGTCACCAGAAAAATAAATGATCTTCAAACATTGGATTTAGTAGATAGTTATTCTCCAGCTTAACTGTTTTAATCTCTTATATGTAGTATATGTCAATACTCCATTTTCCCCCAAATGTTACTAATCTAAATCTGAATAAATATTCTGCTAAAGTCTTGATTATTAATGAATAAAGGAGATTACTTCACAAGGTTTACAATCCACAATGACATTTAGAATTCTCTTTTTAAAAAGTGGGTTTTTTGCTGACCCATGTTATATTTTTATCATAGTTTTTACAGTCTAGTTCAAAAATAATCTGCAGACACTTCCTTGGTGGTGCAGAGGTTAAGAATCCGCCTGCCACTGCAGGGGACATGGGTTCGATCCCTGGTCCAGGAAGATCCCACATGCCACAGAGCAACTAAGCCTGTGCGCCACAACTGAGCCTGTGCTCTAGAGCCCACAAGCCACAACTACTGAGCCCGCGTGCCACAACTACTGAAGCTCACATACCTAGAGGCTGTGTTCTGCAACAAGGGAAGCCACTGCCATGAGAAGCCCACGCAACGCAATGATGAGTAGCCCCCACTTGCCACAACTAGAGAAAGCCTGCGCGTAGCAACGAAGACCCAACGCAGGCAAAAAACAAAAAAAACAAAAAATCTGCAAGAAAATGATCCAAAGGGACTCTTTACAGAGAGAGCGGAGTCTGACTAAAGGAGCTCTTGAAAGAATACCACACTTAATCTACTTTGGAAAGAAGAGCCTTCATAAAAAGGAGGTGTATAAGATCCACAGAAGAACAGAATTTGAGTTATGAAACCATAACCATAATAAGGTCTTCAAGGAGACCCTGAAAAAGAGACTCTACTTCTGAGACTTTATGGGAATATACCAGGGTCTTCTCTATAAAAAGAGAGAGGCTGGGGCAGGCGCAGAGGTAGGGAGGGAGGACGATTTAGTACTGGAGAAGAAAAAAAAATCCCACTGAAGACTATAAGCCAGTAGTTTCGTTGTTTGTTTCTTAAATTTTGTGTATAGCTTTTTGGAAAGTAATCTAGAACTTAATTCCAGGTTTGTTGCTGACTACTTCCCAACCTATCAGAATTATTCTACATTTTAAGAACATGTAAAAAATTTAAAAATAATTTCTACAAACAAAAACTTTCTTATGAATATTCTAAGTCCTTTACAACTCAGAATACCATGAAATTCCTTACCTCCGGGTTTGTAAGACTGGAAAACCTGATCGGGTCTTCTTGTCTCCAACAGCAGATCAAACATGTATGTTGACTTGACTCCACCCAGTAAAAGTCCCATTGGTGTATCTTCTTCTCCTTCATATGATCGTTCAAGATAATCATGAAACTCATCATATTTAACAAGACGACAGCAATCCATAGGTATCACCTCTTCTAAATCCATCATCTAAAAGAATATAACATCCGAGGAAAAAGAAAAAGAAATATATAATATTGATATTTTAGTCTGATGTGTAACTGTACTAACAATAGGTCCTAACAAACAATAAAATCCATATATTTATGATTTGCATCAAAGCTCAAAGGCACGACTTAAAGGGTATTTTAAAATAACCATAGTTCATTATCCCTCAAATTATACGACCTATGCACTAACGTATTTTAAAGACTTTTTTGTTTTTACAAAAGTTAACATTCTAAACTTTAGATGTACTCAAAATTAATGCACTGTAAGCTATTGCTTTATAACCAGTCAGCTGGAAACATGAGGGGAAAACAACCAACTAGAACATGCATCTTTTGTTATCTTAATACAATTTGGAGAAAAACTGGTAATTAACGTATCTAGTAACGATCTCCCTAAGCAAGGGAGGATAGCATGCCTTGTAGAGACACCACAAAGGTCATAGCTTCTGTCTCCCAAGTGCTACCCGACTCCTCTCTGAACCATCCCTTTCAATCTTAGCCTCCGGAACACCAACAAATTGGGCACAGGAATTTCTGTCAAAAATTTTCCCTCTAGTACATGTCACTAGTAGATGGCATACCCTGGATGCAACATCACTTTAAGTGGGAGTTGAAACTCCTGGAGAAACATAGTAGGATTGCTTAGAAGTATTCAATACTCATCTGAGGTTTGTGATTACAACTTTAAAGAAAGCATTACTGTAAGCCTTGGTATGTCCCCATTGCCCTCTACTCCTCCATCCCTCACTTCCCACAAATGGAGCTTTATTTTTCTTATATAAGATCGATTTATTTCTCTTTTCTATTTCACTCTTTACATTTGTGAAATTAAACTTTCTATTTTTTAAGACAAGATTTTTTCTTCCTACATTAAAAACTGATGGAATATAAACTACCCTTAGTGCTATCACTGATTGACCTTACTGTGTAAAACTGTTTAAAGACATTTTCTCCATTTTAGTTTAATTTGGTTTCACTATTGTTTTGCTTGCAGTCCACCATTATGTTTAACGGATTTTTACTTTAATCAGGTGAACCCAGAGCCATTCATCCATTTTATTATTTGTTCATTCATTTATTCATTCACATACCCATCCAATTTTTTTTTCTCCCCCTCCAATTTTGACTCTCCTGTTTACCAGGCAAAAGTAGTGGAAATGCCAACTGTGAACAAAACCAGAATACTCTTCACCCTTGTAAGTGCTTACGGTTTAGTGAGGGACATTAATTAATTAAAATAGTCACACAAATGTAAATTTTCAGTACTGATAAAGTGCTATGAAAGACCAGGTACACAATACAAGTTCTCAAACTGTGTGTGTCTAAAAACCACTTGAGGTACCTGTTTAAAATGCATAATCCCAGGTGCCAAAACATAAGTTCAGATTCATTTGCAGGAATTTGTTTTTTAATAGGAATGTGATTCTGGTGCAGGTTGTGCTGGATCACACTTTGAGAAACAATGCCAGCTATCTTGTGAATTATTTTTACTTCTTTCATTGGTTCTACATATAATTATAAATGAAATGACGTAGTATGCAATTTTTTCTCTAGGTAATGACTGTTTAACTTTAGTCAAATGATGTTAATGTTTACATGGAAAGGGCAAAAAATTCTGTCAAGTATAACAGATGACATTTAGAATAATCCGGTTAAAGAATGCTTCTTTTTCTATTTGCCTTTCAAAACCCACTTATAAATTTGCATTATTCTTAGAATAAAATGCAAACTTCTATTCTTACACAGCCTTTAATTTCATTTTATGTGCCTCTATTCTCAATCAAGATGATCTAAACACAATGCACCTTTTTTCAGCTTCTTAATCATGTACTTCCTCACCTCAGTTTTTACACATGCTGTTACCTCTACTTAAAGTACTCTTCCCCAACTTCTTGCACAGCTGTCTCCTCATGGTTTAAGTCTCAGATTAAATAACCTTAATATACTATTGAATTACTTTATGGCATCTAATAAGATATTTGAAAACTGTGGTGTTTAAATATTTTTTGTCTGTTTTTTTCCCCAGTGGGATTGTAAACTCCAAGAAGGCAGTGAGCCTGTTTTGCTCACTCTGGTACCTCTAACACCTCATGTGGTCTTGTTCACTCAAGTTCTCTAATGCATCATATAGCAGACACTCAATAAATATCTGCTAAATGAATATAAAGAATAAATAAATATTTTTGTTTCTAATTCTATTTCTGAGTTTTAGAAAGCTTTAACTGGCTTTCGGAGTGAGAAAGTTCTCAAAAGCAACGGACCACATTCCAGAGAAGAGGTGTAAACTATACTCTTTAAGAGACATAGGATTTAAGTGGGCTATCAAAGCTACTGCAAGTGCTTATATTACTACTGACTATAATAAAAACTTGGGAAAATGTTAATGCTGTTACGTAAAATATCAATAATTAAATGCCAACAGTGCAATTAAACATACCTTATAAGCCATTTCTACTGCTTCCTTTAATGTCTTATCCTTATGAACCTCCAATTTATTTTCCATCATCACTTGTTTCACAGGATGCAAACAGAATAATTTTATCTAGAAAATGTAAAATATCATCATTAACTCAACAGGTCATAAATCGAACTTACTTCTTTTGTAGACAGTATTCTTTCCTAATAGTCAAAAATATTATAATTAAAAAAAACATAATTGGGATCATTCTCCGTCTATCTATCTCACTTAATAATTGATACTGTCTCATGTTATAAAAAATTCAAAATCATTAATTTTAACAACTGTATGTTTCTTTATAAGCATGTATCACAATTTATGTAATCACTCTCCTACTGATATATATTCAAGTTGTTTCCAATTTTTCTGTAATTTGGAAAATACTGTGGAGAATGTCCTTGTGGTCAAAATTTTTACCACATCTGTCACTATCTCATTAGGTAATATTTTCTTAAGAGAATTATATAAAAGAATATGAATTTGCTTAAGGCTCTTGATAAATCCTACTCAAATTCTAGGAAGAAAGGTTTTATCAATTTATACTTGTAGCAGAATGTTACAATGTTCATCTCACTGTAACCTCAGCAGCACTGAGCATTATCACTATGTTACTGGTTTTTTGTTTTTTTTTTAATAAATTTATTTTTGGCTGCATTGGGTCTTTGCTGCTGCATGCAGGCTTCTCACTGCGGTGGCCTCTCCTGCTGCAGAGCACAGGCCCTAGGCACGCGGGTCCCAGCAGCTGCGGCACATGGGCTCAGCAGTTGTGGCTCACCGGCTCCAGAGCACAGGCGCAGCAGCCATGGTGCATGGGCCCAGCTGCTCCGTGGCATGTGGGATCTTCCCGGACCAGGGATCGAACCCACATCCCCTGCATTGGCAGGCAGACCCCCAACCACTGCGCCACCAGGGAAGCCCATGTTACTGGTTTTTTATGCATAAAATGAAATCATTTTACCTCAGTAATATAGTTGGTTATACTGTTTAATGATCATGATGGCATAACTATCTACAGAATCAACCCAATGAGTCAGTGATGAGAACTGCAGTTAAGCAAAGTTCAATAGCACTTTTTAATTAAAAGTAAAATTAGGAAATCTAACCTTGCATGTATTGCGCTCAATTTCTCGTTGCCTCTTTTCTTGTTCTTCCAATTCTCTCTCTCTCTGCACCAAATTTTTAATATGTTCTGGATATTCATCTACTTCTAGAAATTCTATTAATAGTAAAAACAGGGTAAAACAGTGCCACTGAGACTGAACTTCCTTTATTTAATTTTGTTCTACTATGTTCCCAGAGTATACACTTCTACTATAGCTGTTATCAAAATATATCCAAATTACATCAATCTTTCAACTTGGAACATGAGCTTCTTCCAGACAAGGGTGAAGAGGCAGTTGATAATGACACATGGTTAGGTCTCAAAAAAGCCATATCTTTATCTGTATACCTCTTAGCTCCAGACAACTCTGGTATGTAAATTAAGATTTTTAGAATGAAAAAGCCTCCCTTAAACTTGAAAATAAAAGCACTTCTGATTTCAAATAGTGCTATCACCATCAAATTGTATAACCCTGGGCAAGTTTACTTCTCCAGACCTTGGTTTCTTCAGCTTATTAACAGCACCTTACCACATAGAGTTATTACCTGGGATATAAGGAAATGTAATAAATACTGTTGATGCTCTACTACTACAAATGGTATTTATTTGTTTATTATTATTCACTAATATGATTCTCTTTGTTCTCAAAGTAGTCTTTTAGCTGCCTTCTAATCAAAGAACTTCATATGTAACTCAAAGTATTCGAAGTGACAGTATGAGACTATAACACTGTTTAATAAAGCCAATGATTGTTAGGCATTAAACAAGGAGAACAATTTATATTTAAAAAAAATCATGCCTCTGTGGAAGGTAAAAATCCACTGTTTACAGAAATGAGCTCTAATTTAAAAAATATTCCATATCATACATACAGTGCCCCTTGGTGCTTCACCACAAAACTAGAGCTGTGGGGAGTGGATAAAAGAAAGCTGAGTTACTGTACTACATGAAATATCTGGAATGCTGGGTGTCACAGAGGATACACAAACTAGAAACCTCGCTCTGCCTCCAGGTAGCTATGACCTTGGACAAATTACTCTTTAGGGTATAGTTTCATTATGTGTAAAGTAGAATGAATACTTCTACTCTGAAATCTCTGTTCTGAAATGACTTATTATAATTTCCTTTTTTCTTTCCTATAATTACACAGTAAATTATTGAACAGCCTCTATATGACAGACCCTGTATTATATCATTGGTGAAAAGATAAATAAGTCCTAAGCCTTGCACCAACTGAATTCACAATCTGATGAGAGTTTACGAAAATGTAAACAAAAACATCAGACTGCTTAAAATAGATTTACTCATAGTATAGTAGTTTCTAAACAAAGGAAATATATTGAAATCAAAGACAATGATTATATTAATTGTGAAAAGAATATGAGCAAACACATCACCTGTGTATATATCGTATGCACACACACACACACAAACACACACACATGCTTTATACACCTATGTGCAAATACTATCTCAGTCACGATCAGAGTTACCAAGAAAACACAGGAACTGTAATTTTTTAAAGTAGCAGTTATGAAAGGAAAAAAAAAAGGCAAATCCACATGCTTTGTATACAGGATTATTTTTAGGATTCCTAATAAAATTAAAATCTAATAAAGGATGCATACTCGACTCATAAAACTTTACTTGCTTTTTAAGCAAATAAGCAAAGATGTTTAACTCTAGTATGACACTAAATGCTTAAAATTTTATCTCATTTAATTTTTTATAATAATCCTATAAAATACTATAATTATTCCCATTTTACATGTGTGGAAAGTAAGACTTAGAAAAGTTAAATAACTTGTTCTGGGACATGCAGATGGTGAGTTATGGCTGCTACACAGATCTGGAGACTATCATCACTGCACCAAACTACATATAATACAATCTTACTGCAAATAAATATCCAACGTACGCAATGCAGAGTAAGTTTTGTCTCTTAGTGTATTAAAAAATAGTTCAACTTTTTTCCAAGTGCTTTTACCAGTTGGTATTATCTCATAACAGTCTTTATAATTAATTCTTCCACACATTAAAAAAATTTAATTGTCCTATCATTTAAAAGTAGTTATCTGGGTTTATAAAACTTGCAAAAAAACTGGTTTATAACACAGACTAAAATCAAGTAACTATATGTCAACATACTTGCATTTCTTGCTGGGTCCTTCAGTCTATATATCAGCATATATGCATTTGTGGAGCTAGTAAAATATAAAAAAGATTAATAGGGACAAAAAGTAGATTGTAAAGATTCCATTTCCTAGCATCAAATATTTATTTTAAATAGTAGTTTTTTTGTTGTTTCAAACAATTAGAAAATCATGTAGCTGTTCTTGTACAGGTTCAGATTTAAACGTTCTTGAAAAAAAGGAGACTACTTTGCTTTTACCGACATATTTATGAGAAAATCCTGTATCTTTTCTTGGTAACGTAGTAAAATCTTCAAAAAACCTTTGTCCTAGAATGAGTATTACAGGTAAGTCAGGAGTCAGCAATTTTTCTCTGGAAAAGGGCCAGATAGTAAAAGTCATAGGCTTTGTGAGCTATTCTGTGTGCTAAAACTACTTAACTCTGCTGTTGTGTGGGAAAAGATCAACATACAGTATTTAAACAAATGAGTATGATGGTGTTCCAATAAAACTTTATTTCCAAAAACTGAAGGCAGGCTGAATTTGGCCCATAGGCTATAGTTTGTTGACCCTTGGGTTAAACCTTTTTAGTGATAAAAAAATGTTGAAAAGCTGTAAATAATTCTAATTTATAAACAGAAAAACTTAGGAAGTTATTTACCTTGCAAAAGCACTGGAGTAATAGCCTCTGCTTCCTGAAGATCCACCATGTGTTTTCTTAATGTCCTCTTGTGTTATCTAAAAAGTTGTAACATTACTTACTTTTTTGGTAAGATCTATAACACCATTACCTTTATGTCAACATGTAACCCAAGTTTTAACCTCAGAGTTAAATGGACCACACAGATAACAGTTCACAAAATGTAATCATAATCAGTGGCTACTAATGGCCAATCTTTTCTAGTGCTCTTAAATAGACAGCCCATGTGAAGGCTCAGGGCAAGAAGAAAACTGGGAGTCTAGCTCTGCAAACACTCAGCAAGCCCAAAATAAAACAAAATAAAGAAACAAAGGAAATTTACTGAAAACAAAAACAAAAGAATGACATCTGGTATGTCTTAATGATTTGGTATGCTTCAACGGACAGACTGAGTCTCTCATTTTTAATAAACCCTGCTGTTGATGAGAAACATCCCTACTCCTGTCTTTCAGAATAATAATCTTAAAAAATCCCTCCTTACCCTGCTGACATGTTGATCATTGAAGCTGTACCACTGCTCATCACTGAATGACTTTATACAAGCATAGTAATGACCACCAGCAGCACTCCCTGAATGAACCATAACCGAGAAGAGCTCATAGATCAAAGAATTCTAAAGAAAAGAATAAAAGTAACTCAGCACAGAGGAAAAACACAAAACCCTAATTTGTATATTTCCTATTCTCTACTAAAACACAGGGAACTAACATGTTAGTTGTCCTCTGTATTTATGGCAAGTCAACTTTTCTCTAAGATCATTAAAATGGTAATTCATCACATAATTTTTATATACCACAAGTTTCATTCAGTGTATTCCTTCACATTTTAATTATGCTATAACCTCTAGAACAATGTATAACTGAAATACAAATTTATATATTTATGTAAAAAGAAAATAACAGTCTGAAATTTTACAAAGAGGTGTTAAACATGAGACCGTTCTGATATGCACATCAAAATCAATAAATCCCAAATAACATTTTTAAAATTTCAAATAAGATTCCACTTCCTTTATAAAAGAGCTAAGGTATATAATTATTTTGAACATCTTCTAATTTATTTATGTAATATCTGTGATACAGTGATCTATTGATTTGATATCTCTCAGGTATGCAAAGCTGGTTCAACATTAGAAAATCAACCTATGTAAACCACGCTAAAGAAGAAAAGTTACATGATCTTACCAACTGAACCCAGAAACAACATTTGACAAAATCCAAACCCATTCATGATAAAGACTCTCAACAAACTAGGAAGAGAGGAACCTCCTCAAATTGATAAAGAACATCTATAAAAAATCTAGACCCAATATCATACTTAATGGCGAAAGACTGAATACTTTCCTCCTGAGATTGGGAATAAGGCAAGAGCGTCCTCTCTCACCACTCCTATTCAACACTGTATGGGAAATCCTATCCAGTGGAATAAGATAAGGAAAACAAAAAAAAAAATATAGACATAATTGTCTATATAGAAAAACAGGTTGGGGGTTGGATTTAGCTCTTGAGCCACAGTTTTCCAATCCTTGTTTGAATGCAATGTTCTTTACACTAAGTTATAATGTATCCACTATATTATTCATCACAGCAATTCACACCTCATCTGTCTGCCCTGAAAGAAACAGATAATTTTAAAAGGTAAAGGGTAGTGGTAATGGTGGTGAGAATAATGGTCTTGATCTAAAAACAGATTTATGCAAGTGAAACTCCATTCTTAAATACTGCCTTAAAAAACCCCTATATTTAATACGACTCTGTAAGACTTGAGCTAGTGATCAGTCTTCACACTGGTGATTCATTATTCACACCATGCTCAAGACATCTGATCTGTAATTCTCCCCTCAATAAAGCAAATTATACAAATTTGCTTTAGAATGGTTTGATAAAATCATTAAAGAAATGGTTTGATAAAGAACCATTTGATGGTTTGATAGAATGGTTTGATAAAACCATTAAAGAAATGGTTTGATAAAGAACCATTTGATAAAAAACCATTAAAGAAATGGTTTGCCAAAATCTTAAAAATCACTGACCTAGTAACAAAAAAATTCTATCCTAGATATTATCCAGTCTTGTAGTTTTCAAATGATAATCCATGGAATTGTATCATTTTTTGAAGTCCCTTAAGGGCTGTCATGGGGAGGGGAGGAAAACTGAGGGGTCCCCTACCTAAAAAAGATGAGTTCTCTTATTGTTTCAGGAAAGGTCCCATAGCCAGAATTTTTTAAATTAACAGATCTAGTCTAATGCCTTCGTTTTGCGATATGAGAAAACTCTGATATAAGATTTAGAGGCTTGCTGCTACTTTAAAGGCAAAATGAAGTGGTTTCCCCACTACTAGTACCCTTTCCACACCACCACTCAGCTTGCTTCAGCGGTATAGTTCAGCCTCTCAGAAATTAATGCTCCCACCTGTAAGTAGTTTTTTTCTAAAGTTTAATTATGACCACATATATGCATAAAAATAATAGCAATTAGATTTCTTTTAAAGATAATTATATAGCAGCTCAGAGATTACCTTACTCTCTCTTTCAACTAAAAACCACAAATTACAAAAAGTACCTTTTCAAGCCCAGGTTTTGGAATCTTTTCAGTTCCACTATTGCTTTCAAGGCAGATCCCTTCATCAACACCATCATCATTGGAGAAATCATTGCTCATTTGATCACTGTGACAACTGCCTTCATTTTCTGCTCCACTGTCAGTGCAACTTTCAGTCTGAGGAGATTTCTTAATAAAACATAATTATCTTACAATTATAAGCTAAATAAAGGGAAAATATAAACCTTTCAATCTATATGCTGCTTTTCCACATAATTTATGATGCTATTGTTAATGAAAATACTTATTCTACTTTAAGCAAATTTATTTTCTCTTAAAAAGTGAGACCTTAAATAAAATTAAACAAAAGTGTATTTTAAAAGCATTTCTATTAACAACCTTAAAATTCTAATACAACAAATTAGTGTTTCAGAATTCTATTAAACCCCATTTATGTTTACAGCTGCAAAGTAACTATATAAAATTATCATTTCTTTCATCAAAACCATAAAAGCAGAGAACTTATGCTCCAAAATGAGCTTCTGTTGTTCTCAAATCCCAAAAGAATATCATCTCCTTTCTTGAACAAAAAGGTCAATTCAGTTTATCACTATGCTAGGTATTACAGAGAATTAGAAAGAAAAACAAGACACTGTATCTATCCTCAAGAACTTTATATTCCAGTTAAAGGAGGTGGAAATGTAACAACAGTAAATAATACTTTTCCATGCTTTTATGATTTTTAAATCCCTTTCAGACAAATTTAAAGAATTCTTCCTAGAAATCCTCAAACAACTCTTTCCTCCCTTTTCCTTTAGTATTTTATTTTATTTTAAAAACTTATTTATTTATTTTTGGCTGTGTTGGGTCTTCATTGCTGCGCGCAGGCTTTCTCTAGTTGCGGCGAGCGGGGTCTACTTTTCGTTGAGGTGCGCAGGCTTCTCTCTTGTTGCAGAGCATGGGCTCTAGGTGTGCAGGCTTCAGTAGTTGTGGCACGTGGGCTCAGTAGTAGTGGCACACAGGCTTAGTTGCTCCGTGGCATGTGGGATCAATCTTCCCGGATCAGGGCTTGAACCTGTGTCCCCTGCATTGGCAGGCAGATTCTTAACCACTGTGCCACCAGGGAAGCCCCTCCTTTAATATTTTAGATACAGAGTTTGAAAATTCTTCTCTAAGATGTAGGCACTTGATATGTTTAAGGCATTGCCTATAAGTTCTTGAATTAACCAAGCAATATGTAGTAAGTACCAACTTCTTGCCAAGAATTTTGTTGTAAGAACTGCACCTAACATACAGTCTTCATCCCTCAAGAAAGTTTGGTTCAAGGAAAAATGGAGGTGAAAACCAACTTGAGAATTCTACACAAAGTCCAAAGAGATCATCCCTGAAACTCCTTTTAACTAAGCCAGAACATCTTCTCTTCTTCCAAGAAATGGACCTAAAACTTCCTAAAAGTTCTGGTCAAACTTTGTATCTCAGTTTTCTTCCCTTGGAAAAGACTTCCCTTTGTAAGAAATACATTAGGAATATACAGAAAACCCATCTAATACTCATCTCTGAGTAGGAATCTCCCTTGAAAGTTTGGTATACTTTGGACAGACTTCCTAGCTTAAGCACAGGTGTTTGAGATATTATTTCAAATTAAACCTTTCAGAGAATGTTACCTGGTCACAGGTACCATTCAATGAACATTTACTTTAAGGCAATCTCATCTTATAAAAGCTATGAAAAGCAATTATCATCCTTACTTTACAGACAAGGAAAGTGAGACTCAGAAAACATTTGCCATTTAGTACTTAAGAGCATAAATAAAACTTGAGAATGTTTAAAATTATTTTTAAGCCTCTGGGAAAAGGTATTTTTAACTATTGTGATGAATTCCAATCAGAAAAAAATACTTCATGGCAGTTTTGAGAATAAGAAAGATTTATCACTCTGTAACAACTATGTTAAGTCATTGTAAATATTCCCAATAATTAAATCAGAAGAGTTTCCAAGAGAACAGAGTGGGACATTATGAATCTTTTACTGGATAAGGATAGAGGAACCAGATAATTGGGGGAGGTCAATGAGCGGAAGAAATTAATGAGCTTTATGTGTGCCCTCAAAGTTCCATTCTCAAACTATATTTAAATAGTTTTAAATTTTTTATTTTAGAAGTTTTAATTTAAAAATAAAACTAATTAAAAAAGAAACACAGAAAAATACCTTTATTACCTAGCTTTCTAACCTAGCCAATTTAAGAGCTGGTAAACCTTAAGGGAGAATAACCCAGAAACCTTAATGCTTGAAAAAGACACTAAGACAAAACAAGAAATTATGGCCATACTACCCAGTTTGCTCGTTCATTCAATATATCTGTTCTGTGTTTATCATGTGCCAGAAACACAAGTGCAGCCCATCTCTAGACTGGTATGTTTCAATAACTAAGAAAGTTATGAAACGTAAGATTATCACACAAATTAAAGAAATAATTCCAGAATTTAATATCCTTTTTGTCATTTCAAAGAATATCACAAGTTACTCTGATCAAAGAAGAATATCTGAAGTATAATTTATAAGTATTCACCTCATCTTCAACATCAATAAATGTACTCATGTCTAGTTCCTCGGGAAATGTCATCCGATCATTCAATTTAATCCTGTGCATGGTTGTATAATCAAAATCAAATCTTTTCAGTTGTAAGGTCAGCAGATAAGGGAAATGCAAAAACCGAAGACCCTAAAAAAAAAGTGTGGGGGGGAATCTATTGAATATTGAATATTATCTCAGATAATTAAGTATTAATTTCTAAATGGCATCTACCTTTCGTGCATCACACTTCTTCTTACAACGTTCACAAAAATATTGATTTGGGCCATCCAGGATCTCTGGCTGAATAAATGCATGCAATGCTTCCTCCTAGTTAGAAAAAAAAAATTGTTTTATAATTATTGTAAAGTATTATAATGTTAATGACAAAGCCCTGAATATAAAAACACTGCAATTACCAAAATACTTATATGTAGAACAGCAAGAAAATTAGGAATTCAAAATGCAAAAAGGCGGAAAAAAAGTATCAACAGCAAAATGATGTTATCATTATAAACACTTAGCAAAAAATTACTTTATTTCATTCTGTATGAGCTCTACATTTCCTAGTGTTGCACATCAGTTAGTCATTTCTACCTAATTTTCATAGACTTTATGTTGTGATTTTTGGTTAAATAATCTAATAGAAATCCTCAGTCTTTAGATTAAAAAGTAATTCCATACTTCTTAGAAAAGCAGTTGCATGTGTCATTGCATCCTTCTTGTAAAAGGAGACAATTTTAAACTGCACATTTAACAACCTAGCACACTGAAGAATTTACACTATTTGTACATTAAAAAATCTAATAATTATCCTTAACCCCTACATTTAGGGTCAGTCAGTAAGCTACCACTGCACTAATTATAAAGACTGAAAACCACTGTGCAACCTTCTCACTGCTTGTCAGCTACTGCTCCATTTGAAAACGTATGAGAGATGCTGGATTGTTCACCTAGTGGAACCATGTAGCTCTCTTTTCTCCATACAGCTTTAAGACAGAAGAAACCAGTATGAATATTGTTGAAGAATCAGTAGGCATAAAATTTTTATTGTAATTTTTCATCATTGATTTTTCACAATTAAAAAATTTTAGTTGATACAACATACAAGATTGGATTGCACAATTTCATTTGATGTCATCTCTTTTCCTCAGACATGGTCTAAGTAGAACTACCGACAATATTTATTACATATAAAGAAGAAGAATTGGAATCATTAAGACAAAGTATCTTCAAAAAATTTTTGATATAGAACAAGTTGTTCCTCAAAAGATAAGGGAGCTTGATCTAGCAAAATGGACTTAGTTGTAAAACAGCTAGCAAAGCATACAAAAACTACTATCCACATATTGCTTTGTATAGCTTATTTTGGAATAAGATAAAAAATATGAAAAAATATACAAAATGCTTCTAACTTCATCCATCTCCTATTTGGTCCTCAGAACACAAGAAGAACCAATGGGGTAGGGAGGGGGACCAAGTAGCTGGCTTTTCTCCACATAATCAAGTGTTTTACAGGAGGTCATAGGAAAGGACACATTTAGAAAACGATTTTTCGGGGATTTTTTCCCATATTTTTAAGTACGAAAAAGGCAAATTCTTTAAAAACATGAGAGGTAAAAGCTTTAAGAGTAATCACATCTATAGCTTAACACAGACTGATACCAAATCAGCTGAGCTTTCCGAATGGATTACTGAACTGTTAAAACACTCAATATCTTCAAAAAGCAGGGGGAGGGTAAAGGGAGAGTGAGAACATTATGTAACTCAAATTCTACTTTACTAAACTAAGCTATATGTACATATTGATCTCTGGCTTATAGTTCACAGCCAGAGCTATCTATTTTTTTTTCTTCTTCTTCTTTTAAACCCGGAGAAAAGTTTAAAGAAAATTCCCTTAAACGTTTTACTTAGACACACCAACTTTTAACATTTTGCTACCTTGCTTTATCATTCTCCCACCCACACGCACATTATGTGTTTTTCCGAACCACTTGAGAGTAGGTTCATACATGCTTTTCCTCTTAATACTTCAATGTGACTTTTTAAGAAAAAACATATTCTTACATAAACAGAAGAGTTATCAAACTCAGGAAAATTTAATATTGGTAAAGTACTTGTGTCAGTTTATATTCCAATTCTGTCAATTATCCTAATAATGTCCTTTATAGTATTTCTCCCCATCCAGTACAGAATCAAATCCAGGAAAACAGACTGCATTTGGCTGTCTGCCTCTTCAGATTCATTTTGTCGGGTACAGTTTCAAAGCCTTTCTTTCATAACATTAACAATTTTGAAGAGGCCAGTTATTTTATAAAAATGTTCTGCAATTTGGGTTTGTCTGATGTTCCTTAGATTCAGGTTATGCATTCCTTACTAGACTAATGTAAGTAAGTAATGATGTGTTCTTCTAAGGGTATCACAGTCAAAGGGCAAGATGTCCCTAACATCCTTACTGGTGATATTAACTTCAATCACGTGGTCAAGGTGTTGCCCAGTTTTTTCACTATGTGGTTATTATTTTTTTCCTCTTGTGGCTAATAAGCAATTTGTAAGGAGACACTTGGAGACCATACAAAACTACTATGCTTTAAAGAACTTTCCACCTTAGTTTAGCATCCACTATTGGATTCTTGTTTAAACCAAATTTTAATATAATGTTTGTTTTATAAGCCAACCTGAAAATCTTTTGCCTTTAATAGGCAATTTAAGCCCATCCATATTTAATATGACTGATGTTTTGTTTCATCTCAGTCACTATTGTATATTTTAATTACTCTATTAAGTAATATTTACTGTGTTTCTTTTTCTACATGGTGTTTTTGCTATTTTTTACATTTTCTTTTAGTATTTAGGAAGGTTAGTAATTTTTTTCTAGTGCATTTATATGTACTTTTGTTAGTGCCCTTAATCCTTCCTTTTCCTTACTTAAGCTTTTAGTGTCTGGTCGGCCGATTTTAAATGATAGCCTTGGTCTCCCACCTATTTAAGTCTATGATCTCATTCTACTTTCCCTTCTCACTCTCTTCCTTTTTTAAGAATGGTATTCTCTGTACGTTGTTTAACATGTAACATTTCATACTTTCTTTTTTCCATGTCCCCACCCTTGTTTTATTTAGTCCTTAATTCTACAATTTAGTATATTAAATGCTCACGGTCCTTTTGCTGAAGCTTCCCCAGTGGTCTCTTGGGTGGATGGAGATCATCCTCCAACAATCTCCTCAAGAAGGCTTATGGATACAATGGTCTATGAGTTCTTCAATATTCAAAAGTTGATTTTCTATTGCCATAATAATTGAAGAAGAACTTGGCTGGATAGCAAATCCTTGGCCTGTACTTTTTCTTGATTTTCTTGAAATTGCCATTCTATTGCCATGATTTGCATGTTGCTCTTCAAAGGTATGATGCCAGCCCCATTTGTCTTTCAAGTTTAGCAGTTTACTAAAATATGTCTCAGTTGATCATTCCAGGTCCATTTTTCTAGGTACAGTGGTGCGTCCTTCAAAAGGTAGATTTAAATTTGCCCTATTTCCAGAAAGTGTTCCTGGATTATAGTTTATAAGTTTTGTTCTACTGAGTTATTTTTATTCTTCACAGATTCCAATTATGTTGGACCTCCTTTGCCAGCCTTTCCTTTCCATCACTTGCTCTGAGATCCTAATTTTTACTTCTTTATCTCATTTTCATTCTATGTTCTTCCTTAGATTTTCATTCCATTCTATTTTCTCTTGAGCATTTTATAGTTAATTCTTCATTTCTAATGTAGTCTTGTCTTTTTTTAAATTTCCTTCCTGAGTTTGATCAGCTTGCATTGCATTTCTTGTTTGCTTGGTTTTTTCTTTAATCCATTTCTCTCCTTAAATTTTTGGATACCAAGTTCTGTTCTGCTTGCTTGAGAATACTTAACTTAGTCTAGAGTACTGTGTTACAGTATGCTACTTTGTGGTTATTTTTCTAAGGTTTTGAGGTTGTGTGTGTATAGATTTTCATCAGCTGAAATGATTTAATACATATTTTCTGTTTTCTTCCAACACTGCTGCTGTGTAAGTTTGATTTTTCCCTTACTCATTTTGTGGACAGCGTTCTTTAGTTTGTGAGTACCTTCTGTCAACTTAGTGAAGTGTAATTTCTTGAATGGGTAATGGGGGAAAAGAGGTTGGTGTCTTCTTTCATTTTGCAGAACACTTTATTTTTCTTCTTCTTCTTGTTTTCTCCTCACTGCTAGGACTCAGTGGCATCACCCCTTCTCTGTTTATCTCCTTCTCTAGAAGCAAAATTCCTCTAAGGCTGCCACTTCCTAAGTTACTACACGCTCTAAAACTCCTTCCTGGTAGCTGGTACTATAAACTACCAAGTCCCAGTCTGTGTTCACTATTTTGGCACATACTGTTGTACTTTCTCTTTTTGAGGGTGATTCTGTCTTCATTTTGTTTAAGTCTTCCAGTCCCCTCTCTTCTGTTTCATAGTCTCTAAAGCATCCCACTTCATACTCTCCACATATACAGACTTGCAGCAGTAGTGGAAGCTCCACTGGCACTTGATAATTTTGCTACTTTCAGGTAATCTGAAGTTCATGTCATTGTCTCCTAGCAATCCAGAAAGTATGGGTTAGTTGGGTTTCATTTGTGTTCCTTCTAGCCTATGGTTTTGGGAGGATATGTGGAGATATGGAGATTGAGGTAGCCACCATTTTCCTTTAGATTTAGAAAACAGTTAAAGCTATGTTAATAATTTTCTTTAGCTTCTTATTCATTTTTTTTAAAAGTTGACCCCAGAATAATTATAAATAAAATTATTCAGTCATAAAAATTAGCTTCAATTCATCTATTCATTCAACAATTATGTAAATTATGGGCTAATGTGGTTATATACATTTGTCTTCACTTAATGTGATGTACAAGATAACTAAAAATCATGCCAAACTATATTTTAGATAACAAAAAAATAAGTTATGGATCATAAAAATGGAAAATGTAATAAACATTATGCCATTATTAATACACACAAAAAAACTATACTGCTTACCATGAGCTGTCCTCTTGAGTATGTTATTCTTGTGTCATGTTTCCAAACTAGCTTTGGATTGACTGTGATTGTTTTTCATCATTCCAGAGTGAAGATAATAGTTTTATTTTCTAGAGCTTACACCTCCTTATATATTATACAAAGTGTAATTGTGCAGAGTTTTTTAGACCCTGATCTCCAGCGTTCAGAATAGAACATAGAGAAGTCTTACATCCTTAGTTCTCTGAGTAAGAAATACAGAAAATCTAGGTACAGTGCAATCAAAAGATAGAACCAAGGAATGGTATATAAATCCTCTCACTTATTTTTACTCTTAACTTATATATATAATTCTTTCTCCATCATTCAACATCTACTTCGGCTTGAATGAAGAAATGGTTGCTAAAATATAATACTTTACTTTTCAGACTGAACTACGGAAGATAAATTAGAACCACTACTGATAACTATTTTCTAACTGATTTCGACTTAGCAATTCTGTGCTATTGAAATACAGTTACATGTCTTCCTTACAGAGAGTCAACTATCTTTCCCAGAACATATAGTTTTCTCTTTTAAACTAGGAAAAGAACTCTACTTTTACTTAAGCCATCTACTTTTAATTGCAATTGTTGTGATAACTGATGATTCACATACAATTATAAGAAATAATACAGAGCCTCCTGTACACTTTGCCATTCTCCATTTGATAACATTTTGCAAAACTATAGTATAATATCACAATCAGGATACTGACATTGATATAACCCACCAATCTTATTCCAATTTTCTCAGTTTCAGTGTACTCATTTGTCTGTCTATGTGTGTGTAGTAAGTTCTTTACAATTTTATTACCTGTATAGGCTTATATATCTACCACCATAGTCAAGAGACTGAACAGTTCCTACACCACAAGGATCCCTCATGTTGTCCTTTTATAGTAACCACCTACCCATCCTTCCCCTGGTGCCAACTAATCTACAAGCTCTGGCAATAATTAATCCATCTCCCAGTTCTAAAATTTTGTTTTATCAAGAATGTTATATAAATGGAACCATATGTAACCTTTTGAGATTGGTTTTTGTCACTCAGCATAATTCCCTGGAGATTCATTCAAGTTTCTGTGTGTATCGGTAGTTTGTCCCTTTTTATTGTTAAGTAGTATTCTATGGTTTGTTTGTACCACAGTGTGTTAAACCATTTACTTGTTGAAGGACATCTGGGTTGATTCCAGTTACAGAATATTAAAAATAAAGACATTATGAATATTTGATAAGTTTTTGTTTCTCTGGGATAAATAACCAAGAGTACAATTGCTGGAGGTTATGATAATTTCATATTTAGTTTTATGAGAAACTGCCTGTAACTTTTCACATTCCCACCAAAAACATGAGTGATCCAGTTCCTCCACACTGTTGTCAGCTTTTTGTGCTGCCATTATTTTTTATTTTAGCCATTCTGTTGGTAGAGAGTGTTATCTTCATTATGGTTTGAATTTGCATTTCCCTAGTGATGTTGAACATCTGTTCCTGTATTTATTTGATATCTGCATATCCTCTTACATGAAATGTTGTTTATGTCTTTTGCCAACTGTCTAAATGGACTGTTATCATTTTTTACTATTGTGTTTTGAGACGTCTTTATGTATTCTAGATACTAGTCCTTTGTCAGATATGGGGTTTCCAAATATGTTCTCCCAGTCTGTAGCTTCTCTTACCTTCATCACATGGGCTTTCAAAGAACAAGTGTTTTAAAATTTTGTTGAGATACAACTTGTCCATTTTTCCCTTTGTGGATTGCACTTTTTGGTATCAAGTCTAAGAATTCACTGCTTAACCCTTTTTCTAGAGGATTTTTTCCTGTGTTTTATTTCTAAAAGTTTGCAACTTTACATTTTTTTTAAGTCTATGATCCATTTTGAGTTAATTTTTTTACAAGCTGTAAGGTTTAAGTAAAGGTTCATTTTTGTATATATGAATTCCCAATGGTTTTAACATCATTTGTTTAAAAGACCATCCTTGCTGAATTGAATTGCACTGTGCAATTCTAAAAAAAATCAGCTGGGCATGTTTATATGGATCTAGTTCTGGGTTTTCTATTATGTTCCACTGATCTATTTGTCTATTCCTCCAATACCATACAGTCCTGATTACTGTAGCTATATAATAAGTCTTGAGATCAAGGAGACTGATTTCTCCTACTTTATTCTTTTTCCAAAATTCTCTTAGCTATTCTAGCTATTTTTTTTAGAATGAGCTTGAAAAATCTTCTCAGATTTTGAAAGGAATTTCATTAAAATTATACAATTTGGGGGAGAATCTACATCTTTACCATGTGAATATTCCAATCAATGAGGACAGTATGTCTCTCCCTTTACTTAAATATTCTTTTCAGAATTTATAGTTTCCAGCACATAAGTCCAGTACATATTTTGTTAGGTTTATACCTAAGGCTTTTTTTGCCCCACAACTATAAATGGTATTGTATTTTTAATTTCACTTTCCACATTTCATTGCTAGTATTTTTGAAATACAATTGATTTTTGTATGTTTATCTTATATCCTGCTACCTATTAAACTCACTTATTAGTTCTAGGGTTTTGTTTTGGTAAATGTCTTCATGTTTTCTATACAAAATATTATGTTCTTTAAAAAAGGTGGGGGAGCAGGTAAGAGTGGTTCAGGATGGCGGAATAGAAGGACGTGTGCTCACTCCCTCTTGCGAGAGCACTGGAATCACAAATAACTGCTGGACACTCATCGACAGGAAGATACTGGAACTCACAAAAAAAAGATACCCCACAACCAAAGACAAAGGAGAAGCCGCAATGAGACGGTAGGAAGGGCGCAATCACAATAAAATCATATCTCATAACCACGGGTGAGTGACTCACAAACTAGAGAACAATTATACCACAGAAGTCCACCCACTGGAATGAAGGTTCTGAGCCCCACATCAGGCATCCCAACCTAGGGGTCTGGCAATGGGAGGAGGACTTCCCAGAGAATAAGACTTTGAAGGCTAGTGGGATTTGACTGCAGGACTTTGACAAAACTGGGGGAAACAGACTCCACATTTGGAGAGCACAAACATAGTGTGCACATCAGGACCCAGGGGGAAGGAACAGTGACCCCACAGGAGAATGAATCAGACCTACCTGGGAAGTAATCCTTGGCATGAGTCCTCACAGAATCCACCATTAGCCCCACCAAAAAGCCTGTAAGCTCCAGTGCTGGGCCACCTCAGGCCAAACAACTAACACGGAGGGAACTCGGCCTCACCCATTAGCAGACAAGCAAATTAAAGATTTACTGAGCTCTGCCCACCAGAACAACACCCAGCAATACCCACCAACAGACCTTCCCATCAGGAAGCCTGCACAAGCCTCTTAGATAGCCTCATCCACCAGAGGGCAGACAGCAGAAGCAAGAAGAACTGCAATCCTACAGCCACTAGAATGAAAACCACATTCACAGAAAGATAGACAAGATGAAAAGGTAGAGGCTACGTCCCAGATGAAGGAACAAGATAAAACCCCAGAAAAACAACTAAATGAAGCAGAGATAGGCAACCTTCCAGAAAAAGAATTGAGAATAATGATAGTGAAGATGATGCAGGACCACAGAAAAAGAATGTAAGCAAAGATCGAGAAGGTGCAAGAAATGTTTAACAAAGAGGTAGAAGAATTAAAGAACAAACACCTAGAAGAATTAAAGAACAAACAGAGATGAACAATACAAGAACTGAAATGAAAAATATACTACAAGGAATCAATAGCAGAATAACAGAAGCAGAAGAATGGATAAGTGACCTGGAAGACAGAATGGTGGAATTCACTGCCACGGAGCAGAATAAAGAAAAAGGAATGAAAAGAAATGAAGAGAGCCTAAGAGACCCCTGGGACAACATTAAATGCAAAAACATTCGCATTATAGTGGTCCCAGAAGGAGAACAGAGAGAGAAAGGACCCAAGAAAATATCTGAAGAGATTATAGTCGAAAACTTCCCTAACATGGGAAAGGAATTGGCCACCCAAGTCCAGGAAGCGCAGAGTCCCAGGCAGGATAAACCCAAGGAGAAACATGCCGAGACACACAGTAATCAAACTGACAAAAATTAAAGACAAAGAAAAATTATTGAAAGCAACAAGGGAAAAATGACAAATAACATACAAGGGAACTCCCATAAGGTTAACAGATGATCTCTCAGCAGAAACTCTACAAGCCAGAAGGGAGTGGCATGATATATTTAAAGTGATGAAAGGGAAGAACCTACAACCAAGATTACTCTACCCAGCAAGGATCTCATTCAGATTCGACAGAGAAATCAGAAGCTTTACAGACAAGCAAAACCTAAGAGAATTCAGTACCACCAAACTAGCTCTACAACAAATGCAAAGGAACTTCTCTAAGTGGGAAACACAAGAGAAGAAAAGGACCTACAAAAACAAACCCATAACAATTAAGAAAATGGTCATAGGAACATACATATCGATAATTACCTTAAACGTGAATGGATTAAATGCTCCAAACAGAAGACATAGGCTCGCTGAATGGATACAAAAACAAGACCCATATATATGCTGTCTACAAGAGACCCACTTCAGACCTAGGGACACATACAGAATGAAAGTGAGGGGATGGAAAAAAGATATTCCATGGAAATGGAAATCAAAGGAAAGCTGGAGTAGCAATCCTCATATACGATAAAATGGACTTTAAAATAAAGAATATTACAAGAGACAAGGAAAGACACTACATAATGATCAAGGGATCAGTCCAAGAAAAAGATATAACAATTATAAATATATATGAACCCAACATAGGAGCACCTCAATACACATTAAGGCAACTGCTAACAGCTCTAAAAGAGGAAGTCGACAGTAACACAATAATAGTGGGGGACTTTAACACCTCACTTACACCAATGGACAGATCATCCAGACAGAAAATTAATAAGGAAACACAAGTTTTAAATGACACAATAGACCAGATAGATTTGATATTTATATGACATTCCAGCCAATAACAGCAGACTATAATTTATACTCAAGTGCACATGGAACATTCTCCTGGACAGATCACATCTTGGGTCACAAATCAAGCCTTGGCAAAATTAAGAAAATTGAAATCGGGCTTCTCTGGTGGCGCAGTGGTTAAGAATCCGCCTGCCAATGGAGGGGACATGGGTTCGCGCACTGGTCCCAGAAGATCCCACATCCCGCAGAGCAACTAACCCCATGTGCCACAACTACTGAGCCTGTGCTCTAGAGCCCACAAGCCACAACTACCGAGACTGCGTGCCACAGCTACTGAAGCCTGCGCACCTAGAGTCCATGCTCCACAACAAGAGAAGGCACTGCAGTGAGGCCCATGCACTGCAATGAAGAGTAGCCCCCACTCACCACAACTAGAGAAAGCCCGTGCACAGCAATGAAGACCCAACACAGCCAAAAATAAATAAGTATAAAATAAATAAATAAAATTAAAAAAAAAAAGAAATTGAAATCATGTCAAGCATCTTTTCTGACCACAACACTCTAAGATTAGAAATCAATTACAGGGAACAAAATGTAAAAAACACAAACACATGGAGGCTAAACAATACGTTTCTAAATAACCAAGAAATCACTAAGGACATCAAAGAGGAAATCAAAAAATACCTAGAGACAAATGACAATGAAAACACGATGATCCAAACTCTATGGGTTGCAGCAAAAGCAGTTCTAAGAGGGAAGTTTATAGCAATACAATCCTACCTCAAGAAACAAGAAAAATCTCAAATAAACAATCTAACCTTACACCTAATGGAACTAGAGAAAGAAGAACAAACAAAACCCAAAGTCAGTAGAAGGAAAGAAAACATAAAGATCAGAGCAGAAATAAATGAAATAGAAACAAACAAAAAAAAACAATAGCAAAGATCAATAAAAATAAAAGCTGGTAATTTGAGAAGATAAACAAAATTGACAAACCTTTAGCCACACTCATCAAGAAAAGGAGGGAGAGGACTCAAATCAATAAAATTAGAAATGAGAAAGGGGAAGTTACAACAGACCCGGCAGAAATACAAAGCATCCTAAGAGACTACTACAAGCAACTCTATGCCAATAAAATGGACAAATTCTTAGAAAGGTATAACCTTCCAAGAAAGAACCAGGAGTAAACAGAAAACATGAACACATGAATCACAAGGAATGAAATTGACACTGTGATTAAAAATCTTCCAACAAACAAAAGTCCAGGACTAGATGGCTTCACAGGCGAATTCTATGAAACATTTAGAGAAGAGCTAACACCCATCCTCTCAAACTCTTCCAAAATATAGCAAAGGAAGAAACACTCCCAGACTCATTCTATGAGGCCACCATCACACTGATACCAAAACCAGACAAAGATACTACAAAAAAAGGAAATTACAGACCAATATCACTGATGAATATAGATGCAAAAAACCTCAACAAAATACTAGCAAACAGAATCCAACAGTACATTAAAAGGATCATACACCATGATCAAGTGGGATTTATCACAGGGATGCAAGGGTTCTTCAATATATGCAAATCAATCAATGTGATAAACCATATGAACAAATTGAAGAATAAAAACCATATAATCATCTCAATAGATGCAAAAAAGCTTTTGAAAAAATTCAACACAAATTGATGATAAAAACTCTCCAGAATGTGGGCACAGAGGGAACCTACCTCAACATCATAAAGGCCATATACAACAAACCCACAGCAAACATCATTCTCAATGGTGAAAAACTGAAAGCATTTCCTCTAAGATCAGGAACAAGACAAGGATGTCCACTCTCATTATTATTATTCAACATAGCTTTGGAAGTCCTAGCCACAGCAATCAGAGAAGAAAACGAAATAAAAGGAATACAAATTGGAAAAGAAGTAAAACTGTCACTGTATGCAGATGACATGATACTATATATAGAAAATCCTAAAGATGCCACCGGAAAACTACTAGAACTAATCAATGGAATTTGGTAAGGTTGCAGGATACAAAATTAATGCACAGAAATCGCTGGCATTCCTATACACCAACAATGAAAAATCAGAAAGAGAAATAAAGGAAACAATCCCATGTACCACTGTAACAAAAAGAATAAAATACCTAGGAATAAACCTATCAAGGGAGGTAAAAGCCCTGTACTCAGAAAACTATAAGACGCTGATGAAAGAAATCAAAGATGACATAAACAGATGGAGAGATATACCATGTTCATGGATTGGAAGAATCAATATTGTGAAAATGACTATACTACCCAAAGCAATCTACAGATTCAATGCAATCCCTATCAAATTACCAATGGCATTTTTTTACAGAACTAGAACAAAAAATCTTAAAATTTGTATGAAGACACAATAGACCCCAAATAGCCAAAGCAATCTTGAGAGAAAAAAATGGAACTGGAGGAATCAGACTCCCTGAATTCAGACTATACTACAAACCTACAGTAATCAAGACAATATGGTACTGGCACAAAACCAGAAATATAGATCAATGGAACAGGCTAGAAAGCCCAGAGATAAACCCACACACCTATGGTCAACTAATCTACGACAAAGAAGGCAAGGATATACAATGGAAAAAAGACAGTGTCTTCAGTAAGTGGTGCTGGGAAAACTGGACAGCTACATGTAAAAGAATGAAATTAGAACACTCCCTAACACCACACACAAAAATAAACTCAAAATAGATTAAAGACCTAAATGTTAGACTGGATACTATAAAACTCTTAGAGGAAAACATAGGAAGAACACTCTTTGATGTAAATCACAGCAAGATGTTTTTTGACCCACCTCCTAGAGAAATGGAAGCAAAAACAAAAGTAAACAAATGGGACCTAATGAAACTTAAAAACTTTTGCACAGCAAAGGAAACTATAAACAAGATGAAAAGACAACCCTCAGAATGTGAGAAAATATGTGCAAATGAATCAACAAAGGATTAATCTCCAAAATATATAAATAGCTCATGTAGCTCAATATCAAAAAAACAAACAACAGAATCCAAAAATGAGCAGAAGACCTAAATAGATATTTCTCCAAAGAAGACATACAGATGGCCACGAGTCACATGAAAAGCTGCTCAACATCACAAATTATTAGAGAAATGCACATCAAAACTACAATGAGGTATCACCTCACACTGGTCAGAATGGGCATCATCAGAAAATCCACAAACAACAAATGCTGGAGAGGGTGTGGAGAAAAGGGCACCCTCTTGCACTGTTGGTGGGAATATAAACTGATAACAGCCACTGTGAAGAACAGTAGGGAGGTTCCTTAGAAAACTAAAAATAGAATTACCAAATGACGCAGCAAACCCACTACTGGGCATATACCCAGAGAAAACCATAATTCAAAAAGACACATGCACCCCAATGTTCAATAGCCAGGTCATGGAAGCAACCTAAATGCCCATCGACAGACGAATGGATAAAGAAGATGTGGTATGTATATACAATGGAATATTACTCAGCCATAAGAAGGAATGAAATTGGGTCATTTGTAGAGACTGTCATACAGAGTGAAATAAATCAAAAGAGAAAAACAAATATCATTTATGAATGCATATATGTGGAATCTAGAAAAATGGTACAGATGAACCAGTCTGCAAGGCAGAAATAGAGACACAGATGTAGAGAACAAACTTATGGACACCAAGGGGGTAAAGCAGGCTCGGGGGGATGGTGGTGGTTATGGTGGGATGAATTGGGAGATTGGGATTGACCTATATATGCTTAATATATATAAAATAGATAACTGATAAGAACCTGCTGTATAAAACATAAATAAAATTCAAAAATAAAAATAAATAAAAAAGGGGGGGAACAATTTTATTTCTTCCTTTTATTGGTATGCCTTTTATTTCCTCTTCTTGCCTTACTGTACTGGCTATAACTTCCAGTACTGAACTGAATAAGAGTGACAGCAGACATCCTTGCCTAGATAACCTTGATGTTTTAGGGAGAAAATATTCCGTCTTTCACCATGAAGTACGATGGTAGCTCTACATTTCTGAATACATTCTTTACCAGGTTGAGAAAATTATCCTCCATTACTAGTTTTCAGATAGTTTTTTTAATCATAAGTGGATATTGAACTTTGTCACGTACTTTTTCTAAGTCAATTGATATGATCATGTGAATTTTCTTCTTTTCTCTGTTAATATGCTAGATTACAGTCATTGATTTTTTACATACTGACAAGCCTTGAATCCCTAGAATGAACTCTACTTAGACATGGTATATAATTCTCCTTATATATTGCTTAATTCTATTTGGTAATAATTTGACAAAGATTTTCCCATCTGTATGCATTAAGAATACTGGCTTGCCAGAGATAAACCCATGCACATATGGTCACCTTATCTTTGATAAAGGAGGAAAGAATATACAATGGAGAAAAGACAGCCTCTTCAATAAGTGGTGCTGGGAAAACTGGATAGCTACATGTAAAAGAACGAAATTAGAACACTTCCTAACACCATACAAAAAAACCCTCATAATGGATTAAAAACCTAAATGTAAGTCAAGACACTATAAAACTCTTAGAAGAAAATATAGGCAGAATGCTCTATGACATAAATCACAGCAAGATCCTTTTTGACCCACTACCTAGAGAAAAGGAAATAAAATAAAAAATAAACAAATGGGAGCTAATGAAACTTAAAAGCTTGTGCACAGCAAAGGAAACCATAAGCAAGACGAAAAGACAACCCTCAGAATGGGAGAAAATACTTCCAAACAAAGCAACTGACAAAGGATTAACCTCCAAAATATAAAAGCAGCTTATACAGCTCAATATCAGAAAAACAAACAACCCAATCCAAAAATAGGCAGAAGACATGAATAGACATTTCTCCTAAGTAGACATATAGATTGCCAACAAGCAAATGAAAGGATGCTCAACATCACTAATCATTAGAGAAATGCAAATCAAAACCACAATGAGGTATCACCTCACACTGGTCAGAATGGCCATCATCAAAAAATATAGAAACAATAAATGCTGGAGAGGGTGTGGAGAAAAAGGAACCCTCTTCCACTGTTGGTGGGAATGTAAACTGATATAGCCACTATGGAGAACAGTACAGAGGTTCCTTAAAAATCTAAGAATAGAACTACCATACAACCCAGCAATCCCACTACTGGGCATATACCCTGAGAAAACCATAATTCAAAAAGCGTCACGTACCACAATGTTCATTGCAGCACTATTTACAATAGCCAGGACATGGAAGCAACCTAAGCGCCCACTGGCAGATGAATGGATAAAGAAGATGTGGCACATATATACAATGGACTATTACTCAGCCATAAAAAGAAATGAAATTGAGTTACTTGTAGTGAGGTGGATGGACCTAGTCTGTCATACAGAGTGAAGTAAGTCAGGAAGAGAAAAACAAATATCATATGCTAACATATATGTGGAATCTAAAAAAACAAATAGTTCTGAAGAATCTAGGGGCAGGACAGGAATAAAGACACAGACGTACAGAATGGACTTGAGGACATGGGGAGGGGGAAGGGTAAGCTGGGACAAAGTGAATGAGTGGCACTGACACATATACACTACCAAATGTAAAACAGATAGCTAGTAGGAAGCAGCCACATAGCACAGGGAGATTAGCTCCGTGCTGTGACCACCTAGAGGGGTGGGATAGGGAGGGTGGGAGGGAGATGCAAGAGGGAGGGGATATGAGCATATATGTATACATACAGATGATTCACTTTGTTGTATAGCAAAAACTAACACAACATTGTAAATCAATTATACTCCAATAAAGATATATATGTGTGTGTGTGTATGTGTGTGTGTATATATATATAAAGAATAGTGGCTTGGTCATAGTTTTTTGGTGTCTTGTTTTGTTTTTTGTTGTTGTTATTGTTGTAGTTTTAACTGTCTTTGTCTGGTTTAGTATGAGGATAAGACTAGCTTCATAAAATACACTGAGAAGGGTTCTTTCCTTTCTGTTTTTTGGAAGGGGTTGTGTAGAACTGGTGTTCACTGTGCTAAAGATGCCTGGTACAAGTCTCCAGTGAAACCATTCCAACTTATAGATTTTCTTTCTAAGAGATTTTAAATTATGAATTTAATATCTTAAGAGTTATAGGGCTATTCAAGTCATATTAGATAAGTTGTACTTTGTGCTTTTCAAGGCATTGGCTCATTTCATCTGAGTTATCAAATTTATGTTTGCAGAGTTGTCCCTTACTATCGTTTTGATATCTACAAGGTTTGTAGTGGTACTAATTTCATTCTTAATACCGGAAAATTTTTTCTTATCTTTTTTCCCCTTCTGTCAATCTTGCTAAATGTTTGTCAATCGGATTGATGTTTTCAAATAATAGCTCTCATTTATTAATTTTCTGTTTTCAATTTCACAGATTTCTGTCCTTTTCTTTATTATGTCCTTCCTTCTGCTGGCTTTGGGTTTCTTTTGCTCTTTTTTCTAGGTTAGGTGGAAGCTTAGATTATTGATTCAAAACAATTCCTCTTTTTTCTAATGTTAAGAATTTTTGCTAAAGGGCAGCATTTAGTGTTCTAAGTTCCCCTATCAGTAGTATTGCTTCAGCTGTGTCTCAAAATTTCTGACATGTTATATTTTCATTTCCATTCAGTTCAAAGTATTTTTAAAAACATTTCCCTTGAGACTTTCTCTTTGACTCATGGATTTAAGTGTGTTGTTTAGTTTTCAAATGTTTGGTGATTTTCCACTTATCTTTCTGTTGATTTCCAATTTGACTCCAGTGTGGCTGAATAACATATACTCTATGATTTTAATTTAAATTGAGGTTTGTATGATGGCCCAGGATATGGTCTACCCTAGTATGTAGTCCACAGGCTCTTGAATGTTATACTCTGCTGTTGCTGAGTGGACCATATTATAAATGTCTGTTGGATCTTGTTGGTTGATGGTATTGTTAAGTTCCATATCTTTGCTAATTTTCTGTCTAGAGATTCTACCTATCAATTATTGAGAAGGGCATTGAAGTCTCCAACTATAATGGCAGATTTGTCAGTCTCTCCTTTCAGGTAGGACAGCTTTCACCTCATGTATTTTGCAGCTCTGTTACTTGGTACATACACATTTAGGATTGCTGTCTTCTTGATGGCTTGACCTTTTTATCATTAGATAATGCCCTTCTCTGTCTCTAGTAATTTTGCTTCAAAGTCTACTTTACCTGATATTAATATAGCCATTCCTCATTTATCTTGATTAATGTTTACATGGTATAACATTTTCAATCCTTTTACTATCAACCTGCCTATACCAATATACTGTAGGGAGTTTTTGTAGCTAGCATACTGTTGGGTCACTTTTTTTTAATCTAATATGCTGACCTCTGCCTTTTATTTGGTATAATTAGACCATTTACATGTAAATAAGTATGCTATTTTAAATTTTTGTTTTGTTTTATTTTTCCTGCCTTCCTGTGGATGACCAAAAAAATTTTTTTTAATTTTACTTTGATTTATCTATAGTGCTTTTGAGTTTATCTCTTTCAGTGGTCGCTCTGGGTATTACATTACATACACAAAACTTATCTGTCTGTTGGTCCCATCCTTTTACCAGTTCAAGTGAAGTACAGAAAGCTTACCTCTATGTCTTTTTACCTTCTCCCATTTATAATATAATTGTCTTAAATAGTTCCTCTACATACATTTAGAACCACATCAAACAGTGTTACAATTTTGGTTCAACTATCAAACATAATTTAGAAAACTCAGGAGGACAAGGAAAGCCTACTGTATTTACCCAAATTTTTGCTTACTATGTTCTTTCTTCATTCCTAATGTTCCAATATACCTTCCTTTTATCATTCCCTTTCTATTTAGAGAAATTTCTTTAGCCATTTTTTTAAGGTAGGTCTGCTAGTGACAAATTCTCTTAGTGTTCCCTCATCTAAGAATGTCTTGATTTTTCCCTTCATTCCTGAATATTTTCACTGGGTATAAAACTCTAGTTGACAGGTCTTTTCTTTCAACACTTCAAAAATATGCCACTGCCTTCAGGCCTCCATAGTTTCTGATGAAAAATCTGCTTATGAGAAATCAGAGTGCTTTTCTCCTGTAGAAACAGTACCTTTTCTCACTCACTGCTTTCAAGATATTTTGTCTTTAGTTTTCAAAAGTTTAGCTATAATTGAACTTGACGTGAAGTTCTTTTGGCTTATGTTGTTTGCTCAGCTTCTTTGACCTGTGGCTTTATGCCTTTTGCCAAATTTGGGAAGTCTTCAGTCATTATTTCTTCATTTTTCTAGCCCTGCCTTCTTTTTCCTTTCCTTCCAGGACTCCAGTGACACAAATGTTAGACCCTTTGTTATAGTCCCATGGGTCCCTGAGGATCTTTATCCCCCCTTCAGTCTATTTTCTCTGTTATTTAGATTGGGTAACTTCTATTGTTCTATCTTCAGGTTCACTGATTATACACTGTCTCTTCCATTCAGCTGTTGAGCCTATCCACTAACTTTTTGAGTTTGGTTCTTGCATTTCTCAGTTCTAAATTCCCGTTTCATTTTTTTTTATACCTGCTATTTCTTCCCCAGGACTCTCAATTTTCTCATTTGTTTCAAGTGGGTTTAGGAACTCTCACTGAAGTATTTCTAAGATGCCTGCTTTAAAATATTTGTCAGATAATTCTAACATCTGTTATTTTGGTGTTTATGTCTCTTGATTCTCTTCTTTCATTCAAAATGAAATTTTCCTGGTTCTCAGAATACAGAATGATTTCTTTAATTGAAACCTTAATATGTGGGGTATTATGATATTCTGGACCCTATTTTAAATCTTCCAGTTTAGCTGGCTTCCTCTGACACTGTTCCAGCTGGGGAAAAGGTTCCTGCCCAATTACTGCCAGGTGGGAGTAGAAGTCCAATTTCACTTGGCCAATGTTGAAACTGGTGGTGGGGAGGGGTTCCTCACTACTGCTGGCAAGGGTAGGGATTCTGGCTACTCAGTAAGCCTCCGCTGACACCACCTGGGCTGTGACAGCAGGAGTATCTCATTACTGCTCCCTTTGTGGCCTCCACCAACACCACAGGTAGGAGGGGGAGAGCCTTCTTACTCCTGGGAAGCGGTGAAAGTCCTGACCCTCACCTAGGCCTCCTCTAACATTACTCCAGTGGGAAGGGAAAGGAGCACCTCCTTACTGTTTAGGTGGGAGTGTAAGGCCAGGCTCCCCACATGGTCTCTAATGACAGTTAACCAGGGGAAAGGGAGAATGGCAGTGGGGAGGTTCAGTACTGTCGAGCAGGGAAGAAACTCCTGCCTCCCTACTCAATCTTCTCTGAAATCACCCCAGCAGGGGGTTGGAGAGCCTTGTTACAACTTCATAAGGGTGGAAGTCTAGGCTCCCCACTCAGCCTTGGCTGGCATGGGTCAGGGTTGGGGCCATAGTCTTTCTGCAGTGTTTGGCTAGAGCATAGCAGTTACTGGCTACCTTTTCTGTCTTTCCCAGTCTTTTGGCTAGGGAGAGCAGGCTTACTAGTCTGTGCTAGTTGCTATTTCCAGCCTGCCATCACCTTCAAGTTTGGGAAATATTAGGCAAAAAGAAAACCCAGGGAACTCACCCCATGTCATTCCTTGAATCCTGAGGTCCCTAGTCTTTATGCCTTTTCTCCACCTTTCAGTCTTCTTATGTTTATTTTATATATAATGTTCAAGATTTTCAGTTGTTTTAGCGGGAGGAATAGGGCAATGTACATCTACTCCATCATCCTGAAAGCAGAAGTCCCCACTTTTTAAACTGGTTCCCACTATGTCCAACCACACAAATTCCTGGAAAAATGAGGATAGAGTCTGTGGAAGAGAGTTTTCTTTATGTGATGCTTACATATTTGGACAAATTTGGACTACTGTACCATCCAAATGAGTTATGTGGTTAAGCCAGCCATATAAGAATGTCCAAATTACGTGTTAAATCAGGGTAGCACTTATGATATAAACTTGTGTACACTAAATACCTGGAACACTTACGATTTTGTAAATACTTATGAATTTAACAATTTTCTATTCAAAACTTTAAAATGATAGTTAAATTGTGTTTACTTAGGGAACAAGTACATAATCTGATCTTTCCAAAGACACTATATGGAACTATACAGCTAAATCCAATTTCAGACATTTTGTCATAATAAACAGATACTTAAATGTACTTATCCCGAAAGAAAATAAAACTACCCTAAAATAAATGGTCTAGAACAGTGCCTGCCACAGAATAAGCAACTCAATAAATACATGACAAAGGGTATCTATAACAAGATAGTGTTTAAATTTTACTATTAAAAAAATTTAAAAATAAATAAAATTTACTATTAAGTAGAAAAGCTTCCCTAGTTAATGTCAAACATATGAGGCTATATCATTTTTGTTTATAAAATGTTTTCATAATTCACCAATAAAAATATTTCCAATTTTTATGTATCATTAGAATGTATTTAGGAGTATCTTCTTATAATAATACATTCTCAAATATGCTTGGCAATGAGGAGATTCAAGGTTTCTTTGATTATAAAGTTCAGAGAGATTGGTTTCACGCAGACAGCTCTAATCAGTGAAAATAAAAGGTTGTAATTACCTAATAAATCACTGAGAATCAAGTTTTTTAAAAGATTAATATATATAATCTTTCAGGATTAATAACAAACTATGTGAAACAACAGGAAATTATAACATATATTTTAGTATTCTCACTCCCCCCCAAGGTCCCAAGGACATAAATGTTAATGTAACAAAGTAGAGACTTCCTTAAATCACCTTAATCTAATGCAGAGCTTCACAAACTACGTTCCTTAGAATCCTAGTGTCTCTTGAAATACTGACATGTCCCACAGAGAAAATATAAGATTGGTTAAACCCAGTTAAACAAATTTCTCCACTACAGGAACACTCAGGGCATTTAAAATTAAATACGCACTGTAAACTTCCCACAGAGAATTACAGCTACACAGTTTCCCAAATTTATTTAATCAGAAGCCTTCTCCCAAACATCTATTAAATCTCATTGGAGACTAGTGTTGAATAGAACTCAATCTGAGAGACAGAATGGCAGAATAACCCTTTTCACTACTTGGCCAGGTAGAATGAAGACCAGAAATTTAATAAATATTATAGTTATAATAACTAAGAAATGATTCAACAAAGAAAATATTAGGATGAAAAGCTTTTTAAAAAACTATACGTGAGGGGGCTTCCCTGGTGGCGCAGTGGTTGAGAGTCCGCCTGCTGATGCAGGGGACACGGGTTCGTGCCCCGGTCCAGGAAGATCCCACATGCCGCGGAGCGGCTGGGCCCGTGAGCCATGGCCGCTGAGCCTGCGCGTCCGGAGCCTGTGCTCCGCAGCGGGAGAGGCCACAACAGTGAGAGGCCCGCGTACCGCAAAAAAAAAAAAAAAAAAAAAAAAAACTATACATGATTCCTAGCACTTACTAAAAAACTAGTCTGTTATCAATCACGGTGAAAAATAACCATGAAAATTGATTACAGATGTTATAATGATAAATTAACTAAGTGGCAACTCCATTCTAATTTAACCTTAAATATTATTCTCAAGTTTATTTAAACATGGAGATAAAACAACTATAGAAATTGGATGTTTCAGATGAAGTTTAAAAAAAACAACTTTCATTTTTAACAGAACTTCACACTTAATTATCTGAAATTAAACACCAGGTGTTAACCTCATGGAACACACATAACTATAGTATTATGGCTCACTAAACAGAATATATAATAAGCAGAACATATAACCATCAATGTTGTATTGTACGTAAGTACATGTGTGTATTTATGTGTGCATGTATTCAAGTATGTTTATGTGTATATGTATACACAGCCAATACGGCAAACATACCAGAGACCCTTAATAAAAGTAGAAAAATAAATTTTAAAAGAGTTCAACTCAAATTAAGGCCAAATATTATAAGAGTTTGAATGAGATTTTATAATGCTTCTTTTAACTAGACATTTACAATCCACATTTATGCCAAATTCTTTTTAAAACACATAGAACTAACAAAATACACAATGGCAAGCAGTGATATAACACTAAATTTAGATGCTGTATGATGATTTCTGCAGTTTAACAAGTGTAGGTTATAAGTTTGAATTCAGAAAATAAAGGGAAACCACTTACCTCTAACTAAAGTTCTCTGAAGGTAGTATCCTCCTTAGAACCCCTATCTTGGGTAGTTTCACCTGCTGTAATTTCCCTCAAGAGATTCCAGCAAAGTCTAGGAAGGTTTAGGTTCCCTTCTGCAAGCCCTATTAGCGCATGTGTGTTATAAACCTGCTCACATACTGCTTCATAGCTGTAACTTCCAATTCCCACTGAATAATCTCCACCACCACCACCACCGTCATCCATGTATCAGTGCAGGAGAGAATTTGGAGAATTTCATTTAGAAATGTGACTTTTTTCACTTCTCCAAAAATGTCCTCCAAATCATTCCACTGCTATGTCTATAATGTACTGAAGAGAGTGGTGACGATTCAGCAGGTGAATAAATTACAATATATAGATTTAGCTATGCAATTATATTTGCTGAATACTCAAATATTAGATTCCAACATAACACAAATAAAACTAGCTTTCTCAACATTCAATAAATTTGTAAAAAAAGGAAAAACTAAACTGAACATATATGTGAAAAATCTTACATAAAAAATACTTTCACAAATAAAGTAGAAAAAATAGTGTATATCACTTGGGACTACTGACTATTTCCCTAGTATATTTTGTTAAAGAAATGCCAATATTTTAAAATAAGCTAGGAGATAAGTCACTGAAACACATATGTTAATGATTTTTCAGTATGTCACTTCTACCTTAAACTGTCAAAATAAATAAAGTAAAAACAAAACAAAAATGAAAAATAAAACTAGCCACTCAAAGCAATGCCAATCTCATATACCCAGAGTGGCAGTTTACAAAGGGTACTATTAAGCACTTAACAAAATTTTTCAAATCTATTCAGGAAGCTGACTGAAAAACAGTGGAGCAAAGGACGCCTGATCTTCCACTATCCAGAAAGTCTTTTCCTTTGGATTTCCACTGACTGATTCCATAACTTCTTGCTGATTATTTCCTTAAGTCATATAAAAATAGGAGAAAAAAAGAAAGGGCATCAATTGTCCTAGAGGCCAGAGTACTAAACCATACTTGTAGCACTATTTTAGAGGCTAAAGTATGGACTAGCTTTAAGAACACTGATTTTAGCTGCAGCCACCATCGGCTTGACTGCAGCATAAGTAAGATCCAAAGCAACATCATGATGAAATTCTACTTTTTCAGATATCTTAGTTAGCTTTGAAAGTTTCCCCTGGCTCATAACAGGTTCAAATAAATGTTTCTGAACTCTAATTTTAAATGTCAAATTAACTCCTTCCAAGACTCTCCCTTTGTATAAGCAATTCAATATGCAAACCTAAGAATAAAATGCAATAATAAAATTATCAAAACGCAGTTAAAAATAGATAACAAAAGGAGGAATGAGAAAATCTTAATTGCCCAATTTGATACTCAATATATAAGTAACTAAGTTAATTATATATAGTTCTGAGTCTTCAAATTATCTGTGGTTATATAATACCTGCATCATTTTAAAATTAAATTTTAGAATAGGGATGCTTCTTTAAAAAATGTGGCCTCTGTTTGTCAAAAAATCCAGAGGTTATTTTTCCAATGGAACAAAACAATACCCTCAAAACAAAAAAAACTCACAGAAGTAGACTTACAGGGAATTCCCTGGCGGTCCAGTGGTTAGGACTCCATGCTCTCACTGCCAAGGGCCCAGGTTCAATCCCTGGTCGGGAAACCAAGATCCCATAAGCCACACGGCAAGGCCAAAAAAAAAAAAGTACCATTCATAAAATAGATTGTTTAGAGCTTAAAAAAAAAAAGAAAGTGAAATAATCTAGTCACCTCTAAGAAAGAATAAAAGATTGAGCCATGAGGCAGTATATTTGCATATACTTCCCCTCTTATACATGCACTATTAGGACTCACTGAAGGGTCAAAAATCTTCTAGATCTTGCTAGTTTAAATGCAGGAATGTCTAACAACCCAAGAAGGTGTATCTAGGATGATACTTACCTTAGGATATATTATACCACTGTGCTATTATGTATTCTGTGTATGGATACACAAGCAGTCAGCTGAAAGGTACACACCACACTAGCAAATGCTTGGCTGGACCCATAAGGTCGGATGACCAATGGAATATCAAGATATGTGTCGATTCTCCAACCCTCATAACCACATTCCAGACATCTCACGTAGTCCTTCAGCTTGCCTTGATACAGTTCATTTATAAGATCAGCCTAAAAAATAAGAACATTTATATTTTTTAAAGCGTTCCTTAAAAGTAAGTTACCAATATTTTATGTCTTTTAGAATGATTTTCAAAAGGATATTCATTCTTACTGTTGAAGTTTTAGAAACCTTTAAGATTTATCTAATCTAAATTCTACAGAAAAAAATAAAGGTTTAACAAAAACAAAATAAATTAAGAATGTGCAAAAATTATTTCAATTCTCACATTACTAAAAATCCCACTATTAAAATGTGTTTTGTTGATAAGCTGATTACTGATTTCACTACTAAGCCCCGTATTATCTTTTCATTAGGATGAGAATACATCATGACATTATTTTAGGCATACTGATAATCACACAGCTAAACAACTGGCTACTTTTATAGCTTTACATATATTACCACCACTTTCGCAATATTCTGATTCCTAAAATCATATCCTCTATCTCAAGGTACAAATAAAACTTTTTAACTTTCAGTAATATACATAAAACAATTTAAAGAAAAAATATACTGTAATTTTTTAAATGTACAGAAATTGAAAAAAAAATCTTAAACTCCATCTCCCTCAAAATATCCTCACCTAAAAGAATGGATCTCTCACCTACTCCCCAAACTTAGCCAACTGGGGCTATTCTGACTCAAAGGAGGCAGGTAACTCCCTAAGTAAGGACCCTCCATGTGAATGTCTTGCCTCAAGATTCTTGTACCCAAACTTGGGAACTCAGAAGGAACGCCCTAACTGGTCTTAATAGAAGTGTTGACCCACATAGGGATGTAACGAGGAGGAAGGGTACCTTCAGACCTATGAAAAAGAAACACCCCAATACCATCTACATAAAGTTATGAAAATACAATCCTATAATGAAGAGAAACTAGATCACTAAATGAACTTAAAATTTTTTCCAATATCTCTTAAGAACAGTTAAGAGGGAAAGCATATTACAGTTTACCTCTTTCATAAATTTATACCTCTTCAAGTATCTAGAATTCATAAGCCTTCAAATTAGGATCCACCATAACTGTCTACTCTAATACTATTTATTTAATGAAGCTTTCTTCATTCACCTGCCCCAGTTATATTTGATTATGTCTTCTCTACCTGAGAGGGCATTTATAAGTGTTTCAATCCAGTGTTTTTCAAGCAGTTTTGATAGCAACCCACAGTAAGAAAATAATGTACACCGCAACCCAATACATATAACTGTAACAAAAGTTGCATAAAACAATACTTACCCTCACTTATGTGATGCTTCTCTTATACTTTTCAATTTTATTCCTTTTTTTTAAAGTGCTGGTGTTGATTCACTAAATTTATTTCATAAGTGAATGGATCACAATCTAGTTTGAAAAACTTTAGTCCAAGCCATCATAATAGTTCCAATCAGAGAGTAGATCCTCCAGGCTACCTTCCAGATTCTTCCCCCTTTTTACCTCTAGTGATCTTCTATCACTACACCTAGCATAAACCCTCCTCTGTACTGAGTCCTGAGCCCCATCCAGTTCAGCCTTATGTCTCACCCCAATGATATATCTAATATTCTCCCACTTCTAACCTGTTCCTCCTTCCACTGGATAAGAAGAATAGGGTCAGATTAACAAGGATCCTAGGTGTCAAAAGCATGCCTATACCTGACTGGTCAAAAAGAAGGTAATGCTAGATGAATATACTTTACAATGTATACTTTATAATGTGTAACAGATAAGCCATCTAATTTACTTAGCAAATATCTGAAAATACTGTCCAAAAATCATCCCCAAAACACACACACATGTATGAATTACCTAGTTCTTAGCTAAACAGAGATCATCTAGATCACAGGGCCCAACTTATTTTAAAGATGAGGAAACTGTCAGTACTTTGACAACTGGACTAATGCCCAAGTTTTAAAACATTCCAATAGAATAAAGTCACTGTAAGGTAATGAATAATTTATTAGAAAACACTCCCCTCAATCTGAGAGATAAATTACCTGTTCTGTTTGTTTCCATTTCTGTTCCAAAGCATCGAACATGACTCTGCACAGTTCTTGTACATCATGCTGCTGCCAAGCTATTTTAAGATAAAATTTAATTAAAAAGAGCTATTAACTTAGTGTAATGTAGCATTAATTTGTTGTTTAAAAGCAAATTGTCAGAAATATGGAAAAGTCTACATAAAATAATGCTAAATTTAAAAAGAACACAAAATATACATTATAGTCATAAAAAGGCAATCACAAGGAAAAGAATCACAAGAGCTCATCACTTTATAAATAGCATATGCTCTATAGTGCTACAATATTTGCTATTTTTGTTATTTTTCACTGTAGAGTCAAGAAATATGATAATAAAAATCTAAGCCAACACCCTTTTAAAATTTTAGCTTGAGTACATAAAAATAGAGTATAACCAAACTTACTTTACAAGAAAATTTTAATTGATCAAAAATTTATGCCTCAGAGCTTAAATTTTCAAAATAAGTTATTTTTAAATGCCAGCAAAAAGCAATCAAAAGGTTTAAGGTAAAGTTAATTAAGATGTTAATATGTGTCATTTGTTTATAATACGGTCTCAGAATTCCTTTGACTATTACAAATACTTATCATTATAAGAGAATTGGTACCCTCACTACTATCCCATCCAAAGCTCCTTGTAACATCTGTGGTTTCAATTGCTCTCTTTTTGCTGGTTTGTAACAAAACAAAAAGCCTTTGAAGTTGGTATGGTATACTCGTCACTGGATCTTCTTCAGATTCTTCAAATTCCCACCTATTGAAATGAAATGTTTGAAAATTATCTACAAAATATCTTTATTCTTTAAAGCATAATTAATATTATCATAACAAATGTTAAGATGTTAACTCTGAGGGCTTTGGATATTAACCGAAGCTATTAATATCTAATGAAACATTAGTCTTTCTCTAATTCATAAATTTAGAAAAAAGTTAGACTTTCACAAGAAAAGGCATAAGAAGGCAACATGAATAAAACGCAAAGGTCATTTGAAAGTAATTGATGAACTTGAATCTGGTCAAGATTCTTGTCCTAATTATTAACTCATAAAAATACAGGGAACAGAATATTAAATGACACTCAACCATCGAAATGCAAACTGTGAAAAACTATAGGAAAAATGCCATCAGTTTTTGATATATATATATATATATATATATATTCAAGGAATAAATTGCAATGTGGAAATAAGATCGAAGAGGATTAAAAGTCAATAGGTTGAGTCTTCTTTTTTTTTTTAACATCTTTATTGGAGTATAATTGCTTTACAATGTTATGTTACTTTCTGCCATACAACAAAGTGAGTCAGCTATACCTATACATATATCCCCATATCCCCTCCCTCTTGCATCTCCCTCCCACCCTCCCTATCCCACCACTCTAGGTGGTCACAAAGCACTGAGCTGATCTCCCTGTACCATGTGGCTGCTTCCCACTAGCTATCTGTTTTACGTTTGGTAGTGTATATATGTCCATGCCACTCTCTCACTTCGTCCCAGCTTACCCTTCCCCCTCCCCGTGTCCTCAAATCCATTCTCTACATCTGCGTCTTTATTCCTGTCCTGCCCCTAGATTCCTCAGAACCATTTTCTTTTTTTAGATTCCATATATGTGTTAGCATATGGTATTTGTTTTTCTCTTCCTGACTTACTTCACTCTGTATGACAGACTCTAGGTCCATCCACCTCACTACAAATAACTCAATTTCGTTTCTTTTTATGGCTGAGTAATATTCCATTGTATATATGTGCCACACCTTTATCCATTCATCTGTTGACAGACACTTAGGTTGCTTCCATGTCCTGGTTATTGTAAATAGTGCTGCAATGAACATTGTGGTACATGACTCTTTTTGAATTGTGGTTTTCTCAGGGTATATGCCCAGTAGTGGGATTGCTGGGCCGTATGGTAGTTCTATTTTTAGTTTTTTAAGGAACCTCCATACTGTTCTCCATAGTGGCTGTATCAATTTACATTCCCACCAACAGTGCAAGAGGTTCCCTTTTCTCCATACCCTCTCCAGTATTTATTGTTTGTAGATTTTTTTTGATGATGGCCATTCTGACCAGTGTGAGGTGACACCTCTTTGTAGTTTTGGTTTGCATTTCTAAGTTAAGAGTCTTATCAATCAATTTCAATGCACAGATCTTGTTTAGATCGTGATTTGAACAGAATGTTTAAAAAAGATATTATGAAGCAATCAGGGAAATCTTAGCAGTGACCTGAGATATAATTTACAGATGATATGATTGGGTATGTGCTTCCAAATAATCAGAATGGAGGATTATAGACAAAAAAGACTGATAATGAGTTGATAATATCCAAAGCTGGGTGATGGGTACAGAGGGATTCATTATACTATTTCACTATTTTTTAATATTTTGAAATTTTCCATAATTCATGCCTACACACCTAAAGTGGTAGGTTCTCTCCGGCTCTTATGTAGCAAGTGAAGAAAATAAACAAACAGAACTCTATCCTTCATGCTAGTGCTACCCTGTCTGTAGCCCAGCGAGGTCCAGCTTCTTAAAGGAGCCATTCCTTCCTTAGTTCTACATTATGAAACACCATCAGGCTCTTGGGCTTTGTTTCCCCACCTGCAAAAAGCTTCATTGTCTTTTTACAATCTCTAAGGCATCCTCTTTAATCTTATCTCTCACTCCCCCTCCACTCACTGGGCTCCAGTCACAATGGATTTTTGTTCCTCAAAGGCTTTTGCACTTACGGTTTCTTCTGCCTTGAATGTTCTTCTCCTGTATCTTCACAGGACTGACTCCTGTCAAGTCTATTCTATGGTATTTCCTCAGAGGGGCCCTCCGTAACTACTCACCCTACGTCTTGACAGTTATTCTTTCCATACTGTCGTGATTTTCTTCATGGCATACATGACTGTGAAATGAGCTCATTCTATTGGCTGACCTACAGAAGGTCTAAGGGAGGGACTCTGTCTTATTCACCACTGTAATTTCTGTGCCTAAAAGAGTGCTTGGCACACAATAAGTGTGCAACATATGTTTGCTGAATCAATCAATCTGGCTATGCTCTTACTCTTTTCCACAGAGCTATATGTTTACGGACCTCTTCCAGGGTGGAACTCATGGTTAAGCTCCTGGGGTCCCTGTTCCTAAGCAACACTCCCCAGAGAAGGCACATTATCATGGACTACTGAGTTTGTTCTAGTTTTGAGGACAAGCTCTAGATTTCATCTATTAACCTCATCTTCCATCTTCTTCTGACAAAAACTCCATTTAAGCAGATCTCCTGGAGGCCCCTGCAATATATCGCACTTAGTGGCATCAACTACAATACAGGTCGAATAGGGTAATGGAAATTCTGGCATCTAGTGGGTTGCTACTTCTAGCAGTGTGGCCTCTGGCAAACTATTTAACCTCTCTGTGTCTTCAGTTACCTCCTTTGTAAAATGTGGATAACAGCATGTATTCAATAATTCATACAGTTACCATGAGAATTAAATGAGTCTATAGGTAAAGTGCTCAGAACAGTACCTGATACAAACTAACAATAACAAACATTTAGGTAGCACTTACTATTACTCAGTTTTGCTCTTGAAAGTCCTCCTGTCTACAAGGCCCTCTTTTTCGTCTCTACCTGGCCAAACCATACCTATCTTCAGGACCTACCTCAAGTTCTACTTGCTCTTCTAAGCCACTTCTCCAAGTTTCATTAATCTCCCTTCTCTCTAAACTCTCATGGTATTTAGCCATCCTTAAATGTTATTTAAACTATTTTATACATACATATATTGCTACTGTGAAGAGATCTGTAAATTACTTAAAAACAAAGATCTTATTTCTAACTTCATCTCTCTCTACCAAATGCCTAGCATATATAACACTAGGTAACAAATACTTGCTGAATGAAAAACAGGCCAATTTTTACAAGTAAATTCAGATGATGAGCTTACATATGAATGCAATGGTAATATAATGTTGTTTGTAATATCAAAAGTTCCAAAAATAGTTTAAATACATATTTACAGTAATTACAAAGATGTTACTCAAAAGTAACACAAAAAGGAGAAAAAAATCAGTTTATTTGTACTTTAAAATGTCTTAAAAAATAAGTTATGTATACTGTAAAGAAATACACAAAGTGAGAGTGTATTAAATGTATTATAATAGGATACTCATAAAAATAAATGTCTGACTTTAGGGTTTATTTAAATATGGACTTCCTCCATAGAGCATTTTAAAGTATCTGATATATATACATTCTTTTAAAAATACATTCTCTCTCTCTCTCTCTCTCTCTCTCTAATACACACACACACACACACACACACACACACACACGCACACGCACACGCACACACACACACAACACCGGAACAGCTGCATTGTATTTTAATTAAAAAACAAAATCTGCAAGTTTAAAAAGACAACTTTGTTTCTTAAATTGAGAGGTGGAGGAAAAAAAGAATATGGTTTACACATCCAGATTATCTCCAAAAGCAGATAACTTATCTCTTCACAAAGGCATTAAAGCTAAAAGTGAGGAAGCTTAAATACAATAATTTATCTTAAACATAAATCTTATCAATTTTATCCTTTTGCTGTCTATGCACTTCTGATTCTCTTTCCCCACAAATTTTTCATATGCTGTCTCTCATAAGATCCTTTCCTTATTTACTATTCAAGGTATGTTTTAAGAAGTGAGAGATGCCCCAAACTTAACAAATAAGTGCAAGAAGGAAGACAGACTTAATTAGTTAAAAACTATATTTTCATTCTTAAATCAATTTTATTTATAGAATTTTTTTGAATACTCACTTATATAATGCATTCCTAAATTCAGGAGTCATAAAAAGTGTTTGCAAAAGGCTATTCAAATAGCAAGTCATTGCTTGGTTTACTAATCCCACATATCCTTTAAAAAAAAAGCACACACAAATATACATAAATCAGCATTTACATCAAAAAATTAATGAAAAGAAAACTTAACAAGAATTTACTACACAGTAAAAATTGAGAGGTTAAGGTTACAGTTGGAAATTATTTCAATTTTTTCAACAGCACCTAAGAAAGACCTCTTTGCTAATATGTGCACTATGTCAACCTTATTTCTCAGAAAAAGTCAGGATCTTTGGACATATTGCTATACGTCCAGAGATACACATGGATATTACATAGCATTTAATAAAACTTTAAGAGGGTTATGTTTAATAAAGTATTTTTTGACAAAAATCATCTTTGTTCACCAAATCTAAAAGTTGTGTATTAAAATGGAAAAGTATAAACATATTCACTTTAAACATCATATATACCCAACAAATGAAGACAGTACCGAACCAGTTATCCCAGTCATCAGGCCCCATAAACCAATTTCTACCAAGAATTAACAACATGAGATAAATTCACTGTATACAAACTCAAAGTGACTTCCACTGTTTTAACAAACCCATGAAGTATGAAATCCCACAGATCAGCACGCTATGCAAAGAGTGACTATTAAAGTAAGAAGAGAACTCAGAGATGGAGGTAGGGGAGAACCGAGAGAGGGGGAGAAGGAAAGGAGAAACTTACATGCATTCAAAAGTCAAGTGAACTATTTTAAGTACTTAGTTTTATATACCTAATTGGAAATGGCTACCACTGTTGAGAACATTTTCGGAACTTCTCCTTTGAAGTAGACTTCAGGCCCAGTTTATGAGGTACACATAGCACACAAATCAGCCTCATCATTTTATTATACCTCATTATTTTAGTAAAATGTGGTAAACACATTGCTTAATAATTAAACTTATTTACTCCCACTTAATACTGAAAGACTTGGTTATCTCAAAAAAACGTAAATCTTTTCTCAATACATGCCAAAGGCGTTCACTGAAGCTTTTTGAAATACTTTTTCAATTTCCCAAGAATTAACAAAAATATCTTAAGAAATGGTAAACACTGTGGATAAACTATATTGCTAATGAAGGTGATGAAAGGACCAACAAATGCACAGTGAACCTTGGTCAGTTGTGGAAAAGAGGAATAGATTCCATGCTATCTGCACTTGCACAATTCTAAGAAGAGACCAAGTAGTTACCTATCGTTCACTCTGGACTAAAGGTTCCAGCTTTGATTTCTAGTGCCTTTCATCTTTAAGAATACTATGTATATATGTTTATATATTTACTTTACATTGTTATATACTTATAAACTGCTTCAATTCCTAACCAGCATGCCCCACCTGAGTTGTGCTCACAACACCCTGTCCTACTCTGTTCTACAACTGTTTATTTACCTGTATGGCTTCCCCAACAGACTGTGGGGGGAGGGGTCAAATCTGATTTCTCTATCTATCCTACTACTTAGCATAGCAGCAGGTGCACTTGAGGGAGAAGTGCATATGACTTACAAGTAATACAAATCTGTAAGATATCTGGACTGATTATTAATAATAAAAAGCATTATTTCATTCTTAGGTTATATAAACGGACTCTTTCCCATAAACGACAGCACTCAAGCAAGGAGACCAGGTTGTCCTGCACCTTCTTCTCAGCTGAGGCTGCCTGGGATTTCCCTTCTTCTCCATCTCCTTCCCCCAACTCCTCAACAGTCAGGGACAACCACTCTACCTGCAGCCTTAAAAGGTAAATGAATACTGCTATTGTTCTTTGTGTACCTTAAGACCAATCATGTATCATTTATTTATGACTTTGTTTCCCTTCCCTGGGCTTAAAAAAGGGTGGCGGGGGAGGTGTTTAAGGGAAGGAGGGAGTAATAATTTTTGCCACTGCTGTTTACTTTACCACTAGCAATAAGAATCATATAGAAACCTATGGTCTTTTGTACCTGACTCAGCACCATATGTAAACAGAATGAACAGTGTCTCAAATAAATGTACAACTATTTTCCAAAAGTATGAAGGTTTTAGTGAGATTAGTAAGATAAAATGTTATTGAATAGAAATCTTTTGTCATTATGCATTGTCTAAATCAGCAAATTTCAAATGATAAATGTTATCAAGTGGGTCCTCTATCTGAAATAGTTATGAATCAATATTGTAAGTACAAGCTAGTTAAGGGAGAAGAACATAAGAACACATGCCATTCTGCAGAGGGCAAATGCAGAAAGAAATCATGAACAGAACCAACAAGAAATGAACGAGAACTCGAACAGGTCAAATGAAGTAGAATGAAACTGGCCAACTCCTAAAGTAGATAAAATAAAACGAAAAGAATTGTGAAAGAAACTGCCCAAGGAAAGATATCTCGGTTTTAAATGATGAAATACCTCAGTCATGTGGTTTCTAATCACCTGAGAGTCCACATCAGCCTTCAATCCACTCCTTATTCCTTAAAGTCCCCCCGACCCCCAACCATCTCCTATCAACAGTGGCTGGCTACCAGAGCAGTTGGTAGGCAAGGGAAACAGGAAAGAATATGTTAAGTCCTCAGCCTCACTGCATTATGGAGGAATGTTTTCTTACAGCCCTGAGTTGAAATCATGAGAGCATTTTTCAATAAAAACATTTTGTACATTTACAATAATTTCTTAAGGAGAATGCAAATTCAGTAGTCAGTAACAAAACACTTTTTGGGACTTCCCTGGTGGTCCAGTAGTTAAGACTCCGCACTCCCAATGCAGGGGGCCCGAGTCTGATCCCTGGTCAGGGAACTAAGGGAACTAAATCCTGCATGCCACAACTAAAAAGATCCCACATGCCACAACTAAATATCCTGTGTGCCACAGTGAAGATCCCGCATGCAGCAACAAAGATCTGTGTGCCACAACTAAGAACTGGTACAAATAAACAATAAATAAATATTTTTTAAAAAGAACACTTTTTGAACCCCAGCTCCTTTGGATGTGTACAGATTTTTTTTTTTTTTTTTTGGCGGTACGCGGGCCTCTCACTGTTGTGGCCTCCCCCGTTGCGGAGCACAGGCTCCGGACGCGCAGGCTCAGCGGCCATGGCTCATGGGCCTAGCCGCTCCGCGGCATGTGGGATCTTCCCAGACTGGGGCACGAACCTGTGTCCCCTGCATTGGCAGGTGGACTCTCAACCACTGTACCACCAGGGAAGCCCGTGTACAGATTATTTTAATTCACAAAGGCAGTACCCCAGAACACCGGAGGAAAATGTACTGGTAGGGAAAAGAGCTGTATGAGGAACAATAGTTGGGAATGAAGACTATGATTACATGGCAATGTATATCAAAGTCCTCTAAAAATATTTTTCATAAATTTCAACTTAGTAATTCAATTTCTAGGAACTTACTCTAAGGGAATAATCACAGATGAAAATGAAAACTTATGTATAAGTATGTTCATCATAACATAGGTAATAATTACAGTTTAACTATCTAAATCATATAATGAAACACTATTCTTCAGCCACTTAAAACCCATATTAAAATACTATTTAGTAACACTGAAACATGCTCCTCATATAGTATTACACGAAAAAATATATATTAAAAGTCTGCTCGCAACATGATTTCCCCATTTTCTTAAAAGCATTCAGATGAAGGAAAGATAAGACAAAAATAAGCAAAATCATTAAAGCAGTTTCTGTTAATAGTACTGTCAGTGATTTCCACTTTTTTCATTTTACAATATGACAATGAACATGTATTACATTCGTATTATAGGAGAACTTTTTTTTTTAAAGTATGCTTTAGTCTCTAGGAATTTACAGGCATCAGAGAGCCATACAGTACTCAGCACAAAGTAGGAGTTCTGTAAATACTTCTTGCATAAGGACTGAGTTGGTTGTCAGAATACACAGCAAAAATTTCAAGAATCCTGACTTGTTAAATCTGGAACTTTCTCTAAGTATTCCAACTATCTCATAATAATCTAGGGTATCTATTTTTTTAAAAATGCAATTTATCCAGTCTACTGCAGAGCTAACTAACTTAGTATTTGGAGGAGTAATGCCTCAGAACCTACATTTTTAACAAGTATCTCAAAATGATTTTTAAAGAAATAAAAATTTGAGAGTCACTATACTCTAGACAGTATAATGAGAAAAGATACTTTGTCATTCTCTTTTATTCTTGGTAGTTTGCTGCAAAAAGTTCTATTGACATAAATGATCCTAAATACCAAACACGACCAGCTTTTACCATTTTCAGAACAAATACACCATTAAGCCTGTACAAAAGATTAGCTATGAGGAAATTATTCTACATTTCAATTACAAAATATAGTAAGTGGAAGATTACAGAACAAATTAAAACAGTATCTACAATATTACTCTACAGTTTTCTTTTTATAATAGATATTTGTGTCTAATATTTACAGTCATCTCTGTTTTAAAGTTCTAAGAGTAAACACTCTGAAGCCATACCTAACATGAAATACCATTAACTAGCTATATAATCAAAGGCTTCTCTAAGCCTGTTTCCATTTCTTTTAACACGAATACTACCTACTGAAAATGTTTGTTTTAAGATAAAATGATATGTGAAAGTATCCAGATTATATTTTCAGGCAATTAACCAGTCTTATATATAAATATAAAACTGCATAAATAAAGCAATTCCATTAGCTCAATAAATTGAAAAAAAATTCAAAAATATAGGTTTAAACATATTCAGAAAAAAGCTAACAGGAATTTTTAAATTACATGATTAATTTCAAACATATGATTAGATTAAACTAGAAGATAACACAGTAGTTCTGATAAAATAAGCCTGGCCCATCTGTTTCCACATGAAAGTATCTGCCATAGTCTATTCCAATGCACATGGAGATACATTCCTTTCCAGAGGAAGTCAACTTCAAAAATTTAAGATTAAATTCAAGATAGAAAATTATCAAACAGAAAAAGTCTTCCTTCAAAATCCAATATTTAATATTTTTTTCTAAATAATGGCAGTAACAATACAGTAAAAATAACAATGGGTTGAGGGAAAGGGAAACCACATTCTTGTTCTAACTTTGCTTCTGCTAACTAGTGATCTTGCTCTGGGTCTGTTTTCTCTAATCCATAAAATGAGAAGATTAGGCTTGAGATTGCTAAGATTACTCTGGATTAATGCCCTATGATTTTATGAAAATACAACAACGACAACAATAATATATCTTACCAGTTTCTGATTTATTCAAAATAGATGAATAGGAGTAGCTTTGGCTGACATAATCACTGGTAGAGCCCACAGAACCTTCTCTTGGAAGTGGACCTATAAATTTGTCATGAACACTGTCATCCCCAGCACTGGAATCCTCCTAAAATGTAGCATAACCAATATTTACTGAGTGGTAAATATTGCTAAAACAATGAAAAAAGGCATACTAATTCCTGAGGCAATGAAAAAAAGACAAGGCATTACTGGTACCACCAAGACATTCAAAGTATATACCCTCACTATTTCCTGTAGGAAGGTTTGAAAGATGCCCAATATAACACACTTTGGAAAAATGCTTAGGTCTCCTTCCAAAGTTCTTACTTTCTCAAATTTATTTAATTCTTTTTCAAATTTTGTTTACATGAGAGAGATTTCTGGTACTAATTAATCAGAGTACAATTGTGAACTCCTTAATGACAGAGTTTATCATTTATTTTTACATCACCCTTGCTAAGTAGGCCTGAAAGGTAGGGAACACTCAATAAGTATTGAATGAAATGGATAGTCTCCTATTGTCTCCAATAAGAAACTTCCTATTAATGAGGAAGATGTCCAAAAGGAGTAAGGGATATAAAATCAGCACAAGCAACTAAGAGCTGAAGACTAATTACTAAGCATTTTAAAACATGAATCCCCAAATTAATAGCTAATTTAGTTTCAATGTCAGACTAATCAAAATCTTCTCATGATGTCATAAAAATAAACAATGAGATTAAGGAAAGTCAGAACATATTCTGGCATTGCTTCTGTATGGATATCCTGTGTTTAATTACTGTCTACTGTCCAGAGAGGCATTCTAATTCACAATAGACTTCTAAATGAAAAGCATCAAACAGAAGAACTTTTCCTGAGGAAAGTTTCATTAAAGAGAAGCGTTCTGAAAAAGTCCATAAACTCTGTGAGTTTCCTCAGTCTGTAAAGCAGCAAGGTAAATCAGACCAGGTTTTTTCAATGAATCTCTCTCAAATTGGGAGTTACTAGATTTGACGATCACTAAAGCCACTGAACCAGACAGGAAAGGCTATTGAAATATGAATTGCAGCAAACACTAAAAGAACAGAAATAAAGCATAGAATTTACAAACTAGTCATTCCAAAAAAAAATGGGGGGTGGGGGACGGGGAGTGAGAGCAAAACCAGCAGAGTAGATAATTCTGGGGGTCTGTTCCTCTACCAGAAAACCTGGGCAAAACTGCCGAAGATTTACACCAACCAAGCAAATGCTTAACCAAACAAAAGGCCACTGAAACACAGTAGGAGATCCTAGACCCATCCCCATCCCTGTTCTAGTGGTGATTCTCAGTGTGGCAAGAGACTATATACACAAAGTGCTATGGATGCCCAGTGTAACCACGTTAACATACATACAAGCCAACAGAAAACAGAAAAATAATTTATTATACATAAATTGCAAAACACATCTCTCCTCCTTCCTTTGGAAAACTGCTTCCCAAGTAGTAGGTGACAGTGCACAAAAATTATGACTATAGGGCTTTCTAAAGCGTTTACCAGCAGTATTTGAGGCTGTTCACCATCTTTATCTGTCAAATGCAGAAAGTTCTTCTTTCCTGGCTCAAAATTAGCATCAAGAAGAGACTTGTCACTGGTATGATCCAGTGGAGCCTACAGGCATAAAATAAGATATCTCAGATTATGAGAAACATTAATTATAATAATAAAACAAGTAATATGTAAATAGACACATATCTACAATTATTGGGCTTAAACAGTATTTTTTTAAATGAAGATTCTGAGAAATTCTGTTAATCTAGGCTTGGAATTAACTCATCTATTCAGGAACTGGGATGGCTAAGCCCAGTGACAGGGCATATACTGACAGGTATCCCAGCTGTTCACATTTCCCAACATCTAAAAAACTGAAGTACTACACAAAAAAGTATTGTAAACATTTGTTTTGATGTTCTCTAAAATGTATGCAATATAGTATTCAATGGGTTTTCATGAAAATTAACTGAAGATTATTTTATATCACTAAAAACTGTAAAAACATGTTTTGATATAGGAATATAATGAGAATTCCCACATAAGGAAACACACTAAGCAACCCAACCCAAACAATTATGTAACATTGAAAAATGGGTACCTTCAGAAAGACCCTCGAAGGAAAAGCCTGTCCTAGTAAATGATACCTATTTCAAGTCCACTGTCAGGATTCAGAGGATCCCAGGGTGATAGAAGTGATCACTCCTTTGAAAACTAAACATCTAACATGTTTAGTCTTCACCTAACTCTTTTATCTGGTAGGCAAATTAAACCCTGGCTGTCATTCTGATACATTCCAGTTGGTGGATGAGAGACAGAGCTCTGCATGCTCCAAGCCATACTCACCCAACATTCCAGGCCACTGTTGAGAAAAATGAGGGATGGGATGAATGCCCTATTCTTTTGTTTTAAAACTATTTTGTTCATTAAGAAATGTTTTTAATGTTTCAAAGACACGAGGAATATCTCCTTAGAAGGACTTACTTTATGGAGATGCCTTTCTTACAAAATGAATGTTATATAGAAGCACAGGTATTAAGGACAAAAAAATTAACTATAAGAGATTCTGCCACTTGCTATTTGTGTGACTCTGCGCAAGTTACTTCACTTCCCCATGACTCAGTTTTTTCACCTATGAGGCTGGGATAGCACTTACCTCATAGTGTGGTTAAAAGGATTAAATGAGGTTATATTTGTATAAAGTCTAGTATCAGAACAATACTAGCTACACAGTAAGCACAAAATAAGTGTTAATAAAATAAACATATCATCTCACTTTGGATCACATCTAGAAATCCATGAGAAAAACAGGACAGAGAACCAGAAGCTAAGAGAAGCCACTTGAAAGGAAGAAAGGTATCTTTGGGTCCCTTACATTCTCTGGCAGGAACCAGATCTCTCAGCGTCTCTCAGGCATAAAAGATCAGATGATACAGCTAGAACACATAGGGGTTTTACCTCAATAAATGTGTCTCTGTGTGTATGAGATGGTGAGTAGATAAATGAATCCGGTTTTCAAAGAAGCATACATGCAGCATTGTACAGTAAGCAGGTAAGAGTATACTCATAGAAATGTACGGTAGGCATATTAAGACACAAAAATTAAGTACTTAAGAACAGTCACAGCTGAAGAAAGAAAAATACTTAATCCTGGCATAGTGCTATAGCAGATGTTAATTTAACAAACACTTTTTGAGTGCCTAGGGATAGTATCTTTGGAGGATACAAAACTAATACTATGAGGTCCTAGACATCAAAATATATTCTATCAAGTGGAAAGACACAAATGAATAACAACTATGATAAAAAGACTATAAGTGGCATAGCAGAATAAAAAGTGCAATAGGAGAACAAAGAGAAAGATTACTTTTAAAGTGGCATGAAGAAACATCAAGTAAGGCTTCTTAAAAGTAAGAGATAAACAGGACTTGGGCAGACAGTACAGAACTATCCTTTAAATCGAAAAAGAGGCAACACTAGAAGTTATACAGTAATGTAAAAGAGAATATTCAAAGTTTCAGATTAAATATCATTTCTCTTTGTATAACTTGTTGGACTACCAATTTTACTGCCCAATTTCAGAGGGGGAAAGTTGGCTAATTTAAAACACTAGGGTTTTTTTTTTTGTAAGTAGACTTTTAAAAATTTTTTTATTTTATATTATAGTTAATTTACAATGTTGGTTAGTTTCAGGTGTACAACAAAGTGATTTGATTATACATATGTTGTACATATAGCTATTCGTTTTCAGATTCTTTTCCCATTTAAAAACACTAGTTCTACATTTTAAAAAATCATAAATATATTATGGAATAGAAGGCAAAATATCATCAATTTTAAAGGCAAATCAAGCAACACCCAACATCTTTTATTCTTCTGCAGAGCCAATTAAAACTATGCCCTCCAAATACGATCAGGATACACATTCATTTGCCTTTAAAGGTATTTTCCTGGAAAACTTAAGAGCAGCAATGGTATAGGACAGGAAGAGGTAACATAAGCAAAAACACGGAGATAGAGAAGTATGAAATTTTGTGTTAAGAAAATAAATTAGTCCAATATCTGAGAGCTAAGATTAGATTTAAAGGACCAATTGTCTTGAATGCTAACTTAGGGAATACAACTTTTTTTTTTTTTTTTTTGCAGTACGTGGGCCTCTCACTGTTGTGGCCTCTCCCGTTGAGCACAGGCTCCGGACGCACAGGCTCAGCGGCCATGGCTCACGGGCCCAGCCGCTCCATAGCGTGTGGGATCTTCCTAAACCGGGGCACGAACCCGTGTCCCCTGCATCGGCAGGCGGACTCTCAACCACTGTGCCACCAGGGAAGCCCGGGAATATGACTTTTAATCAGGGCAGTGAGCAGTCATTAAAGATTTCTAAACTGGAAGGTGACAGGAGTACTATGATTTAAGATGACTGAAGATAATTCTAGCAATCGTATGCAGGGTGAATTTGGACTGAGAGGAAAGAAAAAAGACTATTTAGAATACTATTCTAAAATACAGATGAGATCCAACTCAACATTCCCCTTTGTCACTCTCCCATGCAAAACTGGTCAGTGCCTCCTCTTTGCACTTACAGCAAACTAATAAATGATACTTAATAATACTTAAAACATCTTAGTGTAATTATTTTTTGATATACCTGTCTCTAAAACTTTACTGTGAGGTCTTTGAAGTTGAAGTCATGATACCACCAACCCTCCTGTTCAGGTGTTTACCACTCTATCTGGTGCATAATCTCTGTTAATATTGGAGTGTAAGTCCTTCTATTACTTTTTTCTTTCTATATACATTTTCTCTTCTTTTCCAAAAATTAGATTATAAAATACATATGATTTTATATCCTGCTTTTTTCACTTAAATATTTAAAATGAATATCCCATTCAGTAAATGTTGGAAAATTTTCCATAGATGACACAATATTATGATAATCATCTTACATGAATAAAAAAACTAATGAAATGACATTGTGCAAACTTTAAGATAATCAAATGCTGACTCTAGAATGAAAGTAAAGTGATGAAGAGGATCCAAATATCGAGTTGCACAGACTCTATAGTCCTGCTTACAATATTAAGAAGGGTTCCAGGATTTAGTATACTATTAAAAACAACAACAATAATGACTATAATATTATTAGCAGCTTAAGAGAAGATGCTTTCAGTTTAGAGTTTTACCATATCAGCAGAATTGATTCCATTCCCCCACACCAAATCAAAGGTTCCATTTATGTAGCCTACTTTGTTGGCCACATCTTCAAAGAGCTTTCTGAGAGGTGTAGAAGCTGGTAAATTTAAAGTGATCCGTTCATTCACTGTCTTTGAGTTAGTAGTATCTTGTATTATACATAAGACTCTTGGTTCTTCAGCAGCATTTTCTACCTGAAATTTAAAAAAATATACTATTTATCTTTAAAAATATATATATAATTATGTTTTCTATGATTAAATGAAAAAAATGCCCACAAAATACTATTTTCTCTGTGTGAATACTACTGTTTTATGGCTGAAATATATTCTAATGGATATGTCAAACATATAAAGCACCATATATGTTTGTTTTGGAAAAACTGGGGTATATTTAAGAATCAACCATTGCTCTTGTGGGTATTTGCTTTCACCTTTTAAGGCTGTAAATCAATGATCAACAAGCCCATGAAGACAAGTTTACTTGAGCAATTTTCAGTTGAAAATAACAAAATCTGATCCTTAAAAATGTGTCACTACTATGCTAGCACAGTCCAATCAAGCATTTCTGGGTTTCCTGATGAAACAGAAAGAGAGCTGTGTAGAAATGCAATGAGGATTATATAAGATTGCAAAATCCATAACTAAAGGATAAAAGCAATCAGGCATCCTGACCTTTACTTTGTTGTACCCACAGACCAAAAGTCCAAAAGCCCCATTTATCAGTGTGTTAGGAGCTGACAAGCTTACCCAAATAGATCAGCCAGCAGAGGGGTAAAGGAAAGCAAGGAAAAAATACTTTTCAATTACCAATGTAGAAGGGAGTTAGGGTCACAAATTTTTTCATTCTTTTTTATCTAGTATATAAATCAGAGAAAAAATTTTTAAAGGAGACTTTCTCAAAGAAGCTATGCCTTCCCTCAAGCTGTTGAAGGACACGACTCTTCCACAGCAGTAGTAGGCTACATCAGGCACTTTGGTGAAAGAAGTTCTTTCCCTCCTCCTGTAATGCCCAACTCAATTAATGGTACCATCATCTACCAGCTGCTGAAACCAGAGAGGAGCACCTTCCTCATTTCTTCCCTCTTCTTCAACTCACATAATCACCAAATTCTACCATTTCTATCATCTGAATATCTCTTGAACTATTCCTTTCCTCTTTAATCCTGCCTGCAGCAATGAGAATCTTATCTTAAGATCGTGGCAATAGCTTCTTCCAATCTCATCTTCCTTCAATCCAGAACAGTATTTTAATATGCAAATCTGATCATGTAAATCTCTTGCTTTCCCTCAAAGTCTAGGGCAGCAGTCATTATCTGAGGGACCTCTCGCTATCCCCATAAAAGGCTTTGCACAAATATGAACTGTACAAACTGGTACTGTATACAAGAATGTATTTCTCATCTTTTTTTATAAAAAACACAATAATATTAACCTCAATCTTTTGTTACTTCTATATTATCCATTTTTAAATAAGAACAGTTATTATCATTGACTTGTATTGAAGACAGGACCACCACAAGGTATTTTTGTTTGTTTGGCAGGGTAATACAATTATAATTTGTTTCTGCCATATATAATTTTGGGTTTGTAAGAGATTACTTAAACTAAGGTTAATCCAATTAGTTTAAAACAGAAATAAGTTGCTATAAAAGAAGTATAATGTTTAAGATTGGCTAGCACTATATTTCAGACAAGTCAAAATATTTAATTACCAATAATAACCCATTTAAAAACAAAAGAATACATTTTTTATAAAATAAACAGGATAACAAAGAACAAAAAAGCCTTCAGCTATAAGCTTAAGGTGTTATATTAACACTTGTAATAGATGGTTTTACACATTTTAATCTCAAACTGAGAAACATAAAGTGGACCCTTTTTAACTCTGGTTCACAATAAAGGAACGAGAAACTCTAAATCAATTTCAACTACAAAAGAGCCGCTTTTACACTTTCAACAGTATATTTCAGAGGCAGACTCGAGTTTTCCAGGTGAAAAGCACTACAGCTGCCAGATTTTAAAGCTTCAGATAAGCTGAAGTTGACGGTCCAAGCAAGAGAACTCTACCTAAGAATTCAGAAATCAGAAGTGCTGACATTACAGTATACATAAGAATGATGATATGGTAACATATGGCCATCAGCAGTTCCTGGTTCTTTCCTTAAATAAGTGAGTGCAAGGTACAGGCACTCCAGCCTCCTCTCCTTCCACACCCAGATGTGGGTAATATTACCCCAATGGAATCTCATCTGAAGGCTAAATGTACTCTTGTAAACACAAAATTTAATCTTATGTATGCCTTTTATTCTTTTAATGACAATAGCTTTCTTTTCTGTGCATTGCACATAAGTAATTTTGTTCCTTTTTTTGAAATAGGAAGAGTATAGGGACTTCCCTGGCAGTCCAGTGGTTAAGACTCTGCACTTCCAATGCAGGGGTGTGGGTTCAATCCCTGGTCAGGGAACTAAGATCTCACATGCCACGCAGCGCAGCCAAAAAAAACAAAATAGGAAGAGTATAAAGGAAAAAGTGGAAATCATTTGTAATTCATAACACAGAGATAACTATTACATTTTGGTCTATATTCTTCCAAATATTTTTCCTACACAAGCACAAACAGACATATACATGCACACTTTTTAAACACAAACATTCAGTTAGATATACATGCTGTTTTGAAACTTTTTTTTTTTTTTTTGCGGTACACAGGCCTCTCACTATTGTGGTCTCTCCTGTTGTGGAGCACAGGCTCCGGAAGCACTGGCTCAGTGGCCATGGCTCACAGGCCCAGCCGCTCCGCGGCATGTGGGATCCTCCCGGACCGGGGCACAAACCCACGTCCCCTGCATCAGCAGGCGGACTCTCAACCACTGCGCCACCAGGGAAGCCCTGAAACCCCTTTCTTTACTTATAAATATATCATGTAACCTTTCCTTGTCAAACTTTTTCTAACTCATCATTTTAACAACTGAATAATATTTTATTACATGGATTAATAATAATTTGTTCCATCAATTTAATTTTACTGACTCTTGAGCTAGACTTTATTACACTTTAGAAATAATTTTGTGATGAATGCCTACATAAAACTTTGTGCAGTCCTCTGTTTTTTCTTAAGATTCCTATAAGAATTTCTGGGCCAATCACATATTACTCTTGAATTCAATTCTAGGATAATTTAAACAAACGAAAAACTCTGACCTTTAAAGTTCTAAGCTAGCCACGTGTAAATCTTATTACTTTATCCTCAACCTCCTGGGCCCATTTTTCAGTCCTAATTTAATCTATTACATAGCCATCATCCATAGATTACATCTGAATTTTTGTTATCGTGATTGCCCACACTAATTACACTGAGGCAAAATCTCTTCCCTCCCCCTGCCTCCCAATTTGGGAACTAATTAGAAAAAACTGTTTTTTTCCAATTTTAAGATTTCATCAATAAAGTTGTACCAATCTTTTTATTATAGCTTTTCAAGAGAAAAAGAAATTCTACAATATTATACTAAGCATACAGATTTCCACAATACTTAAATGTAAAAAAGTATTTCTTAGAACTGGGAAAATAGGGGTGTCCTCTTTCTTCTTAATTTCTTTGGAGTTCTACCCCTGATTGGTCCTACTTATGCCCAAAGCAAAAAAATCACCATCTTGAGGTAAATTACAGATGGCTAAAAATTCTTTGCCACTCTTCTTCTTTTTTCTCTTCCCATGAATCTGGGCTGGCCTTGTGGCCAACTAGGACCAACAGAATGTGACAGAAGTGATACTGTGTGATTTAAAGCAGGAAACTTCTGCCTTTGCACCTCTTGGAATGTTCCTCTTATATGCCAGCCAGGCAAAAGAAATCCATTTATCCTGGGACCACCATGCTGTGTTAAAACCCTAACAATCCACCCAGAGAGAAAGTGGCCACTTAGTGGAGCACTGGGGTGCCTGATAAGAAAAGCCTTCTTGGACCTTCCATCCAAAGCCAGTCACCAGCCAGTGCAGCCAAGTAATGATCCGAGATGATGCCATGTGAAGCAGAAAAACTGACTGGCTAAGCCTTTGCCCAAATCCCATCCCACAGAATTGTGAGCAAATAAACTAGTTGTTTTAAGCCACTAAGTTTTGGCGTAGGCTGTTCCACAGTAATAGATAACAGAAACACACCTAAATAAATTTAAGCACATGCAAGTGCTAGTTGGGAAGAATGTGGTGGTGGTGGTATTAGTGATGGTGGTTGGTGGCGGGGGTTCCATTTAAGCACTACACCCAACATTAAGGTAAAGCATCTGAAGACACATCATAATTTAGGGAAGCGAGCACAATTTCTGAGTCAGTAAAAGTTCTATAATGAATAGGAGAAAACAGGTAAGAAAAAACAAATGCAAAGTTTTAGAAAAGCCTAAAGCATGTCCCACTTGGGAAAACATTTCATCTATATTAGGTGAGCTATTAGAAGGGCACAAAGTTCCCTACACAGAAAATCTGGCCAATTACAAAAAAGGTACAAAGTATAAAATTAAAACTACTTATTTGGTGGGCAACTCATAGCAATATTACACTTGTGAGAAAAAGGGTAAAGTCAACAGCAGTTACATTAACACTATATGCTAAGAGAGTATTCTGTCTTTGTGCTCTATGCAGAAACAAAGCCAGATTTCCAAGCAAAGTCTGAAAAAAGAATCCTTGAAAAAACAAAACAAACAAAAATGATAGTCTTATTTACAAAAGGTAAAACATACTGGGATAAAAACACTGAAAACAGATTTCTTCCAAAGGAAGAAACATCTATAGGAACATCTAGAAGTGGTCAACACAGATGGTTCTGTCTAAGGAGTCTCAGGGCCTCTCAAGTCATCTTGTCTCCTATTCTTGGCATTCCAAACAGTTCTAAGTTCAAATCTGAGTTCTCTGAAGTTAACATCATAATTTTTGTTTCATAATAAAATACTTCGTGTTTCTTATTAAAAAAACACAAAACAAGGTGTATAATTAATGCATATATTTAGAATGGCATTAGCATGCAGAAAACAATATCAAACACAATTCAAAGTTAACAAGATTAAGATTTTTCTAAGAAAAAAATTAATATGAATAATTTAAAAACATTACAAAGGGACCTCTTTACCTCTAAATTTTATAGTCAACCCATTTTCTCTCAAGACTTTCTTCCTTTCAGTGTTATTACAAATGATAATACTATGGTTGCAAACTTAAAAATGCGCGCGCGCGCGCGCGCACACACACACACACACACACACACACACACACAGAGTCCATTTTATCTACTACTTGATAAAGAAACTGCTATGAGCTTATAAGCGCTAGAGCATTACCCTTCTGGGTATCCACAGCTCACGGCTAATATACTGCCACAGACTAAAAAAAAAAATTGATGGTATAAATATTTTTGCTCACTGAAGTTTATTAAATTTATCAGCCTCATTCAGACTGTGCATTTTTACTTAAACAAGTAACAAGTAGTGCTGGGAGTCTTAACTTACATGAGAAAAAGATTATTTTATTTTTAAGATCCTCCCTCCACTCCACTCCAACTCCCCCAGCAAACCCTAAAATATTACATGATATTTTTCTACGTGGCCTCTTGCCAGAGATCACTTGAAGAGGACAGAAGAGATTAAATAAAGAACCTTGAACTTAGAGCTAAAGGGACCTGAGGAAAGTGAGATATTAAGTAAAGGTTAGAATGGGATGCTACATCACAGGACTGTTTAGGTTTGTAGTGCATACAGGCTGTCAGGAAGGTAACAGTTCTATTTAATTCTTCAAATAAGATGTCTGGGTTTTGACTCTGTAAATTATTAACTTAATCCCAGCACTATTAATATTTCAGAAAATAAATACATCCGTAAAAAATAGACAACTATTATACCCAAAAGTCAAAACTAAACGTTCTATAGTTTTTATATCAGTTTTCCACCTCATTCACTTGTTAAAGACAAGGTACTATCAGACATACATTCATTTAAGGTGACTTTCTTATTATTAAAATCAGGTAAAATAAATAAATAAACAAAATGAAAAATAAATAAAATCAGGTAGAAATAAAATAGCCAAACAAGCATAAAACTTAAGACATGCCTTATTATTAAATAAAAATACTAACATGCTGTTACTTGCTCTGCTGATTATCACACTAATGCAATTACATCAGCAGTCTACCTGTAAAAATTTCTTCTTCATTTCATCAAAGATATTTTGTCTGCATCTCCAAAACACATCCTATGGTGTGTAAGAACAAAATGAATTACAAATTATTTCTTTAAAATAAAGAGGTAAGACAGTGAAATGAGAACAATTAACCTAAAAACATTTTTGCAACAAAATATGTATGAATTAAAGTATTACTATATCATCTAAGATTTCATTCATAAATTACATTTGTAGTTTTAATCTTAGGCCTCAATTACTCTTTTTTTTTAAATAAATGTATTGGGGGCTTTCCTGGTGGCACAGTGGTTGAGAATCCGCCTGCTGATGCAGGGGACACGGGTTCATGCCCTGGTCCGGGAAGATACCACATGCTGCGGAGCGGCTAGGCCCGTGAGCCACGGCCGCTGAGCCTGCGCGTCCAGAGCCTGTGCTCCGCAACGGAAGAGGCCAAAACAGTGAGAGGCCCGCGTACCGCAAAAAAAAATAATAAATTTATTTATTTATTTATTTTTGACTGTGTTGGGTCTTCGTTGCTGCACACGGGCTTTCTCTAGTTGTGGCAAGTGGGGGCTACTCTTCGTTGTGGTGCGCGGGCTTCTCATTGCAGTGGCTTCTCTTGTTGGGGAGCACAGGCTCTAGGCACGTGGGCTTCAGTTGTTGTGGCACACGGGCTCAGTAGTTTTGGCGTACGGGCTTAGCTGCTCCATGGCATGTGGGATCTTCCCGGACCAGGGCTTGAACCCGTATCCCCTGCATTGGCAGGCAGATTCATTCATTCGTTCATTCATTCATTCATTCATTCATGGCTGTGTTGGGTCTTCGTTTCTGAGCGTGGGCTTTCTCTAGTTGCAGCGAGCGGGGGCCACTCTTCATTGCGGTGCGCGGGCCTCTCACTGTCATGGGCTCTCTTGTTGCGGAGCACAGGCTCCAGACACTCAGGCTCAGTAGTTGTGGCTCACGGGCCTAGTTGCTCCGCGGCATGTGGGATCTTCCCAGACCAGGGCTCGAACCCGTGTACCCTATATTGGCAGGCAGGTTCTCAACCACTGCGCCACCAGGGAAGCCCGTCAGGCAGATTCTTAACCACTGCGCCACCAGGGAAGCCCCTCAATTACTCTTGTAAGGTTACTGAAAACCTACATTATGGTGATAAAAAATAATATTAACATGGAAAACAACCACATTTTAACAAAGAGTAGGAGCTTCAGAACTGTGTATAAGTCAAATGTTCTAAGTCATATTTTGCTAGTTTTATTGAGATATAATTAACATATAATTCTGTAGCAGTTTTAAGGGCTACAACATAATGATTTGATATATGTATATACTGCAAAATGATTAATTACTACAATAAGTTTAGTTAACATCCATCATCTCACATAGTTACAACTTTTTTGTCCTTGTAATAATAACTTTTAAGTTCTATTCCCTTAGCAATTTTCAGATATACAATACAGTATTGTTAACTATAGTCATCACACTGTATATTACATTCAGAACTTATTTATCTTATAACTGGAAGTTTGTATCTTTTGACCACCTTCACCTATTTACACAACTCCCATCCCCCCATCTCTGGCAACCACCCATCTGTTCTGTGTTGTTAAGAGTTCAGTTTTTCAGATTCCACATATAAGTAAATCATATAGTATTTGTCTTTCTCTTTCTAAGTCACTATTTTGAGACCATTAAAGGAACTCTGCAAGGAAACCAAAAGATCCCCGATTTTGCTACCTTATGAATTTAGATTTTTCACATTATAAATACTATTAAAGTAAAGCTGCTTAACATTACCCCCTACAGCTATTTTCTTTTAATATCTCTTCCTTATTTTAAAAGCTTATTTTAGCAAATCAAGAAAATACAGAAATATATAAAAGGAAATAAGGATAACCTATAATCAAGAGATAATCTCTTGAAAAATCTTGATTTTACATCCCAAACTTCTTCTGTACAAATTTCGTTTTCCTCCACCTTCTTTAATTAATAAAAAGAACCCAACATATTGTTTTAAAAGGTGCTTTTTATCACTCATAGTAGCTTAGATACTATTCTATATCAATTAAAAAATTTTACCTCATTTGCTTTTACAATAGAAATGTATTTCTATTATAATAGTAATACATATTTTTTGACAAGCAAGTCTAAAATAACTCCTATAGCAATTATTAAAAATTTGATATACATCCTATTAGATCCCTCTCCATTTTATGCATATATTATATAAAGATTATTAACCAAAAAAGATCATTCCGAACACCATCGTTTGAATTCTGCTCCTTTTCCCTCAACACTCACTCATCTTTCTGGGTCAAAACATTTAGTTTAAAAACTGCAGTGTTCCATTATATAGGCAAAACATAATTTATTTAACTAATCTATTAATGGGCATTTAGACACCTTCAAATTTTCACTACAGCTTTGCGTATTTGTACAATTTTTTTCCCTAAAGTTTATTTCCTAAAGAAAGAATTCTAGATCAAAGGTTATGTACTCATTTTTAGGATTTTTTTGATACCTGCTGCCAATACGCTATCTCTTCCACAAATAAGAATTAAACTACAACTATCTGTCAAACACTGTTTTAGGTGCTGAGAAAATAGCAGTGAACAAAAGCCCTTGCCCTCAAGGAGATGACACTGTACAGGGGAAATTCAAAATAAACAAATCTAAACCATCAGGTATCCACCAGCCTCAGAGTCTTTGCATTTCTGTACACTGTACCTGGGATGCTCTTCCTTCAGATATCCTTTCTCAAGTATCATTGTGATGGCTTTAAAATGTGGCCACAAATTCTTTGACATGCCTCCCAGCAAGATTAGGAGTCTAAGTCCAGTCCCTTTTAATATGGGCCAGCCTTAGTGACTTCCTGTGACACATAACATTACTTTCAAGGCTGGGCTAGAAAACAGGAAAGGCAACACAGCTTCTTCCTGGCTTTCTTTCAGATGCTCACCCTTGGAACCTGGCCATTATGCTGTATCGGAGCCACGCAGCCACATGGAAAGGTCATGTATATATGTTCTAGCCACAACCCAACTGAGATCCCATCTGGCAACCAGCATCAACAACCATACATGTGAGGAAGTATTCAGATGATTCCAGACCCCAGCCTTTCAGATGCCCCAACTGACGCCTAGCAGAGCAGAGCAAGCTGTCTCTCTTCAGCCTGGCCCAAATTGCACGTCCATGAGCAAAAGTCATTAAGTGTGGGTGTAGGCTATTATAAAGAAAAAAATAACCAAAATAGCTAGTTTCTCAAACTGGTCCTCTTCTCACCATTCTATTTAAAATTGCAATCCTCTTCATCTCCCTTCCTTCAGGTTTCTCCATAGTATACTTATAGCCACCTGATATATTTGTTTATATTTTACTTGTTTATTGTTAACTCCAAAAAACTTCCATTATGAGCTAAGATGAAATAGCAGACTGGATTTACCCTCTCCACCTTAAACAACTAAAAAGAAGAGATGAAATATATGAAACAATAGTTTAAAAATATTATTAAATAACAGGTAACACAGGACAGTGATCCCTGTGAAAACAAACAAAAAAGGTAAGCTACCTTCCAGGCTGCAGTGCAGGGAGAGAGAACCCAGTTAAAGTTCAGCAATCTTCCTGAGCTGAAAAGATAAGGTTAGAAGTTCAAGTGGGTCAATTCAGCTAGAATTTACAGAGAAGAATACTGAAGAGAAGAAAGATGTGCAAATAGCATGCTCCAGAGATATGTAGTGGTCCTCCCTAAGTACTCACCAGCATATGCATGTGAAGAAACTACCTGAGGCAGGGGAAAGCACCACAGGAAAGAATCCCTGGAGCTCACTTCAGTTCCTACCAGCCAAAGTGAAAAAAATTTCATAATACACGGGGCTCAGATAAGAGTACACAGAAGAGTATTGTCTCAGTAGTGGGACCAAATTAGGCCTAATCTAAAGGCTATTCTGGATCAAACTTACAACACATTTTAAAAGCAAGCCTCAAAAGGATCAAAATGTTTACAAGTAAATTAAAACTCTGTCAGAGAACAAACCTCAAGAATATCTATGGAAATTAAAAATACCCAGCACCCATCAACATAAAATTCAGTGTTTGGCATCCAATCCAAAATAAACAGGCATGCATCAAAGTAGGAAATGATGACCCATAATGAGGAGAAAAATCAATCAATGAAAACCTACCCAGATATAATACAGATGATATAATTAATAGACAAGAATATAAAAAGTTTATAACTATATTCTACATTTTAAGAAGGTACAGGAAAGAATGCAAAGGAAATAAATGAAAGATATATTAAAGATTCAACTCAAGTGGAGACAAGGTGGCAGAGTTGAAGGACTTGAGCTCATCTCCTCTCACAAAAACACCAAAATCACAACTAACTGCTGAACAACCATTGACAAAAAAGAATGGAACCTACCAAAAAAGATATTCTACATCCAAAGACAAGAAGCCATAACGAGGCAGTATGAGGAGGGCTTTTGCGATATAATCAAATCCCATACCCACCAGGTGGGCGACCCACAAACTGAAAAATAATTATATCGCAGAGGTTCTCCTACAGGAGTGAGAGTTCTGAGCCCAGCGTCAGGCTCCCCAGCCTGGGGGTCTGGCATCAGGAGGAGGAGCCTCGAGAGCATTTGGCTTTGAAGGTCAGGGGGGCTTGAGCTGCATAGGACTGGAGGAGACAGAGACTCCACTCTTGGAGGGCACACACAAGGTTTCACATGCACTGGGACTCAGGGCAAAGCAGTGACTCCATAGGAGCCTGGGCCAGACCTAGTTGCGGGCCTTAGAGGGTCTCCTGGGGAGGCGGGGTTCAGCTGTGGCTCACTGTGGGGGCAAGGACACTGCTGGCAGAGACTCCAGAGAATACACATCTGCGTGAGCTCTTCTGGAGGTGGTCATTTTGGCACCGAGACCTGGCCCCTCCAAACAGCCTGCAGTCTCCAGTGCTGTGACGCCTCAGGCCAAACAACCAAGAAGGTGGGAACAGAGCCCCACCATCAGCAGACAGGCTGCCTAACATCTGTCCTGAGTGCACAGCTGCCTCTAAACATACCCCCTGACATGGTCCTGCCCACCAGAGGGACAAGAACCAGCTCCACTCACCAGGGGGCAGCTACAGTCCATCCCACAGGAAGTTGCACAAGCCCCTGGACCAACCTCACCCACCAAGGGGCAAACACCAGAAGCAAGTGCAACTACAAACCTGCAGCCTGAAAAACAGAGATCACAAACACAGAAAGTTAGACAAAATAAGACGGCAGAGAAATATGTTACAGGTAAAGGAACAAGATAAAACCCCAGAAGAACAACTAAGTGAAGTGGAGGTAGGCAATCAGCCTGAAAAAGAATTTAGAGTAATGACAGTAAAGATGATTCAACATCTCGGGAAAAGAATGGAGGCACAGACCGAGAAGATACAATAAATTTTTAACGAAGAGCTAGAAAATTTAAAGAACAAACAGAGATGAACCGTACAATAACTGAAATGAAAAATAAATAAGAAGGAATCAATAGCAGAATAAATGAGACAGAAGGATGAATAAGTGACCTGGAGGAGAGATTGGTGGAAATCACAGCTGTGGTGTGAATAAAGAAATAAGAATAAAGAAAAAAAAAAAGAATGAAAAGAAATGAGGACAGTCTAAGAGACATCTGGGATGACATTAAATGCATCAACATTCACATTATAGAGGTCCCAGAAGGAAAAGAGAGAGAAAGGGCCTGAAAAAATATTTGAAGAGACAATAGTCAAAAACCTCCCTACCGTGGGAAAGGAACCACTCACTCAACTCCAAGAAGTGCGGACAATCCCATATAGAATAAACCCAAGGAAGAACATGCCAAGACACATATTAATCAAGTTGACAAAAATCGAAGACAAAGAGAAAAAAACATTAAAAGCAACAAGGGAAAAGCAACAAATAACATACAAGGGAATCCCCATACAGTTATCAGATGATTTTTCAGCAAAAACCCTGCAGGCCAGAAGGGAGTGGCATGATATATTTAAAATGATGAAAGGGAAAAACCCACAACCAAGAATACTCTACCCAGCAAAGCTCTCGTTCAAATTTGATGGAAAAATCAGGCAAGCAAAAGCTAAGAGAATTCAGCACCACCACACCAGCTTTACAACAAATGTTAAAGGAACTTCTCTAGGCATAAAAGAAAAGGTCACAACTAGAAAAACGATAATTACAAATGGGAAAGCTCACTAGTAAAGGCAAACATACAGTAAAAGTAGGAAACAGTCCACACAAAAATATTATATAAAAATCAGCAATCATGAGAATACAAATGCAGGATATTGGAAATGCATTTGAAATCAAGAGACCAGCAACTTAAAACAATCTTGTATATATACATATAGAGACTGCTATATCAAAACCTGATGGTAACCGCAAACCAAAAATCTACACTAGATACACAAACTTAAAGATTGTTTTTTTTTTGGTTTTTTTGCAGTACGCGGGCCTCTCACTGCCGTGGCCTCTCCCGTTGCGGAGCAACAGGCTCCGGACGCGCAGGCTCAGCGGCCGTGGTTCACGGGCCCAGCCGCTCTGTGGCATGTGGGATCTTCCTGGACCGGGGCACAAACCCGTGTCCCCTGCATCGGCAGGCAGACTCTCAACCACTGCGCCACCAGGGAAGCCCCACAAACTTAAAGAAAAAGTAATCCAAACACAACTCTAAGGATAGTCATCAAATCACAAATGAACAAAAGAGGAATGAAAAAAAAAGAGCTACAAAAACAAATCCTAAATAATTTTTTTTAATTGCAAGAAGAACATACATATTGATAACTACCTTAAATGTAAATGGATTAAATGCTCCAACCAAAAGACACTGATAGGTGAATGGATACAAAAACAAGACCCATGTACATGCTGTCTACAAGAGACTCACTTCAGTTCTAGGGACACATATAGAATGAAAGTGAAGGAATGGAAAAGGTTATCCTATGCAAACGGAAATCAAAAGAAAGCTGAAGTAGCAATATTCATATCAGACAAAACAGACTCTAAAATAAAGACTGTTACGGGACTTTCCTGGTGGCACAGTGGTTAAGAATCTGCCTGCCAATCTAGGGGACATGGGTTCAATTCCTGGTCTGGAAAGACCCCACATGTTGAGAAGCAACTAAGCATATGCACCAAAACTACTGAGCCTGTGCTCTAGAGCCCACGAGCCACAACTACTAAGCCCGCAAACCACAACAACTGAAGCTCATTGCCCTAGAGCCCATGCGCCACAGCTACTGAGCCCACATGCTGCAACTACTGAAGCCTGTGCGCCTAGAGCCCATGCTCTGCAACAAGAGAAGCCACCGCAATGAGAAGCCTACGCACCGTGATGAAGAGTAGCCCCCTCTCGCCACAACTAGAGAAAGCCCATGCACAGAAACAAAGACCCAACACAGCCAAAAATAAAAATTTTTAAAAAACTGTTACAATAAAACTAAATGTGTACAAAAAAAATAATTTAAAAAATTTTAAAAAATGGAATAAAATAAAATAAAGACAGTTACAAGAGAAATAGAAGGACACTACATAATGATCAGGGATCAACCCAAGAAGATATAACAATCATAAATATCTATGCTCTCAACATAGGAGTGCCTCAATATATAAAGCAAATGTTAACAACCAAAAAAGGAGAAATTGACAGTAACACAATAATAATGGGGGACTTTAACACTGCTACTTACATCAATGGACAGATCATCCAGACAGAAAATCAATATGGAAACACAGGCCTTAAATGACACATTAGACCAGATGGACTTAATTGATATTTATAGAACACTGCATCCAAAATCAGCAGAATACACATTCGTCTCAAGTGCACATGGAATATTCTCCAGGATAGATCACATGGTGGGCCACAAAGCAAACGTTGGTAAATTTAAGAAAAATGAAATCATATCAAGCACCTTTTTGGACTACAACACCAAGAGATTAGAAATCAACTATAAGAAAAAAACCTGTAAAAACACACAAACACGTGGAGGCTAAGCAATATATTACTAAACAACTAATGGATCAGTGAAGAAATCAAAGAAAAAACCAAAAAATACCTAGACACAAATGAAAATGAAATCACAACAATCCAAAAGCTTTGGGACACAGCAAAAGTAGTTTTAAGAGGGAAGTGTATAGCAATACAATTTTACCTCAGGAAACAAAAAAAATCTTAAATAAACAGCCTAAACTTACACCTAAAGCAACTAGAAAAAGAAGAACAAAATCCAAAGTTAGTAGAAGGAAAGAAATCATAAAGATCAGATCAGAAATAAATGAAATAGAGATGAAGAAAACAATAGAAAAGATCAATGAAACTAAAAGCTGATTCTTCGAAAAGATAAACAAAATGGATAAACTGTTAGCCAGACTCACCAAGAAAAAAATGGAGAGGGCTCAAATCAATAAAATTAGAAATGAAAAAGAAGTTCCAACTGACACCACAGAAATACAAAGGATCATAAGAGACTACTACAAGCAAATATATGCCAATAAAGTGGATAACCTGGAAGAAATGGACAAATTCTTAGAAAGGTACAACCTTCCAAACCTGAACTAGGAAGAAATAGAAAATATGTACAGACCGATCACAACTACTGAAATTGAAATTGTGATTAAAGAACTTCGAACAAACAAGAGTCCAGGACCAGATGGCTTCACAGGGGAATTCTGAACATTTAGGGAAGACTTAACAACTACTCTTCTAAAGCAAACAGTATGATACACCACATTAACAAATTGAAGAATAAAAACCATATGATCATTTCAATAGATGCAGAAAAAGCTTTGACAAAATTCAACACCCATTTATGATAAACACTCTCCAGAAAGTGGGCATGGAGGGAACCTACCTCAACATAATAAAGGCTATATATGACAAACCCACAGCTAACATACTCAATGGTGAAAAGCCGAAAGCATTTCCTCTAAGGTCAGGAATAAGACAAGGATGTCCACTCTCGTCACTTTTATTCAACATAGTTTTGGAAGTCCTGGCAATGGCATGGCAATCAAAGAATAAAAATAAATAAAGGAATCCAAATTGGAAAAAAAGAAGTTAAACGGTTACTGTTTCCAAATGACATGATACTATACATAGAAAATCCTAAAGATGCTAACAGAAAACTACTAGAGCTCATCAATCAATTCAGAAAGTTGCAGGATAAAAAATTAATACATAGATCTCTCTTGCATTTCTATACACTAACAATGAAAGATCAGAAAGAGAAACTAAGGAAACATTCTCATTTGCCATTGTAAAGAATAAAATACCTAGGAATAAACCTACCTAAGGAGACAAAAGACCTGTACTCTGAAAACTATAAGATGCTGAAGAAAAAAAATTAAAGATGACACAAACAGATGGAGAGATATATCATGTTCCTGAATGGAAGAATCAATCAAAATGACTACACTATCCAAGGCAATCTACAGACTCAAAGCAATTCCTATCAAATTACCAATGGCATTTTTCACAGAACTAGAGAAAAAAAAATTTTAATTTGTATGGAAACACAAAAAACCCTGAATAGCCAAAGTAATCCTGAGAAAGAAAAATGGAGCCGGAGGAGTCAGGCTCCCTGACTTCAGACTATACTACAAAGCTACAGTAATCAAAACAGTATGGCACTGGCACAAAAAAAGAAATGTAGATTAATGGAACAGGATAGAAAGCCCAGAGATAAACCCACGCACCTATGGTCCACTAAACTATGACAAAGGAGGCAAGAATATACAATGGAGAAAACACAGTCTCTTCAATAAGTAGTACTGGGAAAACTGGATAGCTACATGTAAAAGAATGAAGTTAGAACATTGTCCAACACCATACACAAAAATAAACTCAAAATGAATTAAAGGTCTAAATGTAAGACCAGATTCTATAAAACTCTTAGAGGAAAACACAGGCAAAACACTCTTTGACATAAATTGCAGCAAGATCTTTTTCAATTCACCTCCTAGAGGAATGGAAATAAAAACAAAAACAAATGGGACCTAATTAAACTGAAAAGCTTTTGCACATCAAAGGAAACCATAAACAAAATGAAAAGACAACCCACAGAATGGGAGAAAATATTTGCAAATGGTGTGACTGACAAGGGATTAATCTCCAAAACATACAAACAGCTCATGCAGCTCAATATCAAAAAAACAAACAATCCAATCAAAAAATGACCATAAGATCTAAATAGACATTTCTCTAAAGACGACATATAGATGGCCAAAAAGCACATGAAAAGATGTTCAACATTGCTAATTATTAGAGAAATGCAAATCAAAACTACAATGAGGTATCACCTCACATTGGTCAGAATGGTCATCATCAAAAATTCTACAAACAATAAATGCTGGAGAGAATGTGAAGAAAAGGAAATCCTCCTACACTGTTGGTGGGAATGTAAATTGGTACAACCACTATGGAGAACAGTATGGAGGTTCCTTAAGAAATTGAAAACAGAACTACCATATAATGCAGCAATCCCACTCCTGGGCATCTATCTTGAGAAAACCATAATTCCAAAAAATGCATGCTCCCCAATGTTCATTGCAGCACTGTTTACAACAGTCAAGACACGGAAGCAACGTAAAGGTCCATCAATGAATGGATAAAGAAGATGTGGTAGATACACACGATGGAATATTAGTCAGCCATAAAAAAGAATGAACTAATGCCATTTGCAGCAACATAGATGGATCTAGAGATTATCATACTAAGTGAAGTAAGTCAGACAGAGAAAGACATCACTTATAGCTGGAATCTACAAAAATGATACAAATGAACTTATTTACAAAATAGACTCACAGGGCTTCCCTGGTGGCGCAGTGGTTGAGAGTCTGCCTGCCGATGCAGGCGACACGGGTTCGTGCCCCGGTCCAGGAGGATCCCACATGCCACGGAGCGGCTGGGCCCATGAGCCATGGCCGCTGAGCCTGCGCGTCCGGAGCCTGTGCTCCGCAACGGGAGAGGCCACAACAGTGAGAGGCCCGCATACCGCAAAAAAAGAAAAAAAAAAAAAAAAAGACTCACAGACTTGGAAGATAAATTTATGTTTACCAAAGGGGAAAGGGGGTGGGGAGAGATAAATTAGGAGTCTGGGCTTAACATATACACACTACGATATATAAAATAGGTAACCAACAAGGACCTACTGTATAGCGCAGGGAACTCTACTCAATGTTCTATAACAACCTATATGGGGAAAAAATCTGAAAAAGAATGGATATATGTATATGTATAACTGAACCACTCTGCTCTACACCTGAAACTAACATAACATTGTAAATCAGCTATACCCAAAATAAAAATTCAATTATAAAAAAGCATGACTTGAACATTAAATGCTATGAAAGAAAAGATTAATAAACTCAATTATAGAAAAAGGAAATTTAAAAAAGGATCCAACTCAAATTTCTAAAGATGAAAAGTACAATGTCTGAGACGAAACATAGAATGGATGGGGTTAACAGATTAGGTACCACTGAACAAAAGATTATATAAACCATTTGAAGACACAGCAATAGAAACTATCACAAATGAGACAAAGAGAGGAAAAAACCATACACACACACACACAGAGAACAGAAAAGTGGGACAACTTTCTTATCAGAAACCAAGGAGGCCAGAAGGAAGTTGCACAATATTTTTCAGGTGCTCACAGAAAATAACTGTTAACCCAAGAGCCCTTAACCAGAAAAATGTCCTTTAAGAATGACCCAGAAATTGCTTCTGTAACCAAGCAGAATTCAAGACATGCTCAGATAAAAGAAAGCTAAAAGAATTTGTCTCCAGTAGAAATACCCTAAAGGAATGGCTAAAGGAAGTTCTCTAAACAAAAAAGGAAATGATTAAAGGGGAACCTTAGAACATCAGGAAAAAAAAAAGAACACAGTTAGCAAAATATGGCTAAATAGAATACATTTTCCTTCTCCTCTTCAGTTTTTATTATATGTTTGACAGTTGAAGCACAAGTTAAGAGACTGCTTGATGTGGTTATAAATGTATGTAGAGGAAGTATTTAATTCAATTATATTGTAGACAGGGGAGGGTAACAAGACATAAAGGGAGGTAATGTTTCTACATTTCAATTAAACTGATAAAATAATGACACCAGTAGACTGTGATAAACTTGTATATACACAGAAGAACCACTAAAAAAGCTATTACAAGAGGATATGATCAAAATCAGTATGGAAAAATCAAAACGAAATTTTAAAAAATATTCAAATAACACAAAGGAAGGCAAGTGAAAGATAACAGCAAAATGAAAAACAGAAAACAAAATAAAATGGGAGGTTTATGCTAACATGTTAATGATTACATTAAATATAAATGACCTAATCACACCAATTAAAAGAGAGTTAGGAGGGTAAATTAAAACTATATGCTGTCGGGCTTCCCTGGTGGCGCAGTGGTTGAGAGTCTGCCTGCCGATGCAGGGGACACGGGTTCGTGCCCCAGTCCGGGAAGATCCCACATGCCACGGAGCGGCTGGGCCCGTGAGCCATGGCCGCTGAGCCTGCGCGTCCGGAGCCTGTGCTCCACAGCCGGAAAGGCCACAACAGTGAGAGGCCCGCATACCACAAAAAAAAAAAAAAAAAAAAAAAAACTATATGCTGTCTCGAAGAAACTCAGACACACACACCTACACACACAAAGATGTACACCCATAGATAACACATACTATGTCAAATACATGATATACATAAAACACTTTAAAATAAATTTACATATAAGATATATATTTCATGTAAAATATTTAGTATGAAAGTAAAAAAGGGAAAAAATGTACCATGCAAACATCAATCAAAGAAAGCAAGAGTTAATTTTAAAAATTAATATCAGTTAAAGTAGACTTCAGAACAAAGAAAATTATCAGAGATAGAGAGAAACATATAATGATAAAAGGGCCCATCCACTAAGAAGGCATAGCAATCCTAAATTTGTATGAACCAAACAGAGCTGCAAAATTTGTGAAGCCAGAACCAGTAAAACTAAAATAATAAAATAACTCTACAATAATTAGGAGACTCCAACAACTCTCTCAACAATTGCTACAACAACTAAACAGAAAATAAGCAAGGACACAGAAAAAAACCAACAATACCATCAACCAACAGAACCTAATTAACATTTGTAAAGGGACAGAATATACATTCTGTCCAGATGCACTTGGAACATATTCCAAGACAGGCCATATCCCAGGTCATAAAACAAATTTTAACACATTTAGAAGAACTACAATCAAATAGAGTATATTCTCTGCTCATAATAGGACAACAGAAGATCTAAATAAATAAAGCAACATAATGTATTCTTACACTGTAAGACTCAACATAGTAAAGATGTCAATTCTTCCCAAACAAAAATACAGTTTTTAAAGCAAGTCCTATCAAAATCCCAGCAAGTTTTTTTGAAGATATAGACAAGAATATTCTGAAACTTATATGGAAAGGCAAAGGAACTAGAATAACTAAAAAGATAAAGTGAGAGGACTCTGTCTACTCAATTTTAAGACTTATCATACAGCTAGAGTAATCAAGACTGTGTGGTATTGGTAGAGGAATAGACATAGAGATCAATGGAATACAATAGAGAGCCACACAGATATGCCCAACTGATTTCTGACTAGGTGTAAAAGCAACTCAATGGAGGAAAGAGTGTCTTTTCAACAAATGGTACTGGAATAATTGGACATCCATGGGCAAAAAAATATAATAATAATCCTGGACCTAAGTCTCTCACCTTATACAAAAAGTAACTAAATACAGATCATGAACTTAAATGAAAAATGTAAACCTATAAAACTTTTAGAAAAAAAACATAGGAAAAAATCTTCTAGAGCTAAGGATAGGCAGAGTTCTCAGACCTGACACCAAAAGCATGATTTACAAACAGAAAAATTGATAAACTGGATGTAATCAAAACTGAAATATCTATTTTGCAAAGACCCTGTTAAGAAAGAAAAGACAGGGAATTCCCTGGCGGTCCAGTGGTTAGGACTCAGCACTCTCACTGCCAAGGGCCAAGGTTCAATCCCTGGTCAGGGAACTAAAAATCCCACACACACACACACAAAAAAAGAATGAAAAGACAAGCTCCTGACTGGGAGAAAATATTTCAAACGACATAACTGACAAAGGACTAGTATCTAGACTATACTGTAAAGAACTCTGAACACCTAACAATAAAAAAGCAACAATATAATTAGAGCACAGGCAAAAATCATGAGCTACATTTCAATGAAGAAAACAGATGACAAGTAAGCACACAAAAAGATGGTCAACATCATTAGCCATTAGATAAATACAAATTAAACCACAATGAGATATGACCACACACCTATCAGAATGGCTAAAATTAAAAATAGTGGCAACACCAAATGCTGACAAGGATGCAGAAAAATTGGATCTCTCATAATTTCCTGCTGGGAAGTAAAATGGTACAGCTACTCTAGAAAACCATTTGGTAATTTCTGAAAAAACTAAATATGCAACTACCATACAACCCAGCAACTGTACTATTCAACAGTTATCACAGAGAAATGAAGAATTATGTTCACACAAAAACCTATACATGAATTTTATAGCAGCTTTACTCATAATATCCAAAAACCGTAAATAATCTAGATGTCCTTCGACAGCTGAATGGAAACAAACTGTGGTACATCCATACCAAGGACATTAATAAGCAAAGGAACAAACTGTTGATACATGGGACACCCAGAGAAGCCTCCAGAGAATTATATATTAAGTATAAAAGGCCAAGTCCAAAAGGTTGCATACAGTAAGATTCCATTTATACAACATTTTTGAAATGACCAAATATAGAAATGGAAAACAGCTAAGAGATTGCCAGGAATCAAAGAGGGGCTGGGAGTGGGAGGGAAGTGAGTGTAGTTATAAAAGGGCAACATGAGAGATCCTTGTGGAGATGAAAATGTTCTGTATCTTGACTGTATCAATGCCAATACCTTTATTGTTATATTGTACTATAGTTTACATGATGTTGCCATTAGGGGGAACTGGATACAGAGTACATGATACCTCTTTTTTATTTCTCAGAACTACAGATGAAACTATAACTAACTCAAAATTAAAAGTTTAATTTAAAAATAATACATCTGCCTATCCTGCTACTCTTCCACCTCTCTTCTCCTAGAGACTAAAAGATGATTGCCTGTTTTAAACCTTGGAGTGAAGTGGGGGTGGTACTCCTGAGGACATGTAGTCACAGACTGGCCCTCATGTTGATTTGCAGCCCCAATTCATACTATCTGTGTGGTATTTAAAAAAACCCACAAGTTAAGAATTACTTTGAAAATGGTTCCACAACAGTAGTACTCCCAGATACATGGCAGAAACAATCACAATTTTCTTCTGAAAGAAGCCATCTGTATTCCAAAGCTCATATAATTTCCATAAAAATTATTTTCACAATTACAAAACATATGAACAGCTCAAAATTGTTTTTTTAATCACTAAATACATAAGAAAAAAGGCACCATGAGTGAGAGTCAGCAAAGAATAAAACATAGCAGATGACATACAATAAAAGTTTCAACATTGAAACTATTGGCAACATTATAAAAGAAAAATGCTTCAAGAAATAAAAAAGAACTTTGAATTCATGAGTAGACGTTGGCAATCAGCAGGCTTTTAAAAGTAACAAACAGAATTCCTAGAAAAGGATATAATAATAAAAGTAAAAATCACAAAGTTTAAATGTATTTAAAATATTGAAGAATTAATGAATCTCATATGATAGAACTAAAATTTTCTAAACTTTTAGTGACAGAACAACGTAAAACATTAGAGTAAAAGAGGCATGAAGGATACAGTAAAAAGGATACATCCAGGTGAAGGGAGAGAGAATGGAAGTTGAGAAAATTTAAATACATGATGAACTTCAACAACCAATGGAGGATACCAAATCAGATTCAAGAAACCCAACAAATTTCAAGCAAAGTAAATACAGAGTTTACATGCAGGCAGGGAGAAATGAGAGATTACCTTTAAATAAACTAAAACAATTAGATTTTCAGTTGATTTCTCAACAGCAAAAATGGAAGCCAGAAGACTGAAGCATACCCTTAATCTTCTAAATAATAGTAACTGGTAGCCCAGAATGCTATATACAGCAAAAATGTCTTTTAGGAATACAAAACCAAAGATTTTTATGACCAGTAGATCCTCATTAAAGAAACCCTTAAAAAGGTATTTTTCTTCTTTACCAGTTTTTATGCTTCGGCACTCAGTGTTTTTTTTGTCTAAGAATCTTTTCTAAGGTCTAAAATCCCAGTCAACATCTGTCTATAACCACATAAGAGACTCCAAGTGAGAACCACTCGTTTGAGGCAGGTCAATTCTTAGACCTATGAGAGACTTGTATCCTCATCATCACAAAAGACTACAAAAGCTTGAGGCATCATATGCTCTTAGAACTTCATTGAAAGTTCATGATGAAAGAGAGGATGTTTCCTCTTCTGTCTTCCTGTTTATATTACGGAAAATTATATTTCACAGTAACCTTTCAAAAAAGTGTATCATGGGCAGAAGGAAAAGTAATCCTAGAGAGTAAGAGATGAATTCTGATCTAGCCTGACAACAGTGAGACATACCTGATTTCTACTAAACAACTATAATGGTGCCATAATCATGTCACCAGGAGGACAACTTTCTAGAAAAACCACCACCAAGCTCAATGCACATGCAATGTCTAAACAAAGTGCTTATATGGGATTGGCCAAAAAGTTTGTTCGGGTGTTTCCCAAATGAACTTTTCTGGCCAATCCAATATATTGTCAGCTAATCATAGGCATGGAGAAAAAGACTGTTGATGGATTTCAGCTTTGAAAAACCATATTCCCTCTCTTGAGTCTTGTGTCACTTCCTCACTCCCATGTCTCTGTACTAGATCTAGTTCCCTCTTTGGTAGTAACATTTTTACTCAGTGTTTAAATTCTGGTCCCAAAGTAGTTATTTTGTCTTTGACAAAGGAGTGGGATACAAGAATAAATAAATAGCTGCAAAAATTAACTCTAAATGGATCAAAGATCTAAAAGCAAAAGCTAAAATTATAAACTATTAGAAGAAAACATAGGAGAAAAGCTTCATGACATTGGATTTCACAATGGTTCTTAGATATGATACCAAAAGCAGAGACAATAACAACAACAGAATACATAAATTGGATTTCATTAAAATTCAAATGCTTGTGCACCAAAGGACAAGAGAGCAGAAAGGCAACCCATGGAATGGGAGGTAATACCTGCAAATCATGTATCTGTTAAGGTATTAATATCCAGAATATATAAAGAATTCTAACAACCCCAAAACAACAACAAATACCCCAAAACCCTGGTTAAAAAATAGGCAAAGAACTTGAATAGACATTTCTCCAAAGAAGATATACAAAGAGCCAACAAGCATATCACCAATCATTAGGAAAATACAAATAAAAAATACAAGATAACCACTTCACACCCATTAAAATGGCTATTACCAAACAAAACCAAAAACCGGTAACAAGCAAACAAAACTCCCACTAATGCGTTGGAGGGTGTGGAGAAACTGAAGCCCTTGTGCACTGCTGATGGGAATGTGAAATGGTGCTTCCACTGGAAAACAGTATACGTTTTAGCAGGATAGCAACACTATTCACAATAGCCAAAAAATAGAAACAACCCAAATGTCTATTGACGAATGACATTATAAACAAAATGTGGGCATAAACATACAATGGAGTATCATTCAGCCTTAAAAAGGAATGAAATTCTGGTATATGCTATAACATGGATGGATCTTGAAGACACTATGGTAAGAGAAAGAAACCAGACACAAAGGACAAATATTGTATGATTCTACTTATATAAGAAGGAGAGAAGTCAAGTTCATAGACAGAAAGTAGCATTGTGGTTGCCAGGGACGAGGAAGAGGAAGGATAGGGAGAGATATTGCTTAATGGATACAAAGATTCAATTTGGGAAGATACAAAAAGTTCTGCAGGGCTTCCCTGGTAGCGCAGTGGTTGAGAGTCCGCCTGCCGATGCAGGGGACACGGGTTTGTGACCCGGTCCGGGAGGGTCCCACATGCCGCGGAGCGGCTGGGCCCGTGGGCCATGGCCGCTGGGCCTGCGTGTCCGGAGCCTGTGCTCCGCAATGGGAGAGGCCACAGCAGGGAGAGGCCCGCGTACCGCAAAAAAAAAAAAAAAAAAAAAGTTCTGCAGATGGCTGGTAGTGATGTTTGCACAACAATGTGAATGCACTTAAAGCCAGTGAACTGCACACATAAAAATGGTTAAAATGGTAAATTTTATGTTATGTGTATACTATCACAATTTTAAAAAGTGAGGAGCAAAAGAAGTGACAAATAGGTGGGTAAACTAAACAATGTCTTCTATGTTTAAAAAAAAAAGAGAGAATTAAAGTATATAACAATTATACCATACAAGTGAGGGTGTTACTGGAATTAAAGCATTCTAACATCCTTACACTATTCAAGAGGAAATTAAAGATGATTAATTTTAGACTTTGGTAACTGTGCATATTAAATTAGTTAATTTTAAAAACACTTACACTAAAAGAATATAAGCGGTATATAATGTCCAAACCAACAGAAAAAAAGTGGAATGAAAGAAATCATTTGAACCTAAAGAAGCCAAGAAAGAAAAGAAAAAGAAACAACAATAATGGAATAGGTTAAATCATGTCCCTAAAGATAATATGTCCTAATCCCAAGAGCTTATAGATTTTACCTTCTATGGCAAAGACTGCAGATATGATCAAGTTAAGGATCTGGAGATGGGGGATTATCCTGGATGTAACAGTTCTAAATGCCTGAATATATTAAATAAAACAGCTTTGAGATATACAATGCAAAAACTGATAGTATAATGAAAAATAAATCAATCCAACATATTAGTGTGAGATTTTAATACACGTTTTTGATAGGTTTAATAGACCAAAAAAACCAAAAACAAAAAATTAACAACATTACAGAAAAACATACACCAAAATTAACAAGGCTCATATAACAGATACATGCAAAGACTATACTTAACAGCTGCAAATATATATATTTTCAAAGCACACACAGAATATTTATAAAAACTGACCTGATACTCGGCATTTTTATAAAGCAAGTCTCAATAAACTTCAAAAGACTGGTATCATATAGAACACTTTCTTTCACTATAATGCAACTGAATTAAATATCAGTAACAAAAAGGCAACTAGGAAAATCACATAATTACAAAATTAACATATACTAGTTGATGGGTCAAAGAAGAATAATGGAAAATAGAAAATATTTAGAACCAAATGATAATGGAAACATATCAAACTTGTACAGAAGGGGGGCAGGGGAGAAGCAGGGAGCTTTCCTGGCAAAATAGGTGAGCCTTTGTGGTACTAGGCAGAGGTAAGATAGAGTGAAACGCCAGGAAGAACTACAAAAATCTAGAGCTGAAAAAATAGTCAGTTCTCTGCTACTATCTGGCATTTGGGGCTGTGGCTGGTCTCCAGGAAGCAGAAAACAAAAACAACAACAAAATCTATGTCATGTAACTAAAGCACCAGAACAGGAGAAATAAAAAGATAAAAGCAGAAATTAATGAGATAGAAAATAAAAATACTATAACGAAAACTATCAAAGCCAAAAGCTGATTTTATTGAACAACAACAAAACCTAATTAATGACAAACCACTGGTAAGATCAATCCCCCAAAACGAGAAGGCACAAAAATATTATAATAAGGGGATGTAACTATTAGATACAACAACAACAAGAACAAAAGATAAAAGAATGCCACAAGCAAATTTATGCCAACTTATCTGAAAACATAATGGAATGGATGAACTCCCAGAAAAATAATAGTCATCAAACAAACTCAAAGGAAAACAAACGAAAACCACAATAGTGCTCAAGTCATTAAACAGATTGAGTCAGTAGTTAAAAATCTTCCAATAAGAACAAGAAAAACTTCCATGCCTGGATGATTTTACTAAGATTTTCCAAATACTCTAAAGGTAATTTGATTTTTACAGAACTTCTTCACAGCTATAGAAAATGAAGAACACTCTCTAAATCATACTATGAGGCTAACATGTGATATTAAACTCTAAAAAGACTAATATTAAGAAAGGAAAATTATAAAACAATACCACTCATGAAAACTGCAAAATATGTGAAACCAAGTATTAGGAAACTGAATCTAGCAATGTATTAAAGCATAATACATCACAACCAGGTTCATTTAACATTGGCAATATCAATTTACATAATGCCACACATTAACAGGTTAAGAGAGAAAATCATGACAACAGATACAATACAGAAAATTCATCTGAAAATAAACATCTTTTCATGATAATGCATAACAAAATAGGAAGAGTATTTCCTTAACTTGATAAAGTGCATCTACAAAAATTTACAGCAAACATATTTAATGACAAAATGATGAAAGCTCTCACTTTAAGAACAAAACAAGGTTGCACACTAGTCACTATTTCCGGTCAACACTGTACCAAAGGGACAGTTCGACAAGGAAGAAAAAGAAAAACAACCTAAATGGATTAGGAAGTACAGTCATTATACACAGATGTCATGACTGTCTACCTAGAAAACCCAAAATACTTTTCATATAAATTATTACCATTAATAATAGCTTATCAAAGTTTCTATGCATTAAAAAACCAATAAACCAACAACAGATTTAAAATGCAGTAAAAAAACTATTTACAATAGCATCTTATAGAATACTTAGGAATAGATCTAACCAAAAATCTGCAAGCCTTTTATGAAAAAAACTATAACATCGCTTTGTAAGAAATTAACAAAGATCTGAATAAATGATAAGGTAATGAAAGATGTGTCATGTTCATAAATTGGAAGATTCAATACTGTAAAAAAGTTAACTTTCCCTAATTAATCTATAGGTCCAATGTAATGCCAGTCAAAATTCCAAGAGTGCGTGCCTGCGTGCGTGCGTGCGTGTGTGTGTGTGTGTTGGGGGTGGAGGGAGGACTAACAGGCTGATTCTTAAACCTGTACAAATCTGTAAAACTACAAGAATAACCAAGACACTCCTGAACAACAGTACATGAAAAAGATCTGGGGAGATTCCAAGGACTATACTCCTAGTGTGTACAGCAAACAGAATGTTGAGTCTACAGAAAACAAATGACAAAACTAGCACAGTAGGGCTTCCCTGGTGGCGCAGTGCTTAAGGACCCGCCTGCCAATTCAGGGGACATGGGTTTGAGCCCTGGTCCGGGAAGATCCCACATGCTGCAGAGGTACTAAGCCCATGCGCCACAACTACTGAGCCTGTGCTCTAGAGCCCACGAGCCACAACTACTGAAGCCCACGCGCCTAGAGCCTGTGCTCCACAACAAGAGAAGTCACTGCAATGAGAAGCCCACGCACGGCAACCAGAGAAAGCCCGGCGCAGCCCGCGCGCAGCAACAAAGACCCAACGCAGCCAAAAATAAATAAATAAATATATTTAAAAAAAAAATTAAATAGAGAACTTATGACCAAAATTTGTGGAAGCAGCAAAACTGTCTGCAAATTGGGTTTCCAATGGTTCTGTATTACAGACACATAATATGCATAAAATATATTATGGATATATATAAATATATGTATAAGCATGAAATAAATTTCCCTTTTTTCTTGTAAACCAAAAAAATTTTTTTGCCTATGGATTAAGGACTTACAGATGATTTGATTGTATATATACATACATTTACAGAGAAACAGATATAGAAATAAAAACAGATTTCATGTTTATATACATGTCTGTGCATATTTTCTACCTCCTTCCACTGAGAGTATCTAGAAGCAATGACATCCCTGTAGCAATAAACACATCTAATGCCCAGATCTTGGTTTCTCAATACGATTCTCCACAAAAAGGGTCCATAGGTCTTTGTAGAAATGGCTGATGTTAGTGTTAGGGCTGGGAAAATACACAAAGAGTTTGGAATGCCCTGCACTGCCAGAAAGTAAGGACATCCTCCAACATTGATGGGATATGTCAAAAGGACACAGGAACCAGTTGAAAAGGCTCTCACTGGCCAAATATAGAATAATTTAATCATCAAAATAAACAGATGATTTGTTCCATTCAAAAGTTAACATTAAAGACATTACTGTATAGAATGGAAAGTAATCAAATGACTAAGAATGTATATGTAGGTATTCTGAAACTTTTAATAGTATATCATTTAAATATGTCACATTTCCCATTTCTGTTTAGCATTCCTAAACAGTCAAGCCTTTATAATAAAACATCTCTATTAATCATTACAATCAGAAAGTGATACAAATGACATTTTACTAACAAAAATTCAAAACTTTCTTAGTATCCACGTTAAGTCCATTTTCACTAGCATCCTCTATAACTTCCCCCAAATGGCTCAGTCTTCTTAACCATAGCTTTTCATAATATTTCATTTTAAGCTCAAATCTCTAATAAAAAAAATTCTTTCACATATCTAAGGTTTGTATCAGTTTTTTAAAAAACAGAATTTAGCTCTTCTTCTTAATATACTCAAAACAAACAAACAAATATGTCCAAGGAATTGAGGAGATTAGTCAGGAATACGTAAATACTTCAGAAAATCATAAAGATACAATATGAACATGAATAAAGACCACAACAACTGTGTAGGAAGAAACATAAGCAGATTAAGTGTGATTCTACTTAGCTTAGAAATAAAAACGGGTACTTTAAAATCTTAACTACCAAAAACAAACCACAGAAGCAGAAAGTCTAAGGTCCTTTAGGGAATTCTCTAAACAAAATATATTCATTCAGGAAAATAATTCATAATATGTTATAGCTGATGCTTTTGGAAGCATAGTGTGTTCTTAAAACTTCTAAGTAAATTTTTAAAAATTGAATTGATTTTGGAAACTCTGAAAAGTTTCCAAAATGATTTTAAATTTTGAAATTTTTTTTACTGCAAGGGCTTTTACTATTTAAAGGAAGTTTGATAATAATCACTCCCTGCTTTAACCTGCTTTCTTCATATATATTGAGTTTCTTCAAATTCAAATCTTCATATAGGAATTTTCTAAAAGATGACTTTGTACCTATTCTAAAAGCTTAGTTCAAGGCATAAAAAAATTGTAAGTACATTCTACTTTACTATTTTACTTAAATACAGATTCTGTGATAAACTAACTTGCAATATTAACAGGTACTTATTTAATATATCATGGAATGGATTTTCTGAACTTAAACTAATATAGAACATGATAACATCAACTGCCTGTCAACATATAACATTTGTTTTTAAAATTCTGTAAAAATACAGTTTCATACCTGCCTTTGTGCTCTAGTATTAGGTGTCCCTCAGAATCCTGCATTCCACTTCCTTCTAAAATACCCATAAATCAAGCTCCCAGAACCCCCATAATATAATTAGAAAACTAAATATATAAAACTCTGAAAACTCTGTAACATTTTTTCTTGTAACAGATTACATCAAGTACTCATTCGATTGATTAGTAGAAAAGTAACAGTGTAAAGTTTCAGCACTTTAAAAGAGTAGTTTACAATCTATTTAACTATGATCAACATATTTCATTTGATAGTTAAGAAGCAATCAATCAGATGACTCATCACACACACAGAACTATAATACATATATTTAAAGATGGATGAACCTTTGGACATCAGATCAAGGTCCTTATTTTACAGATGAACAACAAATTAAGAAACCTAAGGTCACATATGAACACAGATCTCCTAAGAAATACAAGCTTTCTGATGACTTCATAATGTTGAATATATTTGTGTCATTAAAATTATGATAATAGTATTTTTCCTCTCACTTCTATCCTAACACCATTCCCACTTTTGCCATACTCCTTTTAACAGTCGTTCTACTACTGTTAATGGGTAACCCACTGTTAAGGCATCTATACTTAGAAACTAAACTACTCTCAGGAGGGTATATAATATATCCTTTACTATTCCTGTTATCTTTATTTTTGATTACAGCTAAGTTTTCTTCTGTGAGTAGGCTGTTCTTGACAAGCAGTGACTCAGCTTGTGATACAACTGACTTGTTTACAAGTCTTGAATGTTCTACTGCATTACTACTAAATCAAAGTAGATTTTTATATTATGTGTTACCATGCTTTTTATTTAGAAGCATGGATAATAAATTTTATAATACCCTGAACATGAAACTATACAACTGAAAAAAATGTTAAGGTTATTTAAAACAATTTAAAGATTTTATTTCCTACTGGAATGGTCTACAGTGCAAAGAGCAATGTAGTGCAGAGGCAAAGGATCTAGGCTAGAACCCTTAGGTCAAGGTGGCTACTTTTCTTTTAGCCGTATAATCCTATGCAAGTCACTTATCTCTGACTCTCATGGTTCACAAAGAGTTTTTCTGAAGATCAAAAGAGAACATCTTAAAAATGCTCCATAAATGATAATAATAATAATATAGTATCATACAAAATGTATTATCATAGAACTGTCAGCTACCATCCTTATAATAGACTTTAGAAATATATAATTCTCAGACTTCCCTGGTGGCGCAGTGGTTAAGAACCCGCCTGCCAATGCAGGGGACATGGGTTTGAGACCTGGTCCAGAAAGATCCCACGTGCTGCAGAGCAGCTAAGCCCGTGAGCCACAACTACTGAGCCTGCGCTCTAGAGCCCAAGAGACACAGCTACTGAAGCCTGCATGCCTCAACGAAGAGTAGCCCCCGCTCACCACAACTAGAGAAAGCCTGTGTGCAGCAACGAATACCCAATGCAGCCAAAAATAAATAATTAATTTTTTTAAGTGTTAAAAAAAAGAAATATATAATTCTCAACTATAATATTTATATTATAATTTATATTATTTAAAATTTCAGAAGATGATCTTTTTTGGGTAACAGAAATTTCATCAGACAGGAAAGATCTGCAAAGATCTTTGTTTTCTGATTGCACAGCCTTCTTACATAATTTAAAAACCTACTACTGAGGGACTTCCCTGGTTTGCACAGTGGTTAGGAATCCTCCTGCCAATGCAAGGGACACAGGTTCGAGCCCTGTTCCAGGAAGATCCCACGTACCATGGAGCAACTAAGCCTGTGTGCCACAACTACTGAGCCTGCGCTCTAGAGCCCGCGAGCCACAACTACTGAGCCTAAGTGCCACAACTACTGAAGCCCGTGCACCTAGAGCCCGTGCTCTTCAACAAGAGAAGCCACTGCAATGAGAAGCCCGTGCACTGCAATGAAGAGCAGCCCCCGCTCGCCGCAACTAGAGAAAGCCTACACGCAGCGACAAAGACGCAGTGCAGCCAAAAATAAATAAATTTATTATTTTTAAAAAAAAAAAAACAGGGTTTCCCTGGTGGCGCAGTGGTTGGCAGTCCGCCTGCCGATGCAGGGGACACAGGTTTGTGCCCCGGTCCGGGAAGATCCCACATGCCACGGAGCGGCTGGGCCCGTGAGCCATGGCCGCTGAGCCTGCGTGTCCGGAGCCTGTGCTCCGCAACAGGAGAGGCCACAACAGTAAGAGGCCCGCGTACCGCAAAAAAAAAAAAACCCACAAAACCTACTACTGAAAAAAAAGCAAAAAACTACTACCAAACAGTTTATGTAGATTTATAATTTAGAGACAAATCTTATACCTTATCTAGTCCAACTCCCTCATTTCAGAGATGAAGAAAGAAGAAAAAAAAGAAAGGCCCAGAAAGGATAAGCAACGCAAAGCCAAACCAATGCATTTTCTGATTCCCAAACCATTATCCTCTCCACCAGAAAGCTAATATATGACCCCCTTTCTCAAGAAGCCTGTCAAAATTACAGCCATACTCTTTAACACAATTACCAGTTTTCTCTATGTAAATCATCAACTCCTTGAGAATAGGTACTCTTTTTACTTCTCTCTCCTATCAGTACTAGCAAAACTTTAAATATGTAATATTCAAATAAAATGATTTTTTAAAAGCAGGTTTAATAAAAAACTTCAAGTAAATGAAAAGATACACTACATCACTAGTCAATAAGAAATGCAAATTCAAACCACAGAGATATCCCTACACACTAACTAGAATGATTAAAAAACTAAACAAAAATATTGACATTGCCAAGTACCAACACGGAGGCAGAGCAATTGGAATGTGCATACACTGCTCAATGGAATGCAAAATGGTACAGCCATTTCAGAAATGAGTTTGGCAGTTTCTTACGAAGTTAAACACGCACTTACCATATGAAGACATATGTCTACCAAAAGAAAAAGCTGTACACAGATATTTGTAGCAGCTTATTCAGAATCACCAAAACCTGGAAATAACCCAAATGTCCACCAGTTAATAAATGGATAAAAAAATTGTGACACTGGACAATAAAAAGGAAGCCTAGTGATACAACAGATAACATAGATAAACATCGTAGTTTTATGCTGGATGAAAGTCAGACTCAAAATGCTACATACTATTTGAATTCCAGTTATATGAGGAAAAGGCAAAACATGAGGGCAGAAAACAGATCAGTGGTTGCAGAGCCTAGAGGTGGGAGGTGGGGTTGATTATAAGAGGCATGAGAAAACTTTTTTAAGGTGATGGAGATGTTCTATATCTTGACTGTGGTGGTGGTTATACAACTGTATAAGTTTGTCAAAATTCATAAAACTGTATGCCTTAAAGGAACAAATTTTACTGTATATAAATTATACCTCAGTAAACTTGACTTTTTCAAAAAAGTCTCATTCTAGCTCTTCCACTACGTGAGACATTAAGTAAGTTATGGGGTTTTTACAGCCTTCATGTTTTCCTCCCCTATAAATGAAGGAGCTGTAATACCTAACTACTACTTCCCTTCCACTGTTAAATCATATTACTGAATTGTAGAAATATTTTCTGCATCACTGTCTATTTTTCTTAGAATTTTAAAAATCATACTTGTGTTATGTTAATGGTAAATAATGTAATAGTAAATAAATATTTCAAGACATGAATTTAAGATGTCAAAATTAAAGCAGTAGTATTTCTTAGATGTCTTTTTTTTTTGATATGGATCATTTTTAAAGTCTTTACTGAATTTGTTACCATACTGCTTCTGTTTTTATGCTTTGGTTTTTTGGCCACGAGGCACGTGTGATCTTAGCTCCCCGACCAAGGATCGAACCAGCAACCCCTGCACTGGAAGGCAAAGTCTTAACCTCTGGGCTGCCAGGGAAATCCCTTAGATGTCTTTTAATAAGAGACTTCATTGTTAGGTATCTAATTTTTCACCAATTCCCTTTCATTACCACAAAGTGCTATAAATAAAGTAATAAATTATACAACTTGGTGTACGTAAAATTAAAGGCAACAAAATTAAAATACCTGAACACATAAAACGGTAGACATTTTATATCTATAAAATGGAAGAAATGTATATGAATTCATAGATAGTTTATGTATTGATATATTTACTAAAGCAATACGTATCTTTTACCAGGTAAGTCATACAAAAATTCTACTTTCTAATGCAACCCGGAACTGGGGTTGTAATCAAGAGCTCCTCTCAGTAAAATATTAAAGTCAACTGAATTTGGAGCACTGGGGAAATCCTTGGGAAGATTTCATTAATCCCCTATTAACACTCCTTGTGGTGTTCTCAGTTGCTGCTGCTGCTGCTGCAGCCGCCACCAGTCATCACTCTAGCACCAGTGCCACTTTAGCCTGTTGAGCTGCCGAAAAGAAGGGGGGTATAAACAGGGAGTTCTCTATACTATGGCTCCTATCAAGACAAATGCCTGTAAAAAGCCAGTGGTAAAGCACTCAAGAAAGCAACCAGCTACTAAAGTCACTCACAAGAATATGTCTTATACTGAAAAGGTGAAGAAACCACATTTTTACAAGCCTCATACTGCAGCTGTCCCTGAAGTACACTGAACTTCTCACTTGCAAGTGTTCAGGACTTCAAACCAGATCTACACTACCAAAGTGCAGCTACTGGCACATTTCTGGAGGCAAATGAGGCCTATCTAGTTAGCCTATTTGAAGATACCTACCTGTGTGTTATCCATATCAAATATGTAACAATTATGCCAAAGGATATCCTGCCAGGATGACTCAAATGTGGAGAATGCACTTAAGATGCATTATGAAAGGGAAACATTTTATTCTTAAAAGAACAAAAAAAAGTACCTAATTATATGACTGCAAATGCAAAAAAAAAAAAAACAGGTGAGAGAATCAGTATTATAGCAAATTCTGCCTTGCCCCATTTTCGTTTGTGTGTAAATGTTTAATATTAATGCAGCGATATAAAACATTCATGCAAGTAAACAATGTTTCAGCAAACAAGTTTCACTGAATTTGTTTGTAACAATTACAAACAAATTTGTTAACTTTTTCTGCCAAAAAAACATTTCCTGCCCACTAATTTCTGCACAATAAAAACCTAAATTCCTTTTAGGCATACAAAGCCTTCAGAATTTTAAAACACGATCTGTCAGAACTATCTTCTCTCACTCAACCCCAGGCACCCCATGCATTTACCCCAAACTTTCTGCCACTTTTAAAATGCATTACAGACTTGTGTGTTTTAAATGCCATTTCTCCTAACTAAAAGCTCTTACTTCCTTCTTTACTTGGCAGTCAAGTCATCCTTTGTGACCTAATTTAAGTGTTACATTCTCACAGGATCCCCTAGATAAAGCTGGTAGCTCCCTCCTCTATGGGCCCACTTTATTTCCAAATTATGCATTTGCCTCATTACAAATTTTTGTCTCCCAGACTAGACTAGCAACTAGAACTAGGTCACATTCCTTATTCATCTTTGATTCTCTGGTTCTTGGCAGCTACTAACTCAATGCTTAACTGAATGAATTCGACAGCATCCAGAACTATGGAAATCTACATTAAGAATAATTAAAGCGTATTTATGATGAAATAAAAATAGGTAATATCATTTGAAACAAGAAAGGTATTTATAGTCAAATTACAATGCTTTGGTTATACTAGAAAATTTCACTTAGGTGATAAATGAGGTTCATGGTTTTCCTTAAAGCTAAACCAAAAGTACTGGACTCACTGTATACAGAAAGATTTAAATTCCAGATCTTTTTTCTTAATTATGTCACTTAGCCCTAAGTTTTTCTCTACTGGAAAGCCACTATATTTCTGCTAATATTTGAATGACTCTGCAAGTCTTATAGCAGTCAATTACACAGCACCAAATCTAAAGCACAATCAGTAATACAACTGACAAAAATAGACAGGTTAATTGGTTCTTCTATCCATGTCAACTGGTTATACTCTAGAGTTTTTGAAAATCAGAATTATCAAACACATAAAGTTCTCCCAGAAACAAACTATTCTTAACATGAATCCTGCTTTAAAATAACATTTCATACTGAAACTTATACACAAATAACTTGTTAATCTAGTAAGTTATTTCAACAAATATCTATATATACTAAACCAATTTTTCTTAGGATCTCATTAGACTAAAAAGTTTCATTTGTACTTTGTCACATGTTTCAACTATCAAAAAGTAGTAAAAACAGGTCTTACTTGATAATATAAAAGAACCTGTCAAATCTAACAATCATTTAGGATTTATGCTGACAGGTCATATCAGACCCCCGACTTCAAACAACTAAGCATATTTAATAACTAAAATATGACTTCATTTTTATTTAATCAATACATATTGGACAACAACAATGTACAGTACATTATGCTGGCCCCTAGGAAGAATACAGGATGAAGGTAATAACAGTAATGAAGGTAGTAACACTTATTATGACAGATAACATTTATAAGAGTGCTTACTAAGTGGAAGACACTTTGTATGTATTAACTCATTAACCGTTCCCAACAACCCTAGGAGGTAGTTACTAGTATCCTCATTTAACTTAGGTAATGGTAGGTTAAATAACTTGCCCAAGGTCACAAAACTGGAAGTTGAACCCAGGCACTCTGACTGTTGTGTCCTGACTTTGAAGAGCTTCTAATAAAGGTATTAACACAAATAATAAAGGTATTAACTTATAATTTTTCAAATGTCAAAAGTTACAGTGTTACGGGATTTCAGGGTTAGAAAAATGCTATCAGGTTGAAAGAGGAGAATCAGGAAAAGTTTCTTATAGTAGTAAGAAGGGCTAGGTTTTGCTGGTTGGGTAGGATTTTAAAAGCTTGCTTTTTAAAAACATAAAAAATTCAATACAGCTGCATGGCATGGCCAAAACAAACAAATAAATAAATAAACATATTGGGAATTCCGTGGCAGTCCAGTGGTTAGGACTTAGTGTTCCCACTGCCAGGGCCTGCTTTCTATCCCTGGTGGGGGAACTAAGATCCTGCAATCGGTGCAGCATGGCCAAAAACAAACAAACAACAACAAAAAACAAGTTCAAGACATATATCTCAGTAAGTTTCATAAAAACAGTAATCTCTCAACACTCTCGACAGTGGATTGCAGCAACAGTTTTATGTCAATGAAAATGTTCCTGTCCATGGCTACTTTAGGTATGCTTGTTTCAGTTTAGTTCCATTAAACAAAAGAACAGGGCAATTACTGTTGCTCCCACACCCTGAGACAAAGTAAACAGAAGTATTCAGTAGAGCAGAGAGGAGACATCTGTTCACTTACACTACACCTATATCCACCCCTTCTTCCATTATACTGACAGAAAAGCAGGCTCAGGAAAAATACATTCTTTAAGAATCTTGATGTGAAAAAGCACATCATTTACAGTGGAGAATGTTTGTACAAAATTAGATTCTAAGCAGCAATACCTAGACAGAAAACTCCGTGTAATAAGCCTCATAAAAGAATATGCCTCTGAATATCATGACACTTATCATGTTGCCTGAACTGAATAAGGTCCTTAATACCAATGAATCAAGTTTTTAAAGTCGATGTCTTCTGGAACCTAAATTTACAATAGGTATTTTAATGTATATTTAATACTATGTTTTTCACAACCCCCTTTCTTTTTCTTTTTTTTGGGCAATAACTTTTTATTTTATTTTATTTTTTAACTTTTTATTTTATATTGGAGTACAGTTGATTAACAATGTTGTGATAGTTTCAGGTGTACAGCAAAGTGATTCAGTTATACATATACATGTATCTATTCTTTTTCAAATTCTTTTCCCATTTAGGTTGTTACATGATATTGCGCAGAGTTCCCTGTGCTACACAACCCCCTATTTTCAATACAATCTTTTCTTTCAACTTGGGCTATGATGGTGATGGTATGTTAGTACTCTAGAAATGCACTAAGCCTCTCCCCTCCATTTTGGCAAAAAATTTACAATATTTGGTACTAAGACACAAAACATTTATGTGACTAATCCAAAAAATGGAAAATAAGAGGCAAGAATCCTAAAAATGTACTTAATAAAGTACTTAAATAGTTTTCATGTAAAATCAAAGTTCACCCATTTAAAACTCCCTAAAAAGCAGGTATTAAAAAACATTTCATATTATTCACTCAGGGCAAGTGACACACGAAAGCATACAGCACATCAGGGAACAGCAACTAATGTGGTTGAATGTGGCTAAAACAAAATTGGCTTGGGGCAGGAGATAACAAAAACATTAAGAATTTCTGGTCAAAGAGGACAAATTGAATACAAGCATTTAGCTCAAAAGCTTCCCAAAACCTCTCTGAAACAAGAATAAAGAAATTTTTTAAAGAGCATAAATCCATAGGAAACCAGAAACACAATTTTAGAAGCTAGAAAGCAGAACAAGTGGTAGTGACAATTACACCTGAGAAGACTGAAACCTACATTAGCCTAGAAAAACAAAGACACCTGGCTTACAGGACATACCACAGTTACAATTATACCAAAAGACCCCTAAACTCTCTGGAGAAGTGGTTGATTGCAGGGTTGGGGCAGGGCAAGTATAAGATGGGTTGAAGCTTTATGTGGTGCCACAAAGTACAGAAGTGCTCAAAAGGCAAGGATGAGCACAGATGCCAACCAGAAAGAGCTCCCCCTGGCCAAGACTGGAACAATTTGAGCAACAAAATAAATAACAATAGTTTGGGGTTATAATCGAAAGAATAAAATAAATATCTTAAGTCTATACTGACATAAATAAATAATTAAGTAAATAAATGTGGGAGAAGGGACAACTCTTCCTCACAAAAGAATTCCAATTAATAAATGTAGAAATAATGAGGGAAACAGAAAATCACTATTAGAATGCAACAGTAACAAGATCTATAAATGCATGCTAAAACTAGTGGGCAGAAGTTTAAGCTGAAACAGGATATCTGCATGGTCTCAAAGTAGTTAGTAATTATTAAAGAGGAAAATAGTAACTTTACAGTGGAGAAACCTAGCAGAATCACCTGAACCAAGTGATCAAAGGTTAACATCACAGTAGGACACATCAGCATCATGTCCCCCCCCCCCGCCCCCCGCCAAATGATGCACAGAGAAGGACATATCACTTCTGTGACAGCCTTCTCTTTAATAACCTCAATCTAATCATGAGAAAATATCAGACAAACCCAAATTGAGGCCGATTCTGCAAAAATGACTAGTGCTGCTCAAAATGTCAAGGTCATGAAAGAGAAGGAAAGTCTGAGAAATTGTCACAGATAAGAGGAAACTAAGGAGACATGACAACAAAATTCAATGTGGGACTCTGAATTTGGATCTTGGAATAAAAAGAAACATTAGTGGAAAACTGGTCAAATCTGAATAAATTCTGTAGTATAGTTAATAGTATTGTACTAAAGTTAATTTCTTACTTTTGATAAGTGTTCTGTGGTTATAAAACATGTTACCATGAGGAGAAACTTGGTGACAGGTATATGGGAACTCTGTGTATTCTTTTTTCAAGCTTTCTATAAAAATTTAAAAAGAAAAAGGGGAAAAAAACCAGAAAAGGCTCAGGAACTAGCAGTTTCCGATACTCTGGGAGCAAGAGTGAAGTCCAAGCTAGAATAAGAGATTAAAGTCTGCTTAAGAAGCACTCAGAACTCCCAGATCCTCTCTCTTTTACTCTTTGACCCTTCCGGGCAAAAGACTAAGCAATCTCAGAAGAGCATAAAACAAGGTATCTCTGGACTAGAGGATGCCAGGTGCAATCAAATTTGAGGGCTGCCACATTGAAAACTGGAGAATTAAATGAAACGGTATTCATGTACTTTATGATGAAACCCACAACCCCGTTTCCTACTCAGCTCCCAAGCTTGTTCTCTCCAAGCAAAAGATCAGAGATCTTTTCTGGGAAATCAATTCAGCACAAGGGAAAAACGTGTCACTGGCAGTCTACAAGGAAATTAACCACACATATCTAAAGTACAGGGAAAACCATAATTACCCACTGGCAGAGTTTCCATTCAGCTTTTTAAGGCCCCTCTTCTAAATAAGCATTGAGTTCCAAGGAATACCAGACATCTAAAAAAAGCATCTAATATGAAAGACAAAGCCCAAAGCAAACAAACAGAAAAAGGAAATTTGGAGAAAAGAGAGAATATGCAGAGAAGTATCAATAATTTCCTAAGAGAGATAAGACACTGCATCCATAAAACAAATAGGATATCAAAAACAGGATATATCAGGATATATTAAAACTTTTTCAGAAAAAAAAGAGTACTTGGAAATTATAAACATGATAGCAGAAATAAAACCTTAGTAGAAGAATCAGAAGATAAAATTGAGAAAAATCTCCCAGAAAACAGAGGAAAAAGGAAAAGAAATGGAAAATAGAGGTAAACAGAAGAAAATTAGAGAAACCAAGACAGTAGACCCATTACCTAAATAATAGGAATTCAAGAGAGAGAACAGAGAAAACGAAGGGGAAGAAACAAAAGAAATGACTTAAGAAAATTTCCCACAACTGATGAGACAAATATCAGATTGAATAAGACTACCCTGAACCCAAGAGAAGTGGAGAAAAACAGACCTGTACACATAATACAGGAATTTCAGAACTCTAGGGGAAAAGGTTCTCCAGGCTTCCAGAGAGGAAAAGTAAGATTCAAAATCATCTAGGCAGGGACTTCCCTGGTAGTGCAGTGGTTAAGAATCTGCCTGCCAATGCAGGGGACACAGGTTCGATCCCTGGTCCGGGAAGATCCCACATGCCGCGGAGCAACTAAGCCTGTGCGTCACAACTACTGAGCCCGCGTGCTGCAACTACTGAAGCCCGCGCACCTAGAGCCCGTGTTCTGCAACGAGAGAAGCCGTGGCAGAGAGAAGCCATGGCAATGAGAAGCCTGCACACCGAAACGAAGAGCAGGCCCTGCTCGCGGCAACCAGAGAAAGCCCGCACACAGCAGCGAAGACCCAGCGCAGCCAAAAATTAATTAATTAATTAAAAAAAAAATCTTCTAGGCATCTGATGTCTCAACAGCAATACTGAAAACAATATGGCAATGGAGCAATGTATTCAAAGTTCTGAGAGAAAATTATTTCTGACTGAGAATTCTCTGCCCAGCCAAACTATCTATAAAGCAAGAGGGTAGAAACATTTTCAGACATGTGAAGTCTTGAAAAAATTATAGCCCATCCAGAAAGCTATTGAAAGTGGTCCTCCAAAATGAGAACACAAAGAAAGATGAAGACATCAGATACAGAACCAGGAGCTCTAATACAAGAGAGACCTGACGGAAACTTCTAAAATGATTGTAAAGGCAAATCTAAGACAGCAGCTGCAATTCAAGAAAATTCATCAAAAAATTGGTAGTTGTAAACATAAGGAGAAGACTCATACACTTGAGAGTTTGGACTAAATCAGAGTTTTTATTGACATTTTGGACCACATAATTCTTTGTCGTGGGAGGCGGTCCAGTGCAGTGCAGGATGATGCTTGGCAGCATAGCTGGCTTCTGCTCGCTAGATATCAGTAGCACACTCCTGCCCTCCCTCACCTACCCAACATAGCCAATATCCTCTCGGTTGCCCCCAATTGAGAACCACTTGGTTAAATTAATGATAAATATATAGAAAACAAAGCAAAAGCAAATTCTTAGAAAATATTAACTCATGGAAAACAAAATACTGTACAGAAAGGAAAAATCATCACAATAAACTACAAGGCTCAACTATGAATACAGTGACATTGATATAAACTTTGAAACTTGATGTATCCAAACAACTTGCAATATGACAATATTGGAAGGATTGGGCAGAATTGAAAAGTGTGTCTGTGTTTGGGGATAGTGGTAAACCGAATCTTCCATTGCGGGAAGTCCGTAGACGATCCATTCAACTGAAAAAATCACGAGGGAAAACTACAGGCATACTATTTTGAAATATGGAGATAAATATCAAAAGAATGAGTAGCAAGTGGTTGCCTCCGGAGAGCCCAAAATGAAGGGGAGGGAGAATCTGCAGAGCAGAGTTATTCAACTCTTTTCAATATGTGCACGTATAACTTTTGACAAAAATTAATTTTAAAAAACAAATCAATTGAGGCTACATTATGAAGGACTTTCCTACTGATTAAGGCCACAATGACTTAGAAACAAACAGCTATACAACTTTGAATAAGTTACTTACTCTTTTTTTTTTGGCTGCGTTGGGTCTTCATTGCTGTGCGTGGGCTTTCTCTAGTTGCGGCGAGCAGGGGCTACTCTTTGTTGGGGTGCACAGGCTTCTCATTGCGGTGCCTTCTCTTGTTGTGGAGCACGGGCTCCAGGCGCGTGGGCTTCAGTAGTTGTGGCACGTGAGCTCAGTAGTTGTGGCATGCGGGCTCTAGAGCACAGGCTCAGTAGTTGTGGCGCATGGGCTTCGTTGCTCCACGGCATGTGGAATCTTCCTGAACCAGGGCTCGAACCCGTGTCCCCTGCATTGGCAGGCGGATTCTTAACCACGGCGCCACCAGGGAAGCCCAAGTTACTTACTCTTTAAGCCTTACTTTCTTTCTATCTATCTATAAAATACATAATGAAAGATAAGAGATGCTTAAAGGGCTTTATAGATATTAAGTAAGTGTGTAAATTGTTTAGCACAGTGTCTGGTGCATAGTGTTTATTAATATTACCTAGTATTCAATTTGCAATCAGAGGGTAATAATTATAAACTTTAAAACAGGTAAGTCATAATGTCATGTGTTTTAGAAAGTAATGGCTGTTGTGGTGAGGACGGTTACGAAAGAAAAGAGCCTAGAAGAACACAGACCATTTAAAAGGGCTACATTTGAATGAGAAAATAGAGGCAGAGCCACGAAGAGAAAGGTAAGGATACAAGAGATATTTTTCAAGTGACGATTTAACTATATATGGAAAAAAGGAAAAAGGAGGAGTCAAAAAAATGTTCCAACTTAAGCAAATAAACAGATGATGATGACACTAACTGAACAAGAGAATACAAAGAAAGAACTATGCTGGGAGGAGGACATGAGAAGAGAGGAAAGAGAAATGAGGTTGATATTACACATATTTAATCTGTAGGTCCAAGTACAACCAAGTAGAGATATCCAGTATGCAGGTGGAAATCCGAAACTAGAAGAGAGGTCAGGGCTGTAGATATAAATGTGTAAATTACAATCAAAGTTTGAAGCCATACAAATTAAAAGAATACTCATTTGACATGTTGCATAATATTTATTAATTGAATTTATTTTTTTAAAAAAACAGACAATAGAGATGAAAAACAAGTTGTTTTAATGTTTTGAGGGCTCTCAATATTAACGGCCCTGATATAGTTATGAGGTCATTGTGAAGTTCAAATGAGTTAATACACACAAAGCACATACAACAGTATGTGACATATAATAAATGCTCAATAAATTTTGGTTATTATTATCATCATTAGTTCCAGATAGAAGTAGTGTTTATTATATGGAAAAGAGAGGCAGAAAAAAATCTACTGAGATATGGAACTACATATTCTTTTTCTTTCATTTTTCTATCCTTTCTACATTTATATACTCCTTGGACGCCACTTTAAGTATTGCAGTGAAAGTATTATTTTAAAACTATTAGTAATATGTACCTTTTATCCTTAATTATACTATAAAATACTTGAGGAAAAAATAATTTTATCTAAATATTCCCTATATGGCAGCATACAGTAACATACAGTGAGTACACAACAAATATTAATGTCACAAATCCTTATAAGGAAACAGAATAATAAAAACAATGATGCAATAAATGAAAGTGGAATGACATTAAAAGAGATCTCAAAGACAACATCAATATAAAACAATTCAAAGACATATAGTAGAGTGAAAAAGTGAGGTGAAATGCTTTGTTATTTACCACAAAGAACAGACCACACTCACTTTGCTCTCCTCTGGGTACAACAATTACGAGAAATATTAAAAACACTGGATTATGTCTAAAAGAAAGCAACTGAGAAACAAAGAACTGAGGATGCTCAGTCCTCCTCCCCTCCCCCCTCTTCAACAATGAGAAAAAGCTGTCCTATGCAAAATGATTTAAGATTTCTCTGTTGTTCAGGGGCAACTATCAAAAGATGGCAGCTACAGAGATCTCGACTTCTCTCAACTCAAAAACTTAAAACAGATCTCTTCTAAGACAAAGATGTTATTAGAGATGTCATGAAGGTATTCAAGCAAAGGCTGGAAAACAGTTTGCCAAGGATGTTGTGGAAAATATCCAAGCAGGGGAAATTGGTTAGAACTCTTAAGTTTCCTTGCAACCCTGTAACCATATCAATGAATATTACTGAAGATCAGTGTCCTTCAGAAAGGACACTGTCTTAGACCTATAATACATACCAAAAAAAAAAACAGAGAGAGAGAGAAAGAGACAGACACACACAAAGATCTCTGCTGTCAAGAAATACATAATGAATAATAATAAAATACAGTCTGAGACCATAATAGATGTCACAAAGCACTATTTATTAATTGCCAAATGAATTCTATTCATATATAAAAGTCTTCTAAGAAGGAGAAATCCTTAAGGTTAAACGGTCAGAAAAGGCTTTTTAGAATAAATGAGATATGAGGTACTGAGGGAAAGATGTGTATGAATGTTCTGTATCAGTGGGCAGAAGTAGGAAAGAAGAGTTAGCACAAATAGAAGTGAAAAGCAAGTCAGAGAAAAACCTGTTTGGCTGCATTAAAAACTTGTTTTGAGGAAGAAGAGATAAGCTGAAAGGGCAGACTGTGGCCAGAATCAAAGTGTACTAGGCATTGAACACCAAGCTAAATAGTTTCAAACTTATCCTGCATACAGCATCTGTATCAACTACACAATTCTGCTACAGCCATAGATAATAGTAAATAAATGGGCATCAATGTGTTTCAATAAAACTTTATTTATGAATACTGAAATCTAAATATCATATACTTCCATGTGTCACAGATTATTTTTATTATTTTGATTTTTTTTCAACAATTTGAAAATGTAAAAATCATTCTTAACTCATGGGCCAAACAAAACAGGCTGTGGGCTGAATTTGGCCCAGGGACTAGTTTGCCAAGCCCTGCATGACACTAAGCTGCCTTCTTCAGCAGTCCTCTAAGGTACACTTGTCCTTGAGCTTCAGGGACCAGAATAACATATTATTCGTTCAACAACACACACACACATGTGCACACACATGGATGCACACATTTAACGAATATCTAAATCTAGTAAGTGTCAGAGGTTCTCTAAAAAAGAAAAGCCCGCCAAATTGTTGGTAATAAGCCAGTAGAACAGAAGTAAGACATTTTAAAATTCTGTAATTTATTTTCACATAGTAAATGGACTTAGAGAGTTACATACTACTTTTACAGAGCTTCTATGTTCCATGAAGGGATGTGTAAAACAGAGTATAATCAAGGGGATGTGAGTTCTAGTCCTAGCTCTGTCATTTATTTACTCATTATGTGACCCTGAACAAGTCACTTTCAATCTTCTGGCCCTCATTTCCTCATCTATAGAAGTGAAGGGGTATAAGTTACTAAATGATCACTATGTGTTCTCTCAGCTTTAGCACTATATAATTCTACTCCTACTGAAAAAGACCAGACAAGGGATGACAAAGATGAGACGAAAGTGACAATTAAGGACACAGAAAAAAAGAGAAAGACATTGACTAAATGAGTGGTCAGATAGTACAAACAGGCAGCGGCAAAAGGCCCCAAAGTACAGTATTACTAAAATCAAGGAATTTTTTTTAAGTATCAAATGCAAAAGAAAATTCAAGGAAGAGAAGCAGGCAAGAATTCAAGAAGAGAAATATGGCCATCAAAAAAGAATGAATTACTTAGCTAGCTAAAAAAGTGACAGACTTTTGAGATTTGAGAGTACTGTGCAAGTTTCCAGGAATCAAAAAAGGAGTCAGGGAAAAAGAAAAGACTGAAGATGAGTCTAGGGAACAGAAAATAAAGGCATGTGGTCCAGAAAGAGTAGGGGAAAAAAAAAAAAAAATGTTGTAAGTGGGGATGAGTTTGAAGCCTCAGGTAAGGGAGTTAGTCTTAAAGGAGAGGCGTTTAATCTTTAAAATCCAAAAGGTAAAGGCAGCATTTCACGTATGTTCCTGTGAAAGTGTTTATTTATACCATGTTTTCTATAAATCAAATTATTAGGGAAATAAACCTAATATTGGGCTTTCTTAAAGCAAAGTTCCACCTATATTATATTTTCTAATGGTCAAAAAATTAAGAAAGGGGACTTCCCTAGTGGCGCAGTGGTTAAGAATCCGCCTGCCAATGCAGGGGACATGGGTTCGAGCCCTGGTCCTGGAAGATCCCACATATCGCAGAGCAACTAAGCCCGTGAGCCACACTACTGAGCCTGCGCTCTAGAGCCCACGACCCACAACTACTGAGCCCGCGCGCCTAGAGCCCATGCGCGCCTAGGCAACAAGAGAAGCCACCACAATGAGAAGCTCACACACCACAGGGAAGAGTAACCCGTTCACCACAACTAGAGAAAGCCTGACCCAATGCAGCCATAAATAAATAAATTAATTAAAAAAATAAAGAAAGGACTAACTTTGCTTTTCATAGGAATGAAAACCAGCACTATGTAGCTCTAAAAGAAAATTCATTTTTATATCTCTCATAGCACCTATCACTTCCATCCCTGCATGAGAGTTACCTTTGTAGAAAAGTACCTAGTCCTTACTTGGAGTTCAACGAATACTAGTGTTACCTTCCTTAGTAGCCTTAAAAGCTCCCACGGCAAGAATTCTGATTAACTCATCTGTTTACCTGCTTTGCAGAGTTGGTGGTGCTTGATGAATAAATACTGACACATGATAACTTAGTTTAAAAAAAAACTGTCCTTGCAAAACAATCATCTGATAATGTTGGGGAAATATTCATATCATACATACACAACTCCAATAACACTTTTGCAGTGTCGGAGCTTGGTCAAGTAGCAACAAATTGCTATAAAGCAGCCAAAAAAGGCAAAAAAAAAAAGAAGAATTTTTAAGAACATCACTCAGAAATATCAAGATCCAACATAGCTAATTTCAACGGACACTTGCCTCTATTTAAGGTATATGAGAACTAAAAATCCAAAGCATTCGCCTGATGATCAACCAGTTAAAAATACACGTTTGGATACCCTGAAGATATTTATAAAGCCAACAGAGATACTATTAATATGTTGAAATTCCCTGGCCAGTGCTGGATTCTACCATTAATCCTCTCCTACTATTCAAGAGAAGCCAAGAAGTCAAGCCTTCTCATATCACTTGCTTTTAAGAATTTAAGAAGTCACCCAAACTGGCGTACACAGCCCAACTACAAAAAGTAATTCAGCTCTCCATATGGTAATGCTTCGGTATCTCTTACCTTTACGTGTTAGTCGCATTTACTACTTTTCATCGATCATTGGGAAGCCCCATTTAGGCAGGCCCATAGTACTACCAAGTAAGAAACAGTTGTTCAAAAAAGTCGTAGCAGTTAACTGCCCTCCCACGAAGCTCAAGCTGGGTGTAGATTTCACAAGCCCTGAAAGCTATACACTGCCACTGTCAAAACCAGAAGCAGCACCGTCACCCTGTCGTGCCCGTCAGCCAGTGTTGCAGAATGTTTTCTTTGAAATCACCTCTCTACCTTGGCTCAACGTGTTAAATAACTACTTGAGAAGCCACCTTCTCCCCCAAAGCAGGACCCGATTCCTTCCAGTGCGCTCCTTTATTTGTCCAGCCCCAGAAACCCAAGGGGAGAGGTCTCCGCTCCCCGGCCCCCTAGACCCAGTCGGGTCTCCCAATTGCTCGCCGCACCCACCACGCACCCCCAACACCTCCTTCCCCCACAGGCGGGCCGGCCCACGAGCTGGGCCCGCAGCCGGCCCCTCGCCTCGGCCTGCGCTGCCTAGAGCGGCCGCAGGCCTCGGGCCTAGCCTCCTCCGCTGGCCCCTCACCTCCTTCGGGACCAGTTGGTTCTCCTCGCCGGGCACCATCGCTCAGACTCCGGCCGCTCCTCTCCGCCCTGCCGGGGGAGGGGGAGGGTAGCGGCGGCTCTAGCTCAGGAGAAAACGGCAGCGGCCGTCATCCTCACCACCGCCTGCGCTCGGGCTACCGAGGAGGCCTCAGCCTGGGCCTCAGACACCAGCGCGCAGACACCGACCCAAGGCTCCGCCGTCGTCGCCGCCGCAGCCGCCTTCGTTGTCGGCCCCTCCCCCAGCCCGCCGCAATCAATGGAAAAATGGCGGCTGCCGTTCTCGCGAGAATTCGGGCCGTCGGGCTCCAAGCCAGGTGCCTGGCGCCCAAGGTGCCGAGACAGCTGTCGCTCGCATCTAATTACCTCAGCTCTTAGCCTCGGGATGTATAAAGTTAGTTGAGCGGCCAAGAAAATGCTTTCCGGAGGGGGTTTCTGGACTGTCCATCTCGGGATTCCCTCTGCCGTCAAGGAAAGCACCAGGCCTTAGGGTCCTCCATGCCTTCCTGGGTTCTTCGGACTCCCTGCCCACCAGGAAGAGACTCGAGCCTAAAGCCGCTCCTCTGGCCCTACTACCAACACTGCTCTCCCTCCCCGTTAGAAAAGCACCTGAACTCATCCCCTCTCCACAGACCCCCCTCCCCCGCCCCCCGGCCTCTGCGCTCAGACACAGTCCCAGCCAGAAAGGACTGCGTTTTCTTTTCCCCTCCCCCCACCCTCCCGAGGGCACAGCTCAAGGGACCTCACGGCTGGCCTCCTGCTAGGGGAGGGGACAGCCCATGGCTCGGAAAAGTGGTATCACTCTCCCTCCAGTCCCCCTCCTTCAGAGCTGCACTCTCCTGGGCCATTGCGGGGAACTTCCTTCTCCGACAGGTTCAAGTCTGGGGCTGAGATAGCTTCAGAGAGCAGGGCTGCAGTTTGGACCTAGGATCTCCTTTTAAAAGTGTTTTTAGAGTACTTTGATCTCCTCTGGCAGTAAGCACTGTGCTCTGTTTTATAGGCAACAAATTTTGCAATAGTTATTTTTCTAAATCCTGCTCATTCGTCAAACCTCCGTTTATGAAAACCTGGTGCGGTGTCCTTCACGAAGACTTCCGTGGTACAGCGATTCTACAGCACGCTGAGATAATATAATCCTGCCACTTTCCTAACACCCACGGCATTAACTACCTGTACCTGTGCTCGCCAAACTTTTTTTGATTGCACTTCCCTATTACAAAAAAAAAAGTCTGTATACCGATGTAAGTTATATACACGTCCTGTTGTGTTCCTGTTGTGTATGACATAAAGCATTTTTAAAGCGTAAAAAGGATGAAGATGAAATAAACATTTAAAGTAACTGTAAGAGTTATTTTCTATATTAATTGTCTTTTTAAAAATCCTTGTTATTCTTGCTAAAAATATTTAATGGAAGCAATATGATTGACTAGGTTTCAGTGGTTTTAAAAATCTGTAATACTTTATGAAATGGTTATTAAAATGTGTGATTCAACGTTCAGGTTATTTCTGTACTTTGTTTTAACGGCTGTCATAAGCTGAAAAAGATAACTTACAAAGATATTTAGATCCTAATGGAAGAAGTACATCTTCGGCTGCTCTTCTAATGCAAGTATCCATTTTTATCATCTCCGTCCACCAACCATGAAAAGTTTTTGTTGAAACTCAGCTAGTAACTTTCTATCTTCCCTGATGTCAGCCAGAAGAAGTTGCATTGTTATATATTTTCAAAACTCTTTGGAATGCATTGCCTGTAAGATTTCTTTTAACAAGTTGCAAAATTCTGTCTTCAAGTTTTAGTGTACATGTATAAGGTTTTTTTTAAGAGTACTGATCTTGTCTTTACTTACAATTTTGATATTTTGTTTATCATAGGTTTTTGCATTAATTTTGACTTTTTAAAATATTGCATTTAGATATTTATCTTGATTGCTGACTTTGGGGCATCCCCTTAAATTTCGTGTGCGAGGTGAATGCCTCACTTGCCTCACTGTAGTCCCAGCCTTGGTTAGCACACATACGTCATTTTGCATCAAAATCACATAATGGAAATATTTCCAGATCTCTGATTTCAGAATGTCATGCCCACTAGTTAATAAGATGGCTTCTGTAGAGCTCATGCTAGCAGCAGATGTGTCATCTCTATCGTCATCTTTTTGCTTAGGCCTGCTTTATTATCTCCAACTCATATTTTCTTTCCAGAAATCTTTTTTAGCTACTTCCATTTTCGTGGGGGTTAATTTAATGAAATAATAATGTAATTGGTGGGCTTCCCTGGTGGCGCAGTGGTTGAGAGTCCGCCTGCTGATGCATGGGACATGGGTTCGTGCTCCGGTCCGGGAAGATCCCACATACTGTGGAGCAGCTGGGCCCGTGAGCCATGGCCGCTGAGCCTGCGTGTCCGGAGCTGCAAAAAAGAAAAAAAAACATAATAATAATAATAATGTAATTGGTAAATCTACTTAACCCAGCACACATAAACTGGAAGAAATCACAATATATTAAAACAAAGAAAATGAAGAAGTCTCCAAATTATTCTCCACGATGCCTAACTCACACTTTTCATTCATTAGTAGTGAGATGGCAGTGTCGATCTATATATTAAATATTTGAAAGACTTTTTTCTGTTTTTAGATAAAAATCAATATTTTTAAAAGTTTTAGTATTTTCTTGCCATGACCCACCTTCTCTGGCTGCACACTCTTCTCTTTAGATGCCATTGGCATGACTGTACTAGAGCCTGATATGTTGGTAGGTATACAATAAACATTTGTGGAATAAGTTTATGAATGCATGAATTGATTAATAAATAAATGAACAAACAGGGATGTATGGCTACTCTTCCTAGTAAATAAAGTTACTGATATTACATATTTATGTGTTTGTTTATTTTTTATTTTATTTTTTTTGCGGTACACGGGCCTCTCACTATTGTGGCCTCTCCCGCTGCGGAGCACAGGCTCCGGACGCGCAGGCTCAGCGGCCATGGCCCACGGGCCCAGCCGCTCCACGGTATGTGGGATCCTCCTGGCCCGGGGCACGAACCGGTGTCCCCTACATTGGCAGGCGGACTCTCAACCACTGCGCCACCAGGGAAGCCCTGTTTGTTTATTTTATATATAGATTTTATGTCTCCAGCCCTGACTTCTCCCGTGGGCTCCAAACTCATATATCCATCTACTTTTTCAATAACTCAAAATATCTCAGATTTAACTTGACCTAAATAAAACATTTGATTTCCAAGTCTCCCCTACCTATACCTCCTGCAACATTTGCTCTGTCAGTTCTCCCCACCTCAACAGATTACACCATCCTCAGTCTATCAAGCCAAAAACTTGAGAATCTTGATCTTACATTCAATTCATTACTATGTGCTGTTGCTTCCTCCTCTGAAATATATCCCAATCCAACCACTTCTCTTTATATCTACTGCTGCCCATCTCATTCCAATCACCATCTTTTCTTGCCTGGACTACAGCATTTGTCTCCTAACTCCTGGCTCCTGATTTCTACTTTATCCCCCAACAATTTCTACTCCACACAGCATCCAGAATCATCTTTTAAAAATATATCAGATTATGTCTTTCTCTTAGTTGAAACTTTCAAAGAATTCCCATCTCACTCAGCATAAAATCCATATTCCTTGCCATGGCCTATAAAACCCAATGTAATCCAGCCCTGTCTGTCTTGTTCATCTCATCTATCCTCTTCGTCTTACACCAGTGACCCAGCCACTCTGCTTTTATTGAAGCTTTTAATATACATCAAGTTTACCTCTGCTACAGAGACTTTGGCTTGTTATTCCCTTTCCCTGAAATGTTCTTCCCCCAAATCTTTGCCCTTATCTAGTTCCATCTTGTTATTTGGGCCTCTCAAATGTCAGTTTCTCAAAGAGGACTTTCATGACCATTCACTCTAGACTAGTTTCCTTAATGTATCTTCTGTGCCTAGAACAGTGCCTGGCACATAGTAGGTGCTTAATAAATTTTTGTTGAATTAATGACATTTTTTACATGAGATTCATGTAAAAAAAGTGCTAGGACTGTTTTCTTTATAACTTTTTTTGGATTACTTTTCTTTTTTCTTTCACTTTAAAATATTCATAATATAACCCCAGTCAAAACATGACAAAAGCATCAGAAAAACCCAGATTGGAGAACACTCTACAGGATATCTGGCTAGTATTTCTCAAGACAGTTAAGCTCGAGAAAACAATGAAAAAATGAGAAACTGTCACAGACAAGAGGAGACTGGGGAGACATCACAACTAAATACAATGTGGTACCCTCTATGGGATCCTGAAACAGAAAGAGAACATTAATGGAAAACCTGGTGAAATCCAAATATAGTCTCTAGTTTGATTACTAATGTTCCAATGTCAGTTTCTTAGTTTTGACAAATGTACAATGGTAATGAGGTTAATCATGGGGGAAGCTGGAAGGGGTGTATGTGTACTCTCTGTTCTGTATTAGCAACTTTTCTGCAAATCTAAAATTATTCCAAGATAAAAAGTGTATTTTAAAATATTCATGGTAACACTTAAGGTATTTCTTTCCTCTTTTACATTTTAGGACCCTTTGTGAAATATTTCTATGTTTTAAGTGACTTTTAAAAAGCCCTATAGTCAACTGAGAGAGTAGCGTTGACATATATACACTACCATGTGTAAAATAGCTAGCTAGTGAGAAGCTGCTGTATAGCACAGGGAGCTCAGCTCGGTGCTCCATGGTGACCTAGAGGGGTGGGATCGGGGGGTGGGACGGAGGATCAAGAGGGAGGGGATATGGGGATACATGCTTACATATAGCTGATTCACTTTGTTCTGCAGCAGAAACTAACACAACAATGTAAAGCAATTATACTTCAATTAATTAAATAAATAAATAAAGCCCTATAGTCAAAGTCATATGATACAATTTAAGAGCTAGTGATAATGTTCACCACTATAACTGGAACTATTAGTAATAATGTTAAAAGTATTTTGTAAATGTGAATGGAGGTTTTCACCACGACTATGTTTTAATGGAGTTAAAAAGAAGATCTTTAGTTACTGTGATGTGACTTTGGAGCCAGACTGACCTGTTTTGAGATCCCAGCTCTCCATCCCTTGAGATTCTCAAGGGATACTGAGATCTATCAAACCACCGAATTTATAAATACTACCCTATTGCAAATATCTTATGGAATCATTTCAAAAGATTAATGCCATGGCTCCTCTCTGAACCTCTTTGCTCTCAACTAGAAACTGAGAGTAATAAAGTGGACTCTTGGCATTTACCAACTTAATATTTGCAGTTTTGACCAGAACAGCTCATGGTATGTAGCACTCCATGTATAATTTTGATATATATTGCCTTCAAAGAAGTTTACATTAATTCATATTCTACAAAATTTAAATGAGTTCTTATTTCCCTATAAGTCTTGCTAATCTGAGAGTAAAGATGGCAGTTTTTTACACTTGCAGTTCTTTAGTGACAGGTAAAGTAGAACATCTTTTCTAGGAACATAATTTCTAGGAACATAATTCCTTTTTTATGAAGTGCCAATCTTTAAATATTCTTTTGTTGGATTGTTCATTTTTTACTTATTGATTTATAAGAGCTCTTTTATATTAAGGAAATTAGCCATTTGTCATATTTGTTGCAAATATTCTTCCAGCTGATATTTTGTCTTTTAACTTTATTTATATTTTGCTATGCACAAGTTAAAAATTTTTAATGACTATCTTTTCCTTTGCATCTCTGAGTTTTGTTGTTGTTTCATGACAATACTATTATAAAATATTCACTTTGGGACTTCCTGGTGGTCCAGTGGTTAAGAATCCACCTTCCAGTGCAGGGAATGTGGGTTCAATCCCAGGTCAGGGAACTAAGATCCCACATGCTGTGTGGCAACTAAGCCCGCACGCCACAACTAGAGAGGCCATGAGCCGCAACTACTGAGCCCACACGCCACACCTACAGAGTCCGCATTCTCTGGATCCCGTGCCACAGTTAGAGAGAAGCCCACGGCCACAACTAGAGAGAAGCCCACACGCAGCAGCGAAAAGATCCCTCATGTCACAGCTAAGACGTGACGCAGCCAAAAATAAAATAAATAAATATTTAAAAAAATAAAATAAAATTCACCTTTGTATACATTATTCCTAATTCTTGTAATTCTATAAAGTAATTACTACAACAAGCCCCTGAGATTCTCAAGGGATACTGAGATCTATCAAACCACCGAATTTATAAATACTACCCTATTGCAAGTATCTTATGGAATCATTCCAAAAGATTAATGCCATGGCTCCAGTTTTATTTTATTAGATTCCTCCTTATTCTTTGACCTTGAAATTTGAGCATTTGCAAAACCCTAGAGAAAGCTTGGACGTATCATGGTCAGTTTGTCTTTGGTTGTTGTAAGCTCTGATATTCATGTCTCCACCATTGATATATTTGCCAAGGTGTTTTCTATTGATGTGGGTATGAAATCTCTAGTGGCATATGATACTACCCCACCAAAAAGAAAATTTATACTGGTTATCTCTGAGTTCCTGGAATAGAGGTTGTCAGTGGCAATGTCAAGGTTAGCTGGGATCTTTTCTTTTTCACTTTCACATTAAATCACACTGTGTTCCTTTAATTATTTTACTCGGGGACATGTTTGTCTTATATAATTTTAAAACAACTAATTTAAAAATAAGGTATGGAAATTGACTAACATGGTGACTGAAACATTGTAGATGCTCAATACTTGAAAACTTTCATGGTCTTTTATTGTCTGCTTTGGCTCGTAAGTCCTTTATTATACCTCTAATAACAATCACAAATTGTTATTAAGTGTTTACCATGGTCCAGGGCTTGTATTAAATAAACACTTTCACATAGTGTCTCATTACTCCCCACAACAACCTGCTGAGTTGGGTACAATTATCATGCCCATTATACAGACGAGGAAACAAGAATCGAGAAATGAAGTAATTTGCCAAGGTCACAAGGCTAATAAATGGTGGAGCTAGGATTCCAATCCAAGAAGTCTGACTCCAAAGTCTTTTATCATAGGTAAAGACTTGTTTGCTTCTATAGACACAATAGAATAGATTTTAACACATAGAAATATTTCAGTAGAATGTATATTCTTTGTTGATGGTTAAGTATAATTTATCTTCAGTGGAACAAAGCAATGAATCACCAACTTATAATTTTTTTAAAATATAGATCCACATATTTGCAGTTTAATGCATCCCTCATTCAACTGTGTATATACAAATTTCTATTTGGTATTATTTTTCTTTTTAAATTAATTTTTATTGGAGTATAGTTGCTTTACAATGTTGTGTTAATTTCTGCTGTGCAGCAAAGTGAATCATCTATACGTATACATATATCCCCTCTTTTTTAGATTTCCTTCCCATTTAGGTCCCCAGAGAGCATTGAGTAGAGTTCCCTGTGCTATGCAAGTATGTTCTCATTAGTTACCTATTTTATACATACTAGTGTATATATGTCAATCCCAATCTCCCAATTCATCCCACCCCCCCAACTTTTAATTTTTAACTAAGCTGGTGATTCAAAGTCTCTGGGCCTTTCTTTTAAATTTTCAGCAAATGATCTTTGTTGCTTGATCTTTCACATTTTAAATGTTGAAACTGGTCTTTCAATTATGTGATGATTTTCACTAGACTAACTGATTTCACTTTCTAATCATTTTTAAAGATTTAGTTATTTAATCCTTATAAGTTGCTTATAAAGTTGCTTATAAATCCTTATAAAGTTGCTCTTTTCTGGAAGATTATCAATCTCTTTTTATAAGCCCTAAAAGTGAACCTTTTCTTTAAAAAGATAAATAGCAGGGAATTCCCTAGCTGTCCAGTGGTTAAGACTCCGTGCTTCCACCAAAAAAAAAAAAAAAAAAGATAAATAGCAGTTGTTATTCCTTTCCTACTTTTCCTCTTCTCTCTCTTTATGAAGCAGGCAGTTTTTCAACAAAACTTGTCTATTCAGACCTTTCACAGACCAGTACAAGTGAGTAAAGGAATATTTTCTCATTGGCTTACATGAGTCCCTTAGTAGGAAAAATTGTAATTGACACTTGGATGTTAGCTGTTCATAGAATTTTTTACATGCACGGATTAGGCAATCTTTTCAACTTAAAAAAAAACTCAGAAACTTCAACTGTTATCTCATTTACTTATCTGCCGGCAGATTGTAAATTTTAACTTCAATAATCATCACAATTTTTGTCAATAATCAACATTTATTGCGTTCATGCAGTGTATATGGCACTGCTGTTTATGAGGAACCAAAAATTCTTAACCAGACTCAATGTCTCATTTGATTTAACTACAAAAACTTCAAAATTTATCATGTGTGTGAGCACTACAGTCATACAAGGCTCTTTGGAAGATAAAATATAATAAATAACACTTAGAAAGTAGATCATAAAATAGATAAAAAACATAATGAAAAGAACAGAAAATGAGCAAGGGTCTTTTATCATAATAAATTAATCTCCACTAAATATCCCTAAGGTGTTTGATTTTTTTTTTTTACATCTTTATTGGAGTATAATTGCTTTACAATGGTGTGTTAGTTTCTGCTTTATAACAAAGTGAATCAGTTATACATACACATATGTTCCCATATCTCTTCCCTCTTGCGTCTCCCTCCCTCCCACCCTCCCTATCCCACCCCTCTAGGTGGTCACAAAGCTCCGAGCTGATCTCCCTGTGCTATGCGGCTGCTTCCCACTAGCTATCTACCTTACGTTTGGTAGTGTATATATGTCCATGCCTCTCTCTCGCTTTGAGGTGTTTGATATTATGATAGATGCTTAAGAGAGCATACAGTGCATGTGGTGACTGATTTCCTGCATAACTGAATAAAGAAGATTAAAAATGATGGGGCATGTAAGGATTTTTTGTCTGAAAACATACTCTGAAATTCAATTCAACAGATATTTATTGAGAGTCTTCTGACAAGACATGTTGCCAGGAGCTGTGCCAGAGAGATGAGCAAGAATGTTCCCTACTCTTGGGGAGCTTTCTCTGGGGCTCACAGCTTGGTGAGCAGTGCTTGGGCCAGGCTTCAGCCTCCATTCACCCTTAGTTGGGCATCTGTGTGCAGCGCACAACTTGCACAATTGCATGTGGCAGCCCTGTTCATAATTAAAACAGATATGTTAAAAAGATATAATAGATTTTGTGTAAAGTCCTGAGTGTGTAGGGAAATAGATTCTGTCAGGTCATGGCATTGGAGCCTCAGATGACTGGTAGGATGTGTCACAGTGAGAAAAAGGAATCCCTTTATCTATGATTGGCCCAGACTGGGTCACATGCCTAATGCAATGGCCAAAGCAGGAACCAAGTGCTGAGAGCCCAGTAGAGGCCCCAGGGAGAAGAGATTCCTGGAAGGCAAAACCAACAGACGGCACTCTGAGTTGGAGAAGAGGGTCACAAACGTCATGGAAGATCTAAAGTGTCACACTAAGAAGTTAGGCACTTTGGGGTTATTGGTAGAGACATATAAATAAATTCTGTTCTTTAACTTTTCCTTATAAAATGTTTGATGGTAGTTTGGGAAATTCCAACATTATTAAGTCTAGAGGTAATAAGCAGAAATTTTATCTTAAAACTGTTTTGTGTATACAATCTCATTTCTTAGAAAGTAACTACAATAAATAATTTGGGGTGTAAGCTTCCGAACCTTCACAGAAAGTTGTTTAGCTATTTGTTAGTCTCTAGGGCAGTGGTCTCCAAATTTTTTTTGACCAGGTGCTTATTTAATAAAGCACTAATATGTGTTGATATTTATTTATCTATCTATTTATATACTTACATTCCTACTATTATTGGCTAACAGCCTCAGACATAATAAACAACTTAAGGCAAAGTTGATCACTAACGATAGTGAATGCAAATCTGTATTTCAAATACCTTTGACAGTCACACTGGTCAGACTTTTAGCTCCCTAAGATGTCTGAGGTATCGTACCAAGAAGAGGAAGAGTGTTTGCTCTGCCATGCTCTTGTTTCCTCGTGCTTTCAAGGAGCATCACGTTAAAACACGGACTAGAGACAGATTGCCTGGGGTGACCTGAGGCTCTGCCATTGACTAGCAACTTATTTAAACTCTCTATGACCCAGTATTTTTTTTTTTCAAATTTAAAATGAGAATAAAAACTGTCCTTTCCTCCCAGGGTTTTTGTGACGGTTAAATGAATTAATAAAGCACTTAGGGCAGTGCCTGGTGTGTACTAAATGCCACGTAAGTTGCAATATCTTTGGCATTATATTCCAATGGTCATTTTTTTGTAGGAATCTTTTGAAGCCACTTTTCTATTTTGTGAGGGCAGGTGAGTTAAAGCCACATAACATAATATATAAATCCACCTCACTGAACCCTCAGTGACCCCCCCCCTTTGCTGTGGAAGGTCACCTTCCACCTCCTCCAAGTGACCCGGGGACCTCCAAGTATGTGTGGAGAGGCCATCAGACGCGCACGCCAAGTGGAAGGGCGGATGTCACTCACATATAACATGTCAGTAAATCTTAATTTTTCTTGTTTTTTGGATAAAAAGTAAATAGGTAGGTGTGTGCGTGTGTGTTCTAATATTTTCTTCTCACACCTCAGGACGTTTTCTAGGGTATTCCCTGGAATGTATCCACCCACCTTGGTGGTCCCGGTGCTGGGAGCTGAGCCTCCAGGAATATATGCACCACCTGCTGTGGAAGCAGGACCCGAGCAAGGCTGAGCCTTGGGATGGCAGGAAAGGTCAGGCAGAGCGAGGAAACCCGGCAGCAGCCTAGGAGTCAGATTTGAGCTGGAGGCATAATCCTTCTCTGAAGACTCTTGCTGAGAAAATCAGTGAGGCCGCCGAGTTTCAGCCCCTATGTATTCCCGCAACTCAGAGCCAACGGTGCACACCGAGCACCTCCAGGGGCCCAGCACTGTGCTGAGAGCCTGAAGGTAAGTGGTCACTTCTGAAAGGGGTTTAGAGTCTGATTGAGATGACCAACACCAATGTAGAATTTCAATAGGAATGACTTATGTCTATAAATACTTAAATACACGTACAAGTTATGTATATATTGCACAGCACAAAATGCTATGACTTACAGAAGAAGAAACTACTCAGCCCCACTTGAGTCTTCAGAGAAAAGGCTTCCTGGAGGAAGGAGGTGGAGTCTGAGATAAGTATTGGAAGAACAAACTTTCCCTCATTAATGTTAAAAAAACAAAAACAAGCAAACGAGAAACTTCTTTGAGCTGTTTATTAAAGATGCTATTGCTGGGCTTCCCTGGTGGCGCAGTGGTTGAGAGTCCACCTGCTGGTGCAAAGGACGCAGGTTCGTGCCCCAGTCTGGGAAGATCCCACATGCCGCGGAGCAGCTGGGCCCGTGAGCCATGGCCACTGAGCCTGCACGTCCGGAGCCTGTGCTCCGCAACCGGAGAGGTCACAACAGTGAGAGGCCCGCGTACTGCAAAAAAAAAAAAAAAATAATAAATATGCTATAGCTGATGACCCATGTATGTATAAAAGCCACTACAGACCCTAGAATCTAAATTCCATGAGGATGTTTGCTTTTGTTCCCTGGTGCTTGCAATAATATTGGCACATAGTGGGTTCTCATTTGTCAAATGAATTAAGGAATGATTAAAGAAACCGTGTCTGTGAAATGTTATGTAGGTGCCTTCATGTTCTCTCTTCGAATCATAGAATGAGTACTATGGGGACCCCAGACATAAACTAGGCCAAATCCTGCAGCTGAGAAACCAAGGCCCAGAGAGGCCAGGTAATTTACTCAAGGCACTCCAGGACCACGTCTAGAACTGGAATTACAACTCTTATTTCCTAACTCCTAGCCCAGAGCTTTCTTCACGATCCGATCGCACTTTCGCCGAAGTACCAGATGGCCATAACTCCTCTTTCACTATTCATGCCTTCTCCAGAGCCAGGAAAGATTCGGATTCCAGAAGACTGAAGGAAATGAAGACAGCTAGAGATGTTTCTCTCCAGCTGCTGTGTCTGTGCCCAGCTTCCCAGGAAACCAATGGTTTCAATGGTTGTAAGTCCTTCTTTCAGGAATGAAGAAGAAGGAGAGTAGCATTAAGTCTGTAGGTAGAATTTAAATTATGTAATATAAACGCATTCTGTAACTTCATCCATTATTTCTCAAGCAAATCAACTGGGCTGAGTAGTCTGTTCCGTGTAGCCCAGTGTTCTACAGGATTATGACCTGAACATCTCAGAGTTCCTCATTGTTCTTAAGGGCACATTTGAGTAGACATATTCTCATAGATGTAGTATGAATATATATTCATATCTATATGAAGATATAGGAAATGAATGTGTAATTTACAATTACATTTTATAAAAATAAAATTTATATATATAAAATCTGACCTTACCACTGTACCCTTCAGTCTCTGCATAAATGTTACTCTCTTGAAGTAATCCATGCCACCCTTTCTAAATAAAGACTTCCCTGAAACTTAAGTTTTTTCCCTTTTTAAACTTCACACTTAAATTTAAACTTCAGTATCTACTGCTTTGAATTTTCAGGCCATGGTTGTTTGTCAGTTCTACCTCCTAAATATATCTCTAAACTACCCAGTTTTCTCCATCTCCACTGCCATAAGCGATCATCTCTGTGAGGACTAGCGAAATAGCTTCTTAATTCTACTCCCTCCCTGCAATACCTTTCCTACCCAGTTGTTAGAATAATCTTTTTTAAAAAGAATCATGTCACTTTTTTGCTTATAATCTTTTAATACTTCCCACAGCCCATAAGGTAAAGACCAGAGCCCTTAGTGTGGCCAACAAGCCCCTCATGATCTTGTCCCTGACAGCTCCAGCTTCCTCTTGGGCACTGTTTGCATTTCAGCCACATTCTTTCAGTTTCTGAGAGGAGTTATCTTTTCCCTTCCCCAGGGCCTTTGCACATGCTGTTTCAACTTCCTGGGATGCTCTCTGCTACTGCACTTTCCCCCACCCCACACACTTCTTTTGCCCAGTTATTTTCTGCTTACCCCTCAGATTTCAGCTCAATCAGCACACCCTCAAGGAAGACTTTCTCCCTCTTTGGATGAAGTTAGGTGCTGTGTCATATTCTCTCTTAGCAATTCATTTTCTTCCTTTTTTGTATTTAACATAACTATAATTAAATAATTATGTTATTTGTTGTTTAATATTTATCAATCCCAATAGAATATAAGTTCTGTAAGAGCTATTTTACCCATCACTGTCACCAAATTGGCAAGAATAAATATCTGTTGAGTGGATAAATGAGAATAATTTTAAAAATCAAAGGTGTGTGTTACAAACTGGAAAATTCAATCATGAAAATGAGTTCACATTTTTTAAGTGAACATAATATAAATAGAGACTGAGAAAAAGAACTAGACACTGCCCTAAATTAAACATGCACACAGACACGTACACTTGCACACATGTGCTCTATCTCTCACAAAAAAAGGATGAAGGGAAGACATTTGCAGGTCCAATGAGAGAAATCTTTCTAGGAAGGAAGCAGAAAATATCTTAGATCAGATGACCGAGTAGCTGAGGGCCTGGTCACCAACCAACTGAGAGAAACAACAGCCTCATCCTAGCCAGGTACACTGGGGCTCCCCTCCTCTGGGGGCGCTCCATTATGCTTCTCAGGGACAAGAGGAGAGGGACTGTGAACCTGGCTGACACTGAAGAGGCAGAAAAGCCATCCTGGGACATACCAGGTTTCTGGGACCAGGGGAGCCTTAGGTTCTCTCCAGATTAAACACATAGGTGGGGAAGCTGAGACTCAACCAAAGGCCTAGGATTCTGCCCCAGAGCAGCACTGTGCTGTGGAGGAGGCAGCCAAGGACATCAGGCAAAAGCAACATGCGGGGTCTTTGGTGGCTATCAGTGCCCAGGGGTAGTGTAAGGGAAGAGTATGAACACCCCTCCCTCAGCCATCACTATATATAAGCTATTGCTAGTTATTTATTGACTGTCTATAGGATATTAGGGATTATACAGTAGAAAAGTATATAGATAATTATTTTTTAAAATAATTTTATTTATTTATTTTTGGCTGCGTTGGGTCTTCGTTGCTGTGCACGGGCTTTCTCTAGTTGTGGCGAGTGGGGGCTACTCTTCAGTGTGGTGTGAGGACTTCTCATTGTGGTGGCTCCTAGAGCACAGTCTCTAGGCGTGCGGGCTTCAGTAGTTGTGGTGCGTGGGCTCAGTAGTTGTGGCTCATGGGCTCTAGAGCACAGGCTCGGTAGTTGTGGCGCACGGGCTTAGTTGCTCCGTGGCATGTGGAATCTTCCCAGACCAGGACTCGAATCCACTGGCAGGTGGATCCTTAATCACTGTGCCACCAGGGAAGCCCCTAGATAATTATTTACTAGGAATTCACATTTAAGGAAAATACCAACTGTCTATCTTTTTATGGTGCTAGAAGCTATTTCTTTAAACCTGTGATAGAAGTGGGGTCATCTGGTTGGGCAGATTTGTAACTTAACTTTTGGTTAACAGTGAGTGCTCATCCTGATTGTGCTAAAAGCTGAACTACTATGCAAAAGAAAAGATTGTTTATAGTGAAGATTCTTGACCAGAGGTAGGTGTTCATAGTAATATGGTGTAGAGCTTGAGAACTTATTGTTCGCAAGTTAATAATTAAAGGATGTACACAACCACTGATTTACAGCAGAGCATCCCATGTTCCTCTCTATGGACCATCTTATGCATTTTTGCCAGTGGGCCATGGAGCTGGTGAGAGCTGGAGAGCCCTCTCTAGTGGCTCAATGCAGGAAGATGAAGGAGAGGAAGGAAAGAGGACTAGTTTTGGGGGAAACCACAAGATGCCCTGGGGGGGGATTGCAAAACAATTGGGAAGAATCTGGGTGCGGCTGGACTTTGGAGAGAATAGGTACAGGAAAAGGGGGAGGGTTAGACAAGAAATATATTGCTGTGGATCATGTAGTTTTATTTTTATTTTCCATTTTTTGCTTTAAACAGATGTGGCCTGAAAAAGAAAAGCTACCTAAATTAATTTTCCCCAGTGAGTCTGGATAGGCACCTAGGCGCTCTATGTATTTTTATTGACTTGAAATTAATAGAATGGTGGAAACAGTTTCTGTCTAGAATGTTGAAGAATATATTCTAGATCGTAGTTCCTGTTAATTATCCCTTATGCTACCTGCTTCACATTTAATCCTGTAACCAACCACAGGTGAATGTTTTTGAGTTCACTGTTTTACAGGAAGGATACCAAGGTCAAGTCACTTGTTTAAGTCACATCCAGTAAGTCGCCAAGCCAAGAGTCAAACCAAGAAAAGCCTGATTCCACAGCCTACGTTCCGTTTTCCCATGCTGCTCTGCCTTTCTGCATTCCTGAGTAATCAGAACCAAGATAATTTTCCCGAGTTGTATTAATCAGATTTCCTGTGGAATTATTACTTATATGCCTGTGCTAATGTGTGAACTCCCAGGGTGGAGAGAGCTGTCTAATCATCTTTTTGTCCCTATTGCTTAGCACAATGACTAGTACATAATAATAATAGCATTCATGAAATATTAGGTGTTAAATGTGCTTTATGTATATTATCTTAATCCTCACAACTTTATAAGCAAGACACTTATTATCTCCATTTTATAGAGGAAGAAATGGAGCCACAAAGAGATGAAGTAGTTTGCCCAAGATGTCAGGAGTCTTTTAGTGCTCACTTTCCCTGGTCTCATCTTTCTAGGCATGTGGGAGAATCATTTTCCTACCCTCTTACAGTTAGATGGCCTTGTGACTAAGAAGGGTCAATAAGCTAAGAGTAGAATTGATATGCATCACTTCTGTGCTATGGGTCAGTTCCCTGCTAAAGCATTTAATTGCTGGTATGAGACCCTCCAGTGCTCAAAAAGCTGAAGTGCGTACACAGCTGCAAGACACTCTAGTTCCCATCACTCTGGATCTCCGAGTGATTATGTGAGTACAGCCCCCTCTCCCTAACAGTGGAAAGGTAGTATGAGTGAGAAATAAACCCTGATGATTTAAGTCACTGAGATTTTGGTTTTGATCTGTTACCATTTGCTATAGACTGATATTAGTAGCCCCTCACCTCCCCAATTCATATATTGAAACTTAATCCCCAATGTGATGGTATTTGAAGGTAAGGCCTTTAGGAGGTGATTGGGTCATGAGGGGAAAACCCTCATGAATAGCATTAGTGCCCTTACAAAAGAGACCCCGGTGAGCTCTCTCACCCCTTCTGCCATGTGAGGATGCTGCAAGAAGATAGCTGTCTATGAACTAGGAGGCAGGCTCTCACCTGACACTGAATCTGCCAGTGCCTTGATCTTGGACTTCCCAGCCTCCAGAGCTGTAAGAGATAAGTTTTTGTTTATAAGCCACCCAGTCTATGGTACTTTTGTTACAGCAGCCCAAACAGACTCAAACGTCATAACAAACCTAACTTATCTTGACTAATACACAGGATTAGAACTCTAGCAGGTGATGGAGTGGAGATTGAAACCAGCAGTCCTCAACCTTTTGGGCATCAGGGACCAGTTTCATGGAAGACAATTTTTCCATGGCTGGGGCTTGGGGTCTGGTTCAGGCGGTAATGCGAGCGATGGGGAGTGGCAGATGAATCTTCGCTTGCTCGTTGCTCACCTCCTGCTGTGCGGCCTGGTTCCTAACAGGCTGCGGACCAGTACTGGTCCTCGGCCTGGGGGTTGGGGACCCCTGATTTAAACCCAGGCAGTTTGGCTCTGAAGCCCATGCCTTAAATCACTACTCTATAAGTGATTCGTAAATGTTAATTGACTAAATGAATGAATAAATCATAAGAGGACTTTGCTATTCACTCATGCTTACTGAACAGGATCCAGCTTCTGTGGGGTTTGATTGCTTTCCTATTTCTAAGAATACCATCTCAGTTTCATCTTGAAACACTGGACAGTCTTGATATTTATAGTGAGATGAATATATCTAATCACCACAACATTCATCTTGACCTTGTCTTTTGAAAGTATTTAGCTAAATTAGAGCTTTCAGAGCTCATTTAAACCAAAACATTTGGTTGTTTCTATTTAACCGTTCTGACTGTGTATTTAAAATAACAGCAGTCTTATCAATCAAATGAAACTTTAATCACAATTGGAATCTTCAATAACTAACAAAAGTCACAGTCAATTTGGTAATAAAAGACACTTCTCCACAGAAGATACCCGTAGGTGCTTTCAAATTATTTTTTAAATTGTAAGTGATAAAAAAAGAACGTCTAGCAACATTTCAGAAAATAAAATTAGTAAGGCAAAAGTGACTCATATTTCAACTACCTATTACTATTCTCATTTTTACATTACCTTTATAGTTTTTAAAATGTCATTGTAAGCAGAGTATGTCTTATTTAAATTTTTTACTTAATATTACATCATAAATATTTTTCAAAATTTCCTAAAACAAGAGTTCATAGTTATGCAGTCAAAGCACCATAAGTTAATTCAACAGTCTCCTATTTTTGAACATCTATGTAGAGTCCCTGCTTTTTTTTTTAACTTGTTAAAAACAGACTGACAAGAATAGACTTACCATATAGTTTGTTCAGGAAAACCTATAACTTTACTTCATGACATTGAGGAAGAGTCAAATTTATTTATCAATTATTATTATTTTGCAGTTTATAGGACAGACAAAAATACCTAATTCGATCTTGCTGTCTTCTACATTGACAAGTCATGGAAGGAGGTACAGAGCCAGGATTAGACCCAGTTTTCCAGACACCTGATTGCATGCTGTGTTCTCATGTCTTAAGGGTGATAGTATGGGTTATGCCAAAGTGTGTATTAGTTAGCTTGGGCTGCCATAACAAAAATACCATAGACTGAGTGGCTCAAATTACAGAAATGTATTTTTTCATAGTTCTGGAGGCTGGAAGTATGAGATCAGGGTGCCAGCATGGTCAGGTTCTGGTGAGAACTCTCTTCCTGGCGTGCAGACAGCTGCCTTCTTGCTGTGTCCTACATGGTGGAGAGAGAGAGAGGGGGAAGTCTCTCCCTTTCTTTTCTTGTAAGGCCATAGTCCTTTGGGATTGGACCCCACCCTTATTACATCATTTAACCTTAACTACCTTTTCCAGACTCTACCCAGATACAGTCACATTGGGTGTTAGGGCTTCAGAATATTAATTTGCAGGGGAGTACACAATTCAGTTCATAGCAAAGTGTCACTAAGGCGGTACAGTTTAACGGTCAAAGAGAATGGGACATGATTCACGTTTCACAGGTTTCTAAAATTTAATTTTCTCCTTTCTGATGACAGTTCCTCAGGTTATCTAGTTTCCCTCTGGACCTTAGTCCCAGAGAGTCTCGATCCCTGGCCCCATCTCAATAGCTGAAGTGGCCCCTGTTACTGGAATAGTCGCAGTCTACCCTTTTTTTTTCCTTGATCGTTCTCCTCATTACTCTATTTGTTTCTTTTCGTTAGCCAGTTCATACTTCTTTTCTGGGAAGATATAAAGTATAAATTAAAGAAATGATTTCTGTCAGTAGCTTTTGGCTTCCTTTTTTACATACCATCAGTTTATAGTGGTACTATTTGTATTTTTTCACAGGAACATATTATACTTAATAACAAGGAAACAGTGACTGAACAATGTTTCCTTCCTACAGGAGCTTAATATTTTTCTCATATAATATGTATTACTCTGTGTCTGAGGATTTTACCTTTTCTGTCATTTAAGTAACCTTAAGAACTGACTGTTTTATCAAATTTAAGACATTATATCCTTTGAGTAAGAAACCAACATGAAAGTAATCAATTTGCCAAAAGAGAGTGTTGAACTAAGTTAAGTTGTAAAGCCCTGAAAATACCAGATTATAATGAAAATATCTCCTTAACCATGACTGCAGTGGTTAAAATTTAATGCAACATTAACGGTGAAGTATGGCTCTTCTAAGGGTCGCTGCTCCCACTTTGTGAAAGCTAAGGTTGGATTTATGCTACCAACAGCAATCTATATGCATGGAAATATGCAGCTTAGGTTTTAAATATTCCCAGCACATAAAAAGGCCATTTGCTCTGTTTCATGTATTTATTAGTTTGTAATAATAACCATGACCTCCAGAGGCTGGACATTTTCTGGGAGCTAATGATCTGTCAGGGTTAGAGGCTCGCAGCTTCATGCTGAGACCATTAATCAGCCTACCAGCCCTTAACTTTCGTGCAACACCCTCTTTCATCAGTCATCGTGACTCAGGTCCTGCAAGCCAGAGCATGGGGTTTGGAAGGCCTACCCTGTGGGCTGGCTTTGCTGAATACCACGGCCCACTGCTCTCCTACCAATGTAAATCAGTGTCAGGAACTTCATACCGCAGAGGCCATATATTCTATGATTGTCACTCTTCAAAGGCCTTGAGTCTGTATCACAAAAGATCAGAGTGTGGGACCCATCATCATTAACTCCCTCTTCAAGCCATTGGTCAAGCTGTATTAAAAACATTTCAAATTGTTTCATATAATTGAACCCGATTAAATAAATGTTTTAAATAATTTAAAAACCATGATGGATTTTGTAAACGGGAATATCACAAATGAGCCAAATATTCCATTGCTTTTCTTACAACTCTATTACGATGAGCTGAACTCTAGGGCGGGTTTTCTGTTGATAGCACACCAAGTTCCTACATCTCTCTTTCTGGAAGGTCTCAGAACACTAAAGCTGAGAAAACCAGGGGACTTTTCCTCTTGAGGCTGCTCCCCCTAATTCCAGCTTAACCCTCACAGGCCTCTTTAGAGAGTTCATCTTTCATGACCTCCCTGTGGCCTGTTGACCACATCTTCCCTCTGGACACCGCTGTTCTTTCATTCAACAAGAATTCATTCAGCACCTACAAGACACCAGTCACTAGTCTTTTCATTTGGCTTCTGGGCCATCTTTCACCTTTTCGACGAATCCTCTTTTCCTTCCCTGTTTGCTCTCTGTCTTTTCATCCTTGGTGTTGTCCAGGGCTCTTGTTTGTCCTTCTTCTTCCCTCTCGATTTTTCTTTTTTCTTTTTTGGCAGTGTTTTGAGGTACACTTAATATACCACAAAAATCACCCATTTTAAGTGTACAGTTTGATGAGTTTGGGTAAATGTACACAGTTGTGCAACCACCATCACCATAAAGTTTTGGAACATTTCCATCACTCCACAAAGTTTCTTCCTGCCCTATCTCTAGTTCCAAAGCCACTCATCTGCTTCTTGTTGCTACTGTTTTGCCTTTTCTAGAATTTCATAAAAAATGGAATTATTGAATATGTTCTCTTTTGGGTCTGGTTTCTTTCACTTAGCATGATGTTTTAGAGATTCATCCACATTACTGAGTGTATCGGTAGTTTATTCCTTTTTATTGCTCAGTAGTATTCCACAGTATGGATTTACCACTTTCTGTTTTGTCCATAGGTCTTTTTTTTTAAATTGGGGTGTAGTTGTTTTACAATGTTGTGTTAGTTTCTACTGTACAGTGAAGTGGAGTTCGCTGTGCTATACAGCATGTTCTCATTAGTTATCCCATCTAGAGTACTTTTAATTTCATTTATTGTGTTGTTCATCGTTGCTTGTTTCATCTTTAGTTCTTCTAGGTCCTTGTTAACTGATTCTTGCAATTTGTCCATTCTATCTCCAAGATTTCGGATCAACCTTACTATCATTATTCTGAATTCTTTTTCAGGTAGACTGCCTATTTCCTCTTCATTTGTTAGGTCTGGTGGGTTTTTATCTTGCTCCTTCATCTGCTGTGTGTTTTTCTGTCTTTTCATTTTGCTTATCTTACTGTGTTTGGGGTCTCCTTTTTTGCAGGCTGAAGGTTCGTAGTTCCTGTTGTTTTTTGTGTCTGTCCCCAGTGGCTAAGGTTGGTTCGGTGGGTTGTGTAGGCTTCCTGGTGGAGGGTACTAGTGCCTGTGTTCTGGTGGATGAGGCTGGATCTTGTCTTTCTGGTGGGCAGGTCCACGTCTGGTGGTGTGTTTTGGGGTGTCTGTAGACTTATTATGATTTTGGGCAGCCTCTCTGCTAATGGGTGGGGTTGTGTTCCTGTCTTGCTAGTTGTTTGGCATAGGATGTCCAGCACTGTAGCTTGCTGGTCGTTGAGTGAAGCTGGGTGCTGGCGTTGAGATGGAGATCTCTCGGAGATTTTTGCTGTTTGATATTATGTGCAGCTGGGAGGCCTCTTGTGGACCAGTGTCCTGAAGTTGGCTCTCCCACCTCAGAGGCACAGCACTGACTCCTGCCTGCAGCACCAAGAGCCTTTCATCCACAGGGCTCCTTAATTTGGGATGATTCGTTGTCTATTCAGGTATTCCACAGATGCAGGGTATATCAAGTTGATTGTGGAGCTTTAATCCGCTGCTTCTGAGGCTGCTGGGAGAGATTTCCCTTTCTCTTCTTTGTTCTCACAGTTCCCAGGGGCTCAGCTTCGGATTTGGCCCCGCCTGTGCGTGTAGGTTGCCGGAGGGCGTCTGTTCTTTGCTCAGACAGGACGGGGTTAAAGGAGCCGCTGATTCAGAGGCTTTGGCTCACCCAGGCCGGGGGTAGGGAGGGGCACGGAGTGCGGGGCGGGCCTACAGCGGCAGAGGCCGGCGTGACGCTGCAGCCTGAGGCGCGCCGTGCGCTCTCCCGGGGGAGCCGTCCCTGGATCCCGGGACCCTGGCAGTGGCGGGCTGCACAGGCTCCCCGGAAGGGCGTGTGGCTAGTGACCTGTGTTCGCACACAGGCCTCCTGGCGGCGGCAGCAGCGGCCTTAGCGTCCCATGTCCGTCTCTGGGCTCCGCACTCTTAGCCGCGGCTCGCGCCCGTCCCTGGAGCTCTCTCAAGCAGCGTTCTTAATCCCCTCTCCTCGTGCACCAGGAAACAAAGAGGGACGTAAAAGTCTCTTGCCTCTTCGGCAGGTCCAGACCCCTCCCCGGACTCTCTCCCGGCCAGCCGCGGCGCACCAACGCCCTGCAGGCTGTGTTCACGCCGCCAACCTCAGTCCTCTCCCAGCGCTCCGACAAAAGCCGGAGCCTCAGCTCCCAGCCCCGCCCGCCCCGGCGGGCGAGCAGGCAAGCCTCTCGGCTGGTGAGTGCCGGTCGGCCCGATCCTCTGCGCTGGAATCTGTCCGCTTTGCCCTCCGCACCCCTGTTGCTGTGCTCTCCTCCGCGGCTCCCAAGCTCCCCCACTCCGCCTCCCGAAGTCTCCACCCGCGAAGGGGCTTCCTAGTGTGTGGACACTTTTCCTCCTTCACAGCTCTCTCCCGCTGGTGCAGGACCCGTTCCTATCCTTTTGTCTCTGTTTAGTTTTTTCTTTTGCCCTAACCAGGTACGTGGGGGGTTCCTTGCCTTTTGGGAGGTCTGAGGTCTTCTGCCAGCGTTCAGTAGGTGCTCCGTAGGAGTTGTTCCACGCGTAGATGTATTTCTGGTGTATCTGTGGAGAGGAAGGTGATCTCCGCGTCTTACTCTTCCGCCATCTTCCCGGAAGTCTTGTCATCAGTTGACTCCAAATTTGATTTTGATGCCTGCTTCTCCAAACACAGCTAACCTTCATTTGAGAACAGCTTACTGGTTGGAATCATTGACTCGATCAGCCGTTCTGTTACGGCGTCGCCTGAGGGCAGGGCGTCCTGTCCGGGGCTCCTCTCCTCGGTCCCGGAGGCACCGGAGGGGCTGGCGTCGTGTCAGGGCTTCCAGGTCAGGTGCAGTCGCCTGAGGGCCGGGCGTCGGCTCTGAGTCATGCAGGGCGCTGGGCGCTCGCTTCCTCTGCTCAGCGTCACGGGATTCAGCTGGCGTCTGAGGCCTAGGTGACAGCTTCAATCCAGGTTTACGTCTGTGCCCCAGGTTTAAGACTTGGGGGGTTTACGTCTGAGGGTTTACTTCCGGAACCCAGTTTAACATCTGGGCCGGGTTTACCCTCATTAGTTACCTATTTCATACGTATTAGTGTATATATGTTAATCCGAATCTCCCAATTCATCCTACCCCTCCTTGGTGTCCATACATTTGTTCTCTACGTCTATGTCTCTGTTTCTGCCTTGCAAACTGGTTCATCTGTACCATTTTTTCTAGATTCCACGTATTTGTGTTAATATACAATATTTGTTTTTCTCTTTCTGACTTCACTCTGTATGAAAGTCTCTAGGTCCATACACATCTCTACAAATGACCCATTTTCATTCCTTTTTATGCCTGAGTAATATTCCATTGTGTATATGTACAACATCTTTATCCATTCGTCTGTCGATGGGCATTTAGGGTGCTTCCATGACCTGGCTATTGTAAATAGTGCTGCAATGAACATTGGGGTGCATGTGTCTCTTTGAATTATGGTTTTCTCTGGGTATATGCCCAGTGGTGGGATTGCTGGGTCATATGGTAATTCTATTTTTAGTTTTTTAAGGAACCTCCATACTGTTCTCCATAGTGGCTGTATCAATTTGCATTCCCACCAACAGTGCAAGAGGGTTCCCTTTTCTTCACACCCTCTCCAGCATTAATTGTTTGTAGATATTTTGATGATGGCCATTCTAACTGGTGTGAGGTGATACCTCATTGTAGTTTTGATTTGTATTTCTCCAATAATTAGTGATGTTGAGCACCTTTTCATGTGCCTCTTGGCCATCTGTATATCCATAGGTCTTAAACTTTTAACCCATGCTGTTCCTCAGTCTCCCAATTTGTAAAGTGGGTACAATAATGGTAACTTACTTAGAACAGAGTCTGGCAAATATTAAGTTCTCTGTTAGCTCATATTATTATATTTAATTATCTACTCATGGGTGGTACAAGTGTTTTACCATAAGGGACTCAAACCAAGAACTTCCAGGGCAGAGTTTGACTTCCTGTTTGTCAGTATAGTACCAATGGTGGGGCTCTCTACACCTTCCTGTTGGGGCTGGAGGCAGAAGGGGAGGCCAGGGAGTATCTGGGGAGTGTGGGGCAGCTCTGGGAGAGGGGAGTACTGCAGGCTCGGGGGAGGAAGGATGGGGCAGGAATGGGTGGAAGAGCAGGACAGCAGGGTGCGTAGGGGAATGGGGAGGGCCTCAGGGTCAGAGGGTGGGGCCTGGGGTGGGCACGGCAGGGGGCCTTTGGCCACAGGTGCTTTGGCTCAGCCTCTTCCCCTTACCCAGGGTGGAGTCACAGCCCCAGGGTCATTCCCAGCCTACTGTGCTCCTTTCTTCCTGGAAAGGCCAGCAGGGTAAGTGAGAGAGGGGCGTGGCCACAGGTTCTGAGACCCAGCTTTGCCCCTCTGCCTCTTTTCCCTGGTTTTAGGGCTATAGGGAGCCCAGGCTGTTGCATGGTCCTGATGAGCAGAAAATTGAAGACAACCAAGTTCTGTGCCACGATTCCTCACCCTCAGCCCGAGGAAGGCGTGAGAGACCAGTACTCTGTCACAGCTTTTTGATACACAGTGAAGAAGGGAAATATCTTCTACACTAAGTGTGGTGGGCGTTTAGTTTTTAGGAAATGTCTTTATTAAAATATTAAGGAGAAGAGATAGGATCACATCTACTCCTAGGTCACTTCTTCAAATACACAGAAAGTATTTAGATTTCAAAAACACTCTTCAGTGGGAGGGGTGCTGAGCTGGGAATCAGGGTAGTCCATACTCTCATAACTAGGGTCCTTCTGTTACCTCAAATGAGTCAGTTAACTTTCTGGGCTTCCCTCATTGTGTAAACTGTAGAATGGATGATCTCCAAGACTTTTCAGTCCTGTGATTCTATAAAAGGCAGCCTGGTAGAGCTGAATAGCCTCAGTTTGTACACCCTTAATCACATGGGATGGCTGCAAACCTCCCATCCCTTCGACAGTGAACAGTTGCTACGACAAAGAGAGCTGGGAGTGCTCAAGGTGCCATGGCAAGGAGCCCCCTGTGTTCAGGAGCTCCCATCGGCAGGGACTAGAGAAGCCTACCTTTCCTTCCTGACCTCAGGGTCTGGAAGAATGGATACTAGATGTGTGATGTCCTGGGATCTCAGCAGAAGAAGGAGGAGGCTATGTTTTGAGAGGCAGGGAAGGCTCTCAGAGTGCAACGAGGAGACAGAGGGAGCAAGAACCAGGCTGGTGTGGTAGGGGCGTCACTGGGACCAGTGATACAAGCGTATGACATACTTCTGCGGTTCCAGGGAACAGACATCAACAGCTGTTTGTAGGTCAGGTCAAGCACCTATCCCCAACCAGGTGTTCTAACATGATAAGCCCACCTTATCAAAAAGCCCTGTGTAATTGTGATTTCCCTGAAGGGAAGGGGACAAGGGGCGGGACATGATATGTGGACTCTTTCAGGGCTGGATCTTATTCATTTGTTTCTCCAAAAGTCCCTAGTAGAGAGCTTTGCACATAGTTGATTCTCATTTGTATTTTTAAAGTTAATTCCAGAATCACAGAATAAAAAGCATGGTGAACTCTTCCCCACCTCCCTCACAAACACCCCTCCCCAAACAAACAAACAAACACCCAAAACAAAACAAAAAAACAACCAAACTCTGATAAAAACAACAGAAACCCTTCTTTTGCTCGTATGAACCTTGGTGACTGTAGTTCTTTTAAGATAACAAAGGCTCTCATGCCTTTTGTAGGCCATTCCTGCAATATTGAGTTCCATTCTGGGCAACACTTTTGAAGAGGGATTTTATTGATAGCTCCAACATGTCCAAGAGAGAATGATGATTAGAAGCAAGATGATTAGAATCCTATAGATCATGCCCTATGAGGAGCATTTGGGCATATGCAAACTGCAGGGACATAGCACTCAGTGGGGAGGTGACAGCTGCCTTCAAAAGAAGTGAAAGGCTGGTGGGAGGGAGGAGGACTTGTGTTATATTTCTCAAGTGAGGAGAAACTGGAGGGGGCTAATATGGGCTAACATGACTGAGAACCTTTTAATGACTAGAACAGTCCAGAAATGGAATGAGATGCCCCAGGAGGCCTTGATTTACAATCAAGGGAGGCGTTTATTCAGAGGCTGGAGTCCAGGTGTGGGGATTATTATAGGAGAATAGATGCAAAGGATGAAAAATTAGAGGAAAAAGACTTCTAAGGTGACTTCCAGACATCTGCTTGTATGTGTTAAGCTTTGGTTAAGAATATCTGATCTCAGTTGATTCACTGAAGATCTCTTCCTGTTTCTAAGCCACAGGAGTAGGGGGTTGGGAAGTCTGAACAGTTGGGGTTCAGGTGGGGAGACTAAAGAACTATAAATAGGAGGGTAATAGGGTGAGAAAGAGCCCAAGAAAGAGGTTGCTTAGCCCACTTCATGGGGTTTTGTTTGTTTATTTTGTTCTGAAATCAGTTCTGTTTATGGAGACGTGCCGTGTGGCTTAGGTCCCTTCTGTAAACCACACTCTATTTATGTGTTGCCAACCCCATGAGTTGGAGGGGTAGGTTTAAAGATGAGATGACAAGCAGTTTAAATTAACCAGTGGAATCTAGACTCGTGTTCTATTTTTATTCCTTCTCTGTTATTGTGTAGGTCAATTGGGAGAGGTTTGATTCACATACCCAGCATGCTTCTCTTGCCTTGTCCTTTAGTTGTTTTGTCAGCCTTATTGGATTTTGTTTTGATTGGAGGCCGGCTTCATAGTCTGGGGTTTATCTTTACATAATACAATGTGCTAAAGACAAAGCTATTCTGCCTGCAACCACTGCCTAATTGTCCAGACATTTCCTCCCTCAACTTACGTTACAGCTGCATCTGGCACATCGCATAGCATCCTTTCTCATTTATTGCTATGGGATGTGAAAGCATTTTGGAAGCAGAAACACACTATACAAGAGTAAATTACTATTATGGATAATATGCAGTTCTTAGGGGAAGTTTATGTAGATACTTACCAGTACCTTAGCAGCAGAACATGGCTTTGTTGGTTTTATGATACAGTGTTAGGTGGATACAGCTTGTTACTGTAAATTGGCACCTTTAAGTTTTGGTGACTTGATATGTCTGTAGCTTTAAAATGACTTTTCTCCTAGATGCAGATGAAGTTTCATCATTGGTCCTTTGCTTTCTTAATCAAAACATCACATACCCCTTTGATACATTTTATCAAACAGAAACATTCCCTTCTTTAAACTTCACTAAGTTGGCAAATTGACAACAGGAACCTTCTTTTCCCTGCACTTTAGAGCACATGCTTGGGAAAGTAACCATTTCTACCTAAAGTACATCAAGTCACTACCCCTTACAGCTGAGTCATCTTACAGTTTTGCTAGACATATCTAATACTATTTATATTGCAATGAAATTATTGTAATGTGGACTATGTATAATATCACTAAGAGAATACTTACGATTTACTTTTAGATATAACAGTCTTTGGTCCTACCACCTATTATGTATTTGCTCATTTAGTACTGACTTTCTCCTTTTCAAGGACCTATATCTCCCCTTCTCTAACAAACCTCCTTGAGGTATGACCATAGATAATACCTAGTGTAGGTCTGTGTGCATACAGTGACCACTTAAATGTTTATTACATGGATGAATGTAGCTTACTGTTGTCTATCTTATTTTAAGTCTCGTCAATTGTAACTAGGTGCGCACCAGTGTGATAACCAGTGACTATAAGGCAAAATTCAGAACAAGTCATCATTATAGAAAAGATACAGCTAGAAAATCAAATAAGACATGAAAAATCCCATGAGTCATCAAAATAAGCTTCAGCTGTGTAAGGAAAATGAAGATATGAGGCTATATTCAGGAAATCTGAATTTTTTGAAAAACATGTCTAACATTTCCAATGCCTTGTCTTGTAAAAAGAGTAAAACTCCTAAAAACAAACATTCTAAATATGACAAAAAGGGTCTAGGCAATATCAAACCAAAAAAAGATTACATTTATCAGCATCCAACCTTTTCTCTTTCATCTTCAGTCTTATCTGTTGTTGATAAGAAAAGAAAGAAGAAGAAAACACATTTTAAAAATCTTAGCCAAGACTCATTGTCAGACATAACTAGTAAAAGCTTTTATAGAAACCTCATCTCTCCCCCAGAAAGTGAAATCAAGGTAAGGCCAAAAGAGCTGTGTAAATGTTTATATGTTTGCCTGTCCAGAGGAACAGTAACCACCAGGTAGCCAGTACTTCTAGAGACAATTGCAGTGAAGATCTTAAAACTGTTTCATACTGTTTTGATGATGGGATCCTAGCAGATTCCAAAAAGCAGAAAAGGCACACAAGGAAATCATTGTTGGCCTTGTATTAGGAGTTGCCATCCCTGAAATAAATAGCTGTCCTCATAACATAGAGCTTCCTTTGTCACCCAATCCATCTGTGCTGGAATTGAAAACATGTAACTCAGAAGATGAATTTTGGGTGGAGACCCTGAAAGATAAGAAGGCTTCTCAAACCCTGAAAAAATAGGCAGCCGTTTTGATCACAGTCAAGAGATTTTTCTAACTCAAAAGACTTAAAAAAATTTTTGGACTTGTCCCCAGTAGTCACTGTAGTTATTTGTCCTTAACAGCTCCTAAGCATGTCAGAGCTAAAAGTGGGGAAGGGGGTCAGCATTTTGTGATTCTATAGAAATTGGGCAGAGATCTTTACATGGAGAAACAGTTCAAGAGTACAGCTACCAGACCCAGAGGAACCTAAGATCCTCTAAGAGAATCAGGAGCCATGTGGGCACCCAAGAGAAGACCAGTCAGACTTCTTTAGTTCTGCAACCAGAGTTATCCGCTTGCTCTTCAGAAAGAAAGAAAGTAGGCTTAGATAGATAGCCTCTGGGTTTGAGTTTGACTAGAAGAAACAAGTCTTGGCTAAAAGGACCTGGGAGTGTATTTTGTAACATGCTAGAGGCTAACGATGGAGTTCATATGATTCCTAAAAATGTTCTGGAGACTGTGAGCCTTAAAGAAGACAATAATGGAGACTTAGGTATAATGATTAAAGTCCTTAGCGATTATAACCAGATGGGAAAACGTGTTTGCAACAAGTTGCAAGAAACAGATGAGATAAAATATATTCAGACAAAATTGAATTCATTCTTTTTCTTAAAAAGTGAGCATTTTGGGGACTTCCCTGGTGGCACAGTGGTTAAGAATCCACCTGCCAATGCAGGGGACACAGGTTCGAGCCCTGGTCCAGGAAGATCCCACATGCCACAGAGCAACTAAGCCTGTGCGCCACTACTGAGCCTGCACTCTAGAGCCCGCAAGCCACAACTATGGAAGCCTGCACACCTAGAGCCCGTGCTCGGCAGAAAAAGAAGCCACCACAATAAGAAGCCTGCGCATGGCAACGAAAAGTAGCCCACACTCGCCGCAACTAGAGAAAGCCTGTGTGCAGCAACGAAGACCCAATGTAGCCAAAAATAAATTTTAAAAAAAAGTGAGCATTTTTATTCCTGAAGAGTTTTTAGTGAGAATAAAAACAGAGACAAAGAGAAATGTTTAAATCCAGAAATTACTCAGGAATATGAGCTAATCCAAAATACAAAGCAGAGTTTTTCAGCTTTTATATTTGTGATATTTGTACTATGAAAACAAAAAATTCCTAGCATGATATACACACATGCAAGTACATACATATATAATTTTGAATTTTAGAATGGTTTCTGTTGTTATTGTTTTAATTGGAAGAAAATGGGTTGGAGAACTAGGGAAACAACAATTTCTTGGGATGTTAACATTGAGTTATGAGCAAATCTAGATAAGGCAATGTCAACTGAACTCCATCTTCAGTAAGAATAGAAAATAGTAATATTAGTTGTCTACTGTTCCAGAAAAAAAAGTTGTGTGTTTTTTTTTAAGTAATAATCCTCAGTGTGAATGTTTATTTCTAGGAAACAATTAAGTGAATAGTAAAAAAAAATGTTCATTGTTGATTTACAAGTAGGGATTTTTATAAAAATCACCATATTTTATTTTATTTTTCTCTAAAAATGTTGGTGTCTTGTAGACAGCCTGGGTTTAGGTTTCTTTACCGTATGAGAAATAGTTATTTAAACAAAACTCAGAGTTTGATCCTTAGCTATCGAATTAAATACTGTGCTTATTCGAAAGCATTATGCAGTTTAGAAATATGAGCACTTTTAGACAAATAGATGGCTGCTTAAATTGCTGATTACATTGCCTAGGCTTTTTTTTTTGCTGCTGTTTAAGCAGTAAAATTTATGTTACTCCAAGTATTTCTTTAAAGCTCACTGTTTGGGAATGTGGGATCTTAAATATTGTATGTACATTATTCATGTGTTATAATGAACAATATTTTACAGCTACCTTGACAAATGTGAGAGTAGATATATCATCACATATAGTCTTAACTGTTTTTGGAAAGTTATTATTTTTTAAAATATGTTTTTTTTTAAAAAGTAAATTTATTTATTTATTTATGGCTGCGTTGGGTCTTCGTTGCTGTGCACAGGCTTTCTCTAGTTGTGGTAAATAGGGGCTACTCTTTGCTGCAGTGCTTGGGCTTCTCACTGCAGTGGCTTCTCTTGCTGTGGAGCACAGGCTCTAGGCACACGGGCTTCAGGTTGTGGCACACAGGCTCAGTAGTTGTGGCACACAGGCTTAGTTGCTCCGTGGCATGTGGGATCTTCCTGGACCAGGGCTTGAACCCGTGTCCCCTGCATTGGCAGGAGGATTCTTAACCACTGTGCCACCAGGGAAGTCCCTTAAATATGGTTTTTATGTTTTCCATAATATACAATATTTTTCTGTTCTCATTCATAAACATGAAAACATGTTAGAGGTGGGCACAAATGTTCCTTTTGTGAGCTCACTGGAAAACTGACTAAAGCACTTTCAATCTGTAGAACGTATTACTTGTCAGATTTTTTGGCTCTTCATACAATTTAGAAGCAACTCTCTGATTATGGTAAACACTAATTTCCAAAATTTTAATAATGACTTTAGTTGTCAAACCTCATTTGAAGTGAAGCTTGTGAAAGAGATAAAGTTGTGGGTCTTTCCTTTTCCTTTTCTTTTCCTCTACAGTCATTCCAAGGTAGAAATGCTTACTCTGCCTGGATTTCCACTAGTCCACATAGCCTTTGAGTCCCTTGGTATATGTGAAAAGTGAAAAGCTACAATCAGCGAAGAATACTTTAGGTGGGCGTACTTGGTTATGTGTGCATGTGCCATAAACACTGAACAGTGGCACCAAAACTCTCCTTCTATGCTGCATGGATGATCGGTCAATGTGTCAGCCAAAAACAAGAACAATGCTACACCCTCAGAAGCCCCTCTTCCCTGTGTCAGACAGGTCTTATCCCTCCTGTTTATTTTGCCGGCAAAGGCTTGCTAAATAGCATTTGGAGAGGAGGATATCTTTTCCTTCTGACAAAGCTGTATCATCCCCTATAAATTGCCCCCTGGATCAGCATCATCACAGAACCACAGTAGAAAAAAACAGAGAAGCATGGGGCAAAAAAGGTGTGAAGCTAATAGGAGTAAAATGTGCCATGTACTGCCTAAATCATAAGTTCACAGACACCCCAAAAAACACCACCGGATGCGATCCTGCTTACCAAAAAGACAAGATCCAGCCTCATTCACCAGAATACAGGCACCAGTCCCCTCCACCAGGAAGCCTAAACAACGCACTGAACCAAACTTACCCACTGGGGGCAGACACCAAAAACAATGGGAACTATGAAACTGCAGACTGGAAAAAGGTTGCCCCAAACACAGTAAGTTAAGCAAAATGAGAAGAGAGAGAAACATACAGCAGATGAAGGAGCAAGGTAAAAACCCTCCAGACCAAAAAAATGAAGAGGAAATAGGCAGTCTACCTGAAAAAGAATTCAGAGTAATGATAGTAAAGATGATCCAAAATCTTGGAAATAGAATGCAAAAAAATACAACAAACGTTTAATAAGGACGTTTAAAGCAGAATTAAGAAAAAAGAATGAAAAGAATTGAGGACAGTCTCAGAGACCTCTGGGACAATATTAAATGCACCAACATTCGAATTATAGGGGTGCCAGAAAAAGAAGAGAAAAAAAAAGGGACTGAGAAAATATTTGAAGAGATTATAGTTGAAAACTTCCCTAGTATGGGAAAGGAAATAGTCAATAAAGTTCAGGAAGTGCAGAAAGTCCTATACAGGATAAATCCAAGGAGAAACATGCCAAGACACATATTAATCAAGCTATCAAAAATTAAAAACAAAGAAAAAATATTGAAAGCAGCAAGGGAAAAGCAACAAACAAAATACAAGGGAATCCCCATAAGGTTAACAGCTGATCTTTCAGCAGAAGCTCTGCAAGCCAGAAGGGAGTGACAGGACATATTTAAAGTGATGAAAGGGAAAAACCTACAACCAAGATTACTCTATCCAGCAAGGATCTCATTCAGGTTTGACGGAGAAATTAAAACCTTTACAGACAAGCAAAAGCTAAGAGAATTCAGCATCAGCAAACCAGCTTTACACGAAATGCTAAAGGAACTTCTCTAGGCAGGAAACAGAAGAAAAGGAAAAGACTTACAGTAACAAACCCAAAACAATTAAGAAAATGGTAATAGGAACATATCTATAATTACCATAAAGGTAAATGGATTAAATGCTCCAACCAAAAGACATAGACTGGCTGAATGGATACAAAAACAAGACCTGTATATAACCTATCTACAGTAGACCCACTTCAGATGTAGGGACACATATAGACCAAAAATGAGGGATGGAAAAAGACATTTCATGCAAATGGAAATCACAAGAAAGCTGGAGTAGCAATACTCATATCAGACAAAATAGACTTTAAAAGTAAGACTATTACAAGACACAAAGAAGGACACTACATAATGATCAAGGGATCAATCCAAGAAGAAGATATAAAAATTGTAAATATTTATGCACCCAACATAGGAGCACCTCAATACATAAGGCAAAGGCTAACAGCCATAAAATGGGAAATTGATATTCAACAGTAACACAATAATAGTAGGAGACTTTAACACCCCACTTTCACCAATGGCCAGATCATCCAAAATGAAAATAAATAAGGAAACACAAGCTATAAAAGACACATTAGATCAGATAGACTTAATTGACATTTATAGAACATTCCATCCAAAAACAACAGAATACACTTTCTTCTCAAGTGCTCATGGAACATTCTCCAGGATAGATCGTATCTTGGGTCACAAATTAAGCCTTGGTAAATTTAAGAAAATTGAAATTGTATTAATTATCTTTTCTGACCACAATGCTCTGAGAGTACATATCAATTACAGGAAAAAATCTGTAAAAAATACAAACACATGGAGGCTAAACAATACACTACTTAATAACCAAGAGATCACTGAAGAAATCAAAAATACCTAGAAACAAATGACAATGAAAACACAATGACCCAAAACCTATGGGATGCAGCAAAAGCAGTTCTAAGAGGGAAGTTTATAGTAATACAAGCCTACCTCAAGAAATAAGAAACATCTCAAATAAACAACCTAAACTTAAACCTAAAGCAATTAGAGAAAGAAGAAAAACAACCCCCAAAGTTAGAAGAAAGAAAGAAATCATAAAGACCATAGCAGAAATAAATGAAATAGAAAAAAAGAAAACAAGAGCAAAGATCAATAAAACTAAAACTTGTTCTTTGAGAAGATAAACAAAATTGATAAACCATTTGCCAGACTCATCAAGAAAAAAAGGGAGAAGACTGAAATCAATAGAATTAGAAATGAAAAAGGAGAAGTAACAACTGACACTGCAGAAATACAAAGGATCATGAGAGATTACTATAAGCAACTCTATGCCAGTAAAATGGACAGCCTGGAAGAAATGGACAAATGCTTAGACAAGCACAAACTTCTGAGACTGAGCCAGGAAGAAATAAAAAATATAAACAGACCAATCACAAGCACTGAAATTGAGACTGTGATTAAAAATCTTCCAACAAACAAAAGCCCAGGACCAGATGGCTTCACAGGCGAATTCTATCAAACATTTAGAGAAGAGCTAACACCTATCCTTCTCAAACTCTTCCAAAATACAGCAGAGGGAGGAATACTCCCAAACTCATTCTACGAGGCCACCATCACCCTGAGAGTAAAACCAGACAAGATGTCACCAAAAAAGAAAACTACAGGCCAATATCACTAATGAACATAGATGCAAAAATCCTCAACAAAATACTAGCAAACAGACTCCAACAGCACGTTAAAAGGATCACACACCATGATCAAGTGGGGTTTATCCCAGGAATGCAAGGATTCTTCAATATACGCAAATCAATCAATGTGATACAGCATATTAAAAAATTGAAGGAGAAAAACCATATGATCATCTCAATAGGTGCCGAAAAAGCTTTTGACAAAATTCAACACCCATTTATGATAAAAACCCTGCAGAAAGTAGGCATAGAGGGAACTTATCTCAGCATAATAAAGGCTATATATGACAAACCCACAGCCAACATCGGTCTCAATGGTGAAAAACTGAAACCATTTCCACTAAGATCAGGAACAAGCCAAGGTTGCCCACTCTCAACACTATTATTCAACATAGTTTTGGAAGTTTTAGCTACAGCAATCAGAAAAAAAAGAAATAAAAGGAATACAAATCAGAAAAGAAGAAGTAAAGCTGTCACTGTTTGCAGATGACATGTTACTATACATAGAGAATCCTAAAGATACTACCAGAAAACTACTAGAGCTAATCAATGAATTTGGTAAAGTAGCAGGATACAAAATTAATGCACAGAAATCTCTTGCATTCTTATACTCTGATGATGAAAAATCTGAAAGAGAAATTAAGGAAACACTCCCATTTACCATTGCAACAAAAAGAATAAAATACCTAGGAATAAACCTACCTAAGGAGACAAAAGACCTCTATGCAGAAAACTATAAGACACTGGTGAAAGAAATTAAAGATGATACAGATAAAGAGATATACCATGTTCTTGGATTGGAAGAATCAACATTGTGAAAACGACTATACTACCCAAAGCAATCTACAGATTCAATGCAATCCCTTTCAAACTACCAATGACATTTTTCATAGAACTAGAACAAAAAATTTCACAATTTGTATGGAAGTACAAAGACCCTGAATAGCCAAAGCAATCTTGAGAAAGTAAAACGGAGCTGGAGGAATCAGGCTCCCTGACTTCAGACTGTACTACAAAGCTACAGTAATCAAGACAGTATGGTACTGGCATAAAAACAGAAATATAGATCAATGGAACAGGATAGAAAGCCCAGAGATAAACCCACGCATATGTGGTCACCTTATTTTTGATAAAAAAGGAAGGAATTTACAATGGAGAAAAGAAGCCTCTTCAATAAGTGGTGCTGGGAAAACTGGACAGCTCCATGTAAAAGAATGAAATTAGAACACTCCCTAACACCATACACAAAAATAAACTCAAAATGGATTAGAGACCTAAATGTAAGGCCAGACATTATGAAACTCTTAGGGGAAAACATAGGCAGAACACTCTATGACATAAATCACAGCAAAATCCTTTTTGACCCACCTCCTAGAGAAATGGAAATAAAAACAAAAATAAACAAATGGGATGTAATGAAAGTTAAAAGCTTTTGCACAGCAAAGGAACCATAAATAAGATGAAAAGACAACCCTCAGAATGGGAGAAAATATTTGCAAACGAAGCAACTGACAAAGGATTAATCTGCAAAATACACAAGCAGCTCATGCAGCTCAATATCAAAAAAAACAAACAACCCAATCCAAAAATGGGCAGAAGACCTAAATAGACATTTCTCCAAAGTAGATATACAGATTGCCAACAAACACATGAAAGGACGCTCAATATCACTAATCATTAGAGAAATGCAAATCAAAACCACAATGAAGTATCACCTGACACAGGTCAGAATGGCCATCATCAAAAAATCTACAAACAATAAATGCTGGAGAGGGTGTGGAGAAAAGGGAACCCTCTTGCACTGTTGGTGGGAATGTAAATTGATACAGCCACTATGGAGAACAGTATGGAGGTTCCTTTAAAAACGAAAAACAGAACTACCATACGACCCAGCAATCCCACTGCTGGGCATATACCCTGAGAAAACCATAATTCAAAAAGATTCATGTACCACAATGTTCATTGCAGCTCTATTTACAGTAGCCATGACATGAAAGCAACCTAAGTGTCCCTTGACAGTTGAATGCATAAAGAAGATGTGGCACATATATACAGTGGAATATTACTCAGCCATAAAAAGAAAGGAAATTGAGTTATTTGTAGTGAGGTGGACGGACCTAGAGACTGTCATACAGAGTGAAGCAAGTCAGAAAGAGAAAAATAAGTACTGTATGCTAACACATATATATGGAATCTAAAAATAAAAAAGAAGAAGGTTCTGAAGAACCTAGGGAAAAGACAGGAATAAAGACGCAGATGTAGAGAATGGACTTGAGAACAAGGGGAAGGGGAAGGGGAAGGGTAGGCTGGGACGAAGTGAGAGAGTTGCATGGACATATATACACTACCAAATGTAAAATAGATAGCAAGTGGGAAGCAGCCTCGTAGCACAGGGAGATCAGCTCGGTGCTTTGTGACCACCTAGAAGGGTGGGATAGGGAGGGTGGGAGGGAGATGCAAAAGGGATGAGATTGGGGGATATATGGATATGTATAGCTGATTCGCTTTGTTATACAGCAGAAACTAACACACCATTGTAAAGCAATTATACTGCAAAAAAGATGATTAAAAAAAAAAAGAAAGCAAGAAGAATGTGCCGTGTATCTGAATAAAAGTAATGTCCTCTCCCGGCGATTGCTTTTTTTCTTTTCGTTTGAGCAGAAAAGTTGCTCCCTAGAAAGCAGTCTTACTTTTACTCAGTTTGGTCAAAGGAAAGTTTCAGTGCAGAACATCCTGCAGCTCATGAGCTCTCTGTCAGAGTCAGTTTAGGACGGTCATAATCTGCAGCCCTTGATGGTCTAAGACTGTTCGGGGAAGGAACAGAAGTGGGAGAGATGTGGAGAGAGGATGTGGAAGTCACAAGAGAACTACCCCCGTCCTCTTCTATGGCTGCCCAGAGGACCCCTCTGTGTGAGATGGCCCTCCTCTGTGCTGGGGAGATGGCAGTGCCACAGGGGTCTCTACTTGTACGGCCTTTTAGCAGAGTATTTCCTTGGATCTCACTTAATGGAAGCCATGCAGGCACATGATAGAAATTCATATTACATAAAAAGATATGCAGAGAAAATAATTCTTCCTCTCACTTTTTGTTTCTTTTTTTTTTTTTTAGCAGAGAAAGTTTTATTTCAGGGCCAAGCAAGGGAAAAGGATGGCTAGTGCTCAAAAACCTGAACCCCCTGGGTGGTTTTCAGAGAGAAGTTTTTACAGGGAAAATTTGGGGTGAGGGCTGCAGAGTGTGTGACTGTCTTCTGATTGGTTGAAGTTGAGGTAACAGGGCGGTGCTCCAGGAATCTTGCCTTCAGCCTGAAGTTGCCATCCTTCACCTGGGTGGGGGGCTTAGTTTTGCAGAAGAACTCAAAGATATTGTTATGTATATTCCTTGAGGAAGAACCAGGAGCCTGCCCCAAGGCTGCACTTTAGTTTCAAGTCTGCTCCTCCTTTGTTTCTGCATTCCCTCCCTTCACTGATAAGCAACTGTTTGAATCTGCCCTTTGGAACTCAGGTAAGGTCAAGGAAGCTGAAGGAAGCCTATTTCCTACAAGAAATGGGAGACACAGAAAGGATTTGTACCCTCGGAGGACCCCGCAGGGTCCTGCTCAGTTTCAACATCACACTCTTTTTTGGCTTCTTGCCACTTATTGGCTCCATCTCAATGTCCCTCTTCTGTCTCCTCTTTTTTTCTGACTTCTAAATGTCTGAGTGTCTCCAGGCTCTGTTTCGGCCTCTTTGTTCTTTCTTATTCACTAAGACATCTCATTCAGTCCTACGGCTTTAAATACCATCTGTAGGCTGATCATTCTGAAATGTACATTTCTATCCTCAGATTCTCTCCTGAATTCCAGACTTGTATTACCAACTGCCTACTTAGCATTTGGATCTCTAAAAGAAATCTCAGACTCAACGTGTCGAAAACCCAGCTGTTGATTTCTTGCCAAACTGCTCCTTCACAGTCTTCTGCATCCCTGAGTCACTTTTGATTCTTTCTTTCTTACCTTCCACGTTTAATCTATCAAAACAGATCCTTGGGCTTCCCTGGTGGCGCAGTGGTTGAGAATCCGCCTGCTGATGCAGGGGACACAGGTTCGTGTCCTGGTCCGGGAAGATCCCACATGCTGCGGAGCGGCTGGGCCCGTGAGCCATGGCCGGTGAGCCTGCGCATCCGGAGCCTGTGCTCCGCAACGGGAGAGGCCACAACAGTGAGAGGCCCGCGTACCGCAAAAAAAAACCCCCCAAAAGAGATCCTTGATCCATTCTCTTTTCTCCAAGCCACCACCATTTCTCAATGAACAACTATAAAATTTGCCTGCTTTCGCATCTGCCCTGCCTATATTTTCCACAACAAGCCAGAGTAATCACTTAGCAACTTAAATTAGGTAAAAATAGTCCCTTGATTAAAACCTTCCTCCAGCTTCCCATGATACTTCAAATAAAATCTAAATCCCTTAACCTTACTTTCAAAGTCCTACGTGACCTGGACACTGTCTACGTCTCTGATATACTTTTGTTCCCTTTTCTCCTTTGCCCATTCTGTTCCAGCTGCACTGGTCTGCTTTGGATTCTTCCAACCCAGGAAGCCACTTCTTTCCCTTGATTTTTCATATGGCTTTAGTGTTCCCGGTGAATTTAAGGTTCTTGCTTCATTAGGAGAGAATTCAGAGATGAAGTGACAGGTAAGACATGGATTTATTTAGAGAGAAACACACTCCACAGGCAGAGTGTGAGCCATCTCAGGAGGTGAGAGAGCTTTGAAATACGGTGTGGTTAGTTTTTATGGGCTGGGTAATTTCATAGGCTAATGAGTGGGAGGATTATTCTAATTATTTCGGAGAAAGGCCAGGGATTTCCAGGAATTGGGCCACTGCCCACTTTTTGGACTTTGATGGTCAGCCTCAGAACTGTTATGGCACTGGTGGGTGTATCATTTAGCATGCTAATGTATTACAATGAGTGTATAATGAGGCTTAAGGTCCACTGGAAGTCGAATTTTCTGCCATCTTGGACCTAGTTGGTTCTAAACAGTTTTTGTCATGTCCTATGGCCATGTCATTCTTTTAAAGGTTGTGCCCTGCCCCCTCCCCTCCTGTTTCATTAGCAAGCCTAAAGGCGTCTCTTCATAAAGGTTTCCCTGACCACTCATTCTAAAGGTACCCAAACCCTATCATATCACCTTTTGTTAATTGTCTGCATAACACTTTTATCTACCAGGTAATTTTGTGTTGATTGGCATTATCTGTCCCAACTAGAAAGTGATCAGAAACGTTGTTTTGTTCATTCTTGTGTCCCCTGCATAATTTGACATAATACTCACGAATCATCCACAGAACATTGGATATGAGAGTCTGAGGCGCAGTTGAAGAGGTTGGAGATGTTATAAGCTGAAACCTTATGCGATACTTTCCCAAGACTACTGATTTATCTTCCAAGTATTTCTCTGTTCCACCGCTTTCCCTCCATCATCCAAGAGATGGAGAAGGCACAAAGGTGTCATCACCTCTTTCCAGGATTACCTGCACAGTTTTCCAGCTGATCTCCCTGCATTTCAGCTGTCCCCTCCAATCCATTCTCCACCTCAGTTTTCAAATCAAAAGTCTCATGTGTTACTCTCCTGCATGAAACTCTTCAAAGGCACCCAATTATCTGCAAGATAGTCATTTGCCTAACATAGAATACAAGGGCAACTCCTCTCTCCATGGTCTTCTCATGCTTTATTCTCCAGGAACACCCAACTACTTGCAGGTCTCTGTGAATACTTTGCTTTTCCTCATCTCTGTGTCTTTGCTCTTGCTTTCCACTCTGCCTTGGAATGTCTGTCCCTTAGAAGCTGTGTGACCTTGGGACATTACTTATTTTTCTGAACTTTAGTTTCCTAATAGTCATAATTCTTCACAGGGGCAGCATGAGGGCCAAGTGGTATAAAATATAGAGAATAAAGTACATGCCTGGTATACAGCATGTGCTCAACAAACTACATTTTTTTATTAGCCATGTGAATATTAACAATGACACTATCTAATAATATTGTGGAGCTAGTATAGAATTTCTGATAGTTTCTTGACCACTTGCCTTGGGGAAAGTAACTAGACCCGGTTAAAAATTCAAACTACCAGCTCTGATTCTCTGATCCTCTGATTTAGCTCTTTCTCTGTCCTGCCTGGAAACTTTGCCATTCACATAACTCTCACCCCATGATTCTCAAATCTGCAGAGACAAGATAAGCTCTTGTTTCTCATCGGGCCCTGGGGCTCTCCCTGGCTGTACACCCAGGTGAAGGGTCAGTTGAGATTACCCAGCTTTCCCATGTCTTGGGATTGGAAATGAAAACTTTGAGGTTTTTCTCCAATCTTTCCCATGGACTTGCTAAACAACCAGGCTTCAGTGACTTGCAGAAGCCTCCAAGAGGTGGCCTCTTGGCAGAGGGATGCTCATAACAACAGGGTAAATGGGTCCTGCTGAGTTCAAAGCACTTTGACACCAGTTGTCTTGCTATCACTGCAAAGGGGTTTAGGCATCTACCTAGCATCTTGTAGACTTTGAGACATGAAGAAGGATAATGACCTGTTATGAACTTCCAAGGTGTGGTGGGAATGGTGAGGAAAGGGCTTTGGGGCCAGTGACATGGTTTAGCCTGGAGTGTTCCAGAGGAACACAAAGCAGACTGGATCGGAAGGGGACCCAGGTGAGCAAGTTCTCCTGGTGATTTTAATATACTTTCAGGCTTTAGCTGCTCTGAACTCTGTGAATTTCAAACAGTCTAATAGTCAGTTTGGTTAATACGTTCATTTACATAGAGACTTTAAAAACTAAGCCAGTGATTACCTACCGAATACCTACCATATGCTAAATACTGAGTTAAGTGCTGTGGAAAATTCTGAGATTAATCACGGTGCCTGCCCTTTAGGAACTCATAGTCTGGTGGGGGATATCAGACCTCTAGATCAATAACTGATAATGGTTCAGGATAAATATAAATAAACTGTAAAGCGAGTTCAGAGGAGGGAGAACTATTCAACAGCCAGTGAAAGATCTGAAGCTGAATTTTAGAGCAAGAAATTTGCACTAAACTTAAAGGATTAGAGATGGAACATGCCACGTGGAACTGTGGCAGAAAAGCCTGGGTGTGTATAGAACTGCCACAAGTTTTGTTTGGTGCACAAAAGAGATTGGAAAGATAGATGGAAACTAGATCGTAGGGGTCGTTATGGTCTGTGTAAGAAGTTTGGACCTTATTCTGCAGGCAGTGAGCAGTGCAGCAGCAGTGCAACCTGATGAGATGAGTGTTTTAAGAGGAGCTGGATGTAGAATGTAGGACAGGAGGATGGAAAGGATGGGATGTGGAGGACATTATGCAGTTGTTAGGTTAGTTCAGGCTGGTGGGATGGAGAGGAGTGGGCAACCTGGACAGAAGTTTTGGGTAGAATTAGCACAACTTTGCAACTGATTATAAAAAGAAACATGGGACAGACATGAATCGAAAATACTATGGGGACTTCCCTGGTGATCTAGCAGTTAATACTCCGCCCTCCCAACGCAGGGGGCCGGGGTTCGATCCCTGGTCAGGGAAGTAGATCCCACATGCCACAACTAAACATCCAGCGTGCCACAACTAAGACCCAGTGCAGCCAAATAAATAAATATTAAAAAAAATACTATGAAGTTTCCAAGCATGGGTGGCTGAGGAGATTGTGGAACGAATAGCAGGTACAGAAGGCAAAGCATATTTGGAAGGAAATGGGAAGAGTTCAGTTTTGGACAAGAGGAGTTTGAGGTGGAAGTTCAGACTTTAGAGAATGGGAGGGAAATGGCTCTGGAGATGTAGAATACAAGATTGTCTGTATTGAATAGAAAACAAAGCAGTAGAATTCCATAAGATTTCAGAGGAAGGAGGGAGGTCTATTCTTTATGGAGAAAGAATGAGAACCAGTGTGAAAACAACTCTGTACTCTGGGGTCAGAGAGACCTGAGTTTGAACCCTAGCTCTGCCACATACTTTTTGTGTGACCTTGGGCAAGTTACTTAACCTCTCTAAGCCTCAGTCTACTCATCTGTAAAATGGGATAGAAAACAGCATTTTCCTTGGAGGAGATGTGAGGATTAAATAAGATGATATATGTAAAATATTTAGAATGGTACCTGGCATATGTTCAATAAAAGCTAGATATTTCAAAAAATTTATTACCACTAATAATATTACCACTAATAATAATGGGAATGATTGTGGACAGACACTTGGGGGCACTGACATTTTTGGGGGGGTGGAGGAAGAGAAGTTAGAGAAGAAGATAGGAAGAAACAATGGAAGATCAATGGATAATGATTTTGTAACATAAGGAGAGAGTTTCACAAGGACTTGGTGGCCACTGTTATCAATTGAAATGAGAAGTTAATGTAGATGAGTAAAGAGAAAACACCATTAAATTTTTTTTTAAATTTTTATTTATTTATTTTTGGCTGCATTGGGTCTTCGTTGCTGCGTGTGGGCTCTCTCTAGCTGCGGTGAGCAGGGGTTACTCATCTTTGCAGTGCACGGGCTTCTCATTGCAGTGGCTTCTCTTGTTGAGAAGCACGGGCTCTAGGCGTGCAGACTTCAGTAGTTGTGGCATGCGGGCTCAGTAGTTGTGGCTCGTGGGCTCTAGAGCACAGGCTCGGTAGTTGTGGCACATGGGCTTAGTTGCTCTGTGGCATGGGGGATCTTCCCGGACCAGAGCTTGAACCCGTGTCCCCTGCATTGGCAGGCAGATTCTAAACCACTGCGCCACCAGGGAAGCCCAACACCATTAAATTTGGAAGAAGAGAGTATTAGTTTGCTAGGGCTTCTATGACAGAACTACAAACTAGGTGGGTTAAACAACAGAAGTGTATAGAATCACAATTCTGGTGGCTAGAAGGCCAAGATCAAGGTGTTGGCAGGGTTGGTTCCTTCTGAGGGTATGAGAAAGAAACTGTTACATGCCTCTCCCCTAGCTTCTGGTGATTTGCTGGCAACCTTGCCATTCCTTAGCTTGTAGACACAACACCCCAATCTCTGCTTTTGTCATCAGATGGCGTTCTCTCTGTGTGCATGCCTGTGTCCAAATTTCCCCTTTTTATCAGGACACCAGTCATATTAGATTAGGGCCCACCCTACTCCAGGATGACCTCACCTTAACTAATTATATCTACAAGAACCCTATTTCCAAATAAGGACACATACTGAGATACTGGGGGTTAGAACTGCAACATATGAATTTTTCTGGGGGGGTGGGGCACAGTTCCACTTGCCACAGGGAAGGTGGCCTTTGGGAGAACAGTTTCAGCAGAGACCAGATTATACATAGGACAATAGAAGTCAGGAAGTGGAACTCTGTGGTGGAAGGGTAACAGAAGAGCATGGGACTAATTGAAGTAGATTGACCGTGAAGGCAGAGAAAATGTTTATACTGAGGACAAAGCAAAACGGATGTCTGAGCAATAACATGTGTCCATGTCCAAGTCCAGAGGGTGGACTTTTCTGTACCCTCCTGCCTGGCACCCCCCCAACTCTTTTCTTTTGTTTTTGCCTGGATTATATGAAGAATTGGTTTATCTCTCCAGTTGGCTCATGAAAAAAGTTGTCACTGAGAGAGAAAGAAAGCAAGCACATGCAAGCAACCCTGATTTATATTATACTACAGAAATATAATGAGGGAAGGAGAAACGAAGTCCTCCTTTGGGTATAACCAGAGCATATGCACTCAGAGTATTTCAGGATTTCTTTTAAAATTCCTTTTTTTCCCTCCAAAGAAGATATGTAGCTTAGAATGAAGAACATTTCCTTTGAGAAAAAGCTTTAAAGATAGTAATAATCTTAATTAAATAGTCTTTCATACTCAGAAGGGAACAAAATTATAAATGTACATGCAATTTTCTCAACCGTATGTTCTTTTTAATGATATTAATATATCCCTAGAGATAACAGTAAAGCTTCTTCCTAAATAGGTAATATTTTATTAAAGTGAATGAAATTTCATGTTAGTTTGAACATCATTTTCAAGAATTAAATAGTAATCATAGTCTCAGATAAAGTGGGTTTCACTTTCTTCTATGGAAATTATTGGTGCTGGTCAAAAACTAGTTTTAGGATGAAGGAAACAATGAGTCTCCTTGCTAAATGAAGACAATTCAAATTCCCTGAGATCTTGCAAGCATGACCATGTTATTGATGATTCTGCTTATGCCAAGATAGCTATCTTAAGTAAAAATTAGAATAATTTAAAATTTGTATAAATCTAACTTTTGCAATTGACTGATTGTTTTAATTAAACAAGTCAAAATAATTTACATTTATGGATTCAGCCTTAATTAACCTCTAAGAGCATAGTATGGAGCCGTGGCATGAGGACTCAGGCTGGAAGCAGAAAGACTTGAGTTCAAACCCTGGTTCTAAGATTAAAGAAAAAGGAGACGAAAAAGTATGTAAAATTGGAAATGATGGAGATTAAAATAACTGTACATATAAATCCCCCAAAGGAATAAACTGAAGTGAAAAATATAAATGTACCAATTACCAAACATGATGTTGGAAAAGCGATTAAAAAGCTAAGATTGAAGAAGGCAACAGGACCAGACAGATTCACAATTGAGTTTTTTTCCTTATTTTTAAAGAATACATAGTTCAAATGTTTTATAAACTAGTCTAGGTCATAGACAATGATCATGTATGAATGTAGATGCAAACTTTCTAAAATATTAGCAAATAGATTCTATTAATGTATCTAAGAGTAGTAAAAGAAGTACAGTTTTTTTTTTTTTTGCGATACGCCGGCCTCTCGCTGTTGTGGCCTCTCCCGTTGCGGAGCATAGGCTCCGGACGTGCAGGCTCAGCGGCCATGGCTCACGGGCCCAGTCGCTCTGCGGCATGTGGGATCCTCCCAGACCGGGGCGCAAACCCGTGTCCCCTGCATCGGCAGGCGGACTCCCAACCACTGCGCCACCAGGGAAGCCCAAGAAGTACAGTTTATTCCAAGAATGCAAATATAGTTCAGTACTGGAAATCTATCAGCATAATCCATTAATCAACAAGCTAAAGAAAAAAAAATCAACTTATCAATTGAAAAGACATTTGAAAATTTATCAACTATTTCTGAAAAATACTCTGAATAAAATAAAGATTATTTACCAGAAATGAACAGCAAGTATTATCCTAAATGGTAAAATGGTAAAACCATTTCAGTTCAAACCAAGAACTAGACAGGAATGCCTACTCTCCCCAGTATTTTTTTTTTTTTTTTTTTTTTGTGGTACGCGGGCCTCTCACTGCTGTGGCCTCTCTCGTTGCCGAGCACAGGCTCCGGACGCGCAGGCTCAGCGGCCATGGCTCACGGGCCCAGCCGCTCCGCGGCACGTGGGATCTTCCCGGACCGGGACACGAACCCACGTCCCCTGCCTCGGCAGGTGGACTCCCAACCACTGCGCCACCAGGGAAGCCGCCCCCAGTATTATTTAACATTGTCTTGGAGGTTCTTGCAAATATAATAAACAGATAAAATAATCGGTAAAAATACTGGGAAAGAGGAGAACAATCTCTTTTTCTGACCATATGATTATATACATGGAAAATCCAGGAAGCTGTAGTAAAAAACTTCTTAGAATTAATAAGATAATTTGGCTAGCTGTCTAGCTGCAAGATAAATATATAAAAATCAGCAATTTTTATCTATTATAAAAATAAACAGCTACAAATGGAAATGTTAAAAAATAATAACAACAAAAGTATAAAATAAAAAGAAATTTAACAAGAAAGGTATAGGACTTATATGAAGCAAATAATTCATTAGAAGTTGTGTGTCTTATAGAGGGACACAAAACAAGATATAAACAAATAGAAATACCATGTTTTTGGATGGGAAGACTATTAAAATGGCTAATTCTTCCAAAATTAATATATGAATTTAATGCATTTTTTTATGCAGTTAGGATTCCAGTGGCTTTGGAGTGAGGAGGAGTCAATAAAATAATATTAAAGTTTATATAGAAAAATAAATGCCCAAAGATGGTGCAGAAAAATATGATAAAAAGACTAGTGAGAGAGGATTTACAAGATGTCAGAACATACTATAAATTAAATGTTGTATTGGCATAGGAATAGGTAACTAGATCTCTAGAATAAAATAAATAATCTGGAAATAGATCCTGAAATGTATAAGCATCATCTGTATTAGAAAATTGATAGTTTAGTTCTGTGGGAAAAGGATACATTTTATAATGAATGATCCTGGCAAAGCTGGCTATCCATTTGGAAGAAAAACTTGGACCCCTATCTTATGTATGAAGCAGCACTAAAAGCCCCCAGAATCAAGATGAATAGGAAACCATCCTAATAAACACATTTTGGATAAAAAAATAAAATAACATAAAATAAATAAATAGTTTTTACATCTATCTTTAATAGATAATTAAAGATAGATGTAAAAACTAAATATAAAAAAATTAAACTATAATATCTTGCAAGATATTCTGGGAGACTACATTCCCGGATTTTATGAGAATTGCTAGCGATGAGGAAAGACCCTTTTAAGCAGAAGCTTAATCATATTTAACTGTATAAAAATTCACACTCTTGTATGGTGAAGATATCATGGGCAAAGTCAATAGACAAATGACGAATTTGGAAAAAATAATTGTAATGCAAGTGACAGGTAGAAGAATTGTTATGAAAATACACCAAGAACTCTTACACAAGGCAAGCAAAAGATAAACTATCTCATAAAAAATGGCCCAGTCATATAAATAGGCATTTTGTGGAAGAGCAAATTTAGTTGCCAGTAAACATACGAAAAGGTGCTCAAATTCATTAGTAGTTAGAGAAATGCAAATTAAAGTAATAATGAGGTTATTCATTACCTCTACCTGATTGTTAGAAAGAAACAGTAGTGCCAACTACTGGGATGTAGAGAAAAAGGTACTTGCATACTTTGCCAAAGGAAATATGAATTATTTCAGTCCTTTTGGAAAGAGATCTGGCAACTTCTTCTAAAAATAAAAATATATCTTTTCTTCAACCTAGCGTTTTCTTGAAGACTTTCTTTTATACAAATGAACCCATCCTGATTTGAAAGGATTTCTGTAAGCTACTGTATTTTTTTGTTCTCTCTCTCTCTCTTTTTTCTTGGCTACAGAAAGCTTTATTTTTCCCATTTGGTCCAAGGCTTGGGAGAGGGCTACAGGGCGGTTAAAAAGCCGTGAGAGGGCTTCCCTGCTGGCGCAGTGGTTGAGAGTCCGCCCGCCCACGCAGGGGTCACGGGGTCATGCCCCGGTCCAGGAAGATCCCACAGGCCGCGGAGCGGCTGGGCCCCTGAGCCATGGCCGCTGAGCCTGCGCGTCCGGAGCCTGTGCTCCGCAACGGGAGAGGCCACAACAGTGAGAGGCCCGCGTACCGCAGCAAAAAAAAAAAAAAAAAAAAGCTGTGAGAAGCTGAGAGACGGGACTGCAGGCAGAAGCCCTGACGCCAGAGGGGCTCCTCAGAGGCCGCTGGGCTCCAGAGGCTCGCTAGTCACGACTGAGGGCGAGCCTTTCAAACAGATACTCTTCCAGCCCAGCCAGCCGGCGGAGGCTGGTCAGGTGATCGCCCATCTTCTTGACGGCTTTTACCTGCTCATCTAGGAAGTGGCTCTCCAAGAAGTCACAGAGGTGGGGGTCTGCGCGGGCACAACCCACGTCACGCAGATCCAGAAGGGCCTGGTTCAGGTTCAGGTTCTGCTCCTGCTCCCTGAGAACGGCGGCTTCCACAGCGTCCTGGGTTTTACTCCACTCATCTTGCTATGGCTTCTGACCGTCCTGGAAAAGGGCGTGGCAGCCGCACTGGTTTTGCATTTTCAAGAAACGCTGGGCGCCTTCGTGCTTCTGCTCTGTCAATTCATGGAAAAAGTGGATCATGCCCTCCAGAGCCACATTGTCGCGGTCAAAATAGAAGCCCAGAGAGAGGTAAGTGTAGAAGGCCCCCAGGGGCACGTTGGCCAGGCGATGGACAGCGGCCTCCACCCCAGGGGAAAAATTCTGACGAATTTGGAAGCTCATGTTAACGGGTAATAAGGAGCTAAGCTCAGAAAATGGTGTTAGCTGGTCCCGGAAGCCGAGGATAGCTGAGTGGCTGGTTCCCGAGGTTGCGACTGGCAAAAGGGTTGGAGGGTGGTTGGAGGCTAGAGGAAGGGGCGTTGCTGGGTCTAATCTGGCCAAACACCGTGGAAGCAAGGGACAGAGCCGGGGGACTGCCGAGTGCACTGCAAGACTAAGCTATTGTTAAGTGAGAAAAACAAGGTGCCAGGAAATGTAGATAATATGATTCAATTTTTATAAGAGAAAACTTCCCTGGAGGTCCAGTGGTTAAGAATCCGCCTTGCAATGCAGGGGACGCTGGTTCGGTCCCTGGTCGGGGAACTAATATCCCACATGCCTCGGGTGCAACTACTGAGCCCGCGCGCCACAGCGAAAGATCGCGCGTGCCACAACAAAGACCCCATGCACCAAGCGGGGAACGCGGCAGTGGGTGGGGATGGTGGTGTGCTGAATTGGGCGATTGGGATTGACATGTATACACTGATGTGTATAAAACTGATGGCTAATAAGAACCTGCAGTATAAAAAAACAAACAAACAAAAAAAACCAACTAATACTAAGCTTTCTTTGGGTTATTTGTATGGAAATATGTTAATATAAATGTTTCAGACATTACATGGAATTTCTAAAAATCTTAAAAAAAAAAGACCCCATGCAGCCAAAAAATAAATATTTTTTAAAAAGTCAAGAAAAGATAATATGATTCAATTTTTATAAGAGAAACAATGAAAAGCTTCTCCCACTCTGAATATGAAGGTGTGAGATTATATAAATATGGAGAAATACATGGTCAGATTCACGCTAGGTTATTGACATGAGTTTTCTGTGGTATTGCATAGAGAGGGGAAGTTAGTAAGCCAAATATAATGTCATCAACAATTTTCTGTGCAATATATTTACTTCTTTTTCCAATTAAAATTTTTATTTTACTGAAATTATTTGTGTGAAGGTCAATTTTTTTTCATATATATTTTTCGACAAAGACTCAACTAATTAGCATTTTTTTTCCTACCTAGCTTGAGGTTAGGTATATAGGTTATAACTTTTGCTACTGTGAGTTTTCTTTTTGGCCATAACTTTTTGTTTGTTTGTTTTTCTTTTTTTTGTGGCCACACCGCAGGGCTTGTGGGATCTTAGTTCCCCTACCAGGGATGGAACCAGGGCCCCCGGCAGTGAAAGCGCTGAGTCTTTTTTTCTTCCCCCTAAATTTATTTATTTTTGTCTGCATTGTGTCTTTGTTGCTGCGCCCGGCCTTTCTCTAATTGCAGTGAGCGGGGGCTACTCTTCGTTGGGTGCACGGGCTTCTCATTGTAGCAGCTTCTCTTGTTGCAGAGCACGGGCTCTAGGCGTACAGGCTTCAGTAGTTGTGGCATGCGGGCTCCGTAGTTGTGGCTCACAGGCTCTAGAGCACAGCCTCAATAGTTGTGGCACATGGGCTTAGTTGCTCTGCGGCATGTGGGATCTTCCCAGACCAGGGCTCGAGCCTGTGTCCCCTCCATTGGCAGGTGGATTCTTAACCACTGGGCCACCAGGGAAGTCCAAGCTCTGAGTTTTAACTGCTGAACTGCCGGGGAATTCCCAAGGCCATTACCTTTCATAAGTACAATTCCCCTGGATCAAATGATCAGATCAAAATTTTGAGTTCAAATTTTACTGTTTTCAGTAATACCTAAAAGATGTGATTCTTTTAGTCATTTAAAAATCAATAATAGATTTTCTTGTTTGAAGCTTTTGCCATTGCAATTTTTGTTTTAGATAGATTATTTCTGCAAGTAATATTTATTATGAATTGGATGTGTTAGTGACTTTATATTTCTTGGCCCAGAGCACAAAGCAAATACATAGAGCAAGGATGTCAGATCTAAATGCACAATGGGATGAAAATATCTTTGAGTTCGAAAGTTAGGGTCAAAATGCTCTTCTTTGTGCCTGACGTAGACTAAATGCTTGGCAATTACTAATTATTATTACTTGAAAGTATAAATCAATCCTACTCTATTTAGCCATCCTACTCTCTACAGGGTTTGTGGTTGAGATTAGGGAGACGACAGTTTGTGCAGAGCCGGGCCAGGGGTCAACAAGGTACCCTTACTAAGTGAGGCAGGCCAAGCAGGAGATGCAGTGGGACCTGGAGGTAATGCTCCAGGCTAAAGGGACGTTTGCTTCCGCTAACTGTGGGTCCCATGTTGCCATATCCTTAGATTTTTTAACAATCTGAAAGTTCACATTTTCAGGTGAAATCTGATATTTAAGCATTGGTGGATAATTTGAATTTTATGAAACATATAATGGGCCAACGTTATGTAGTTTCAGTGAAACACGTCTGCATACTACTTTTTTTTTTTAACATCTTCATTGGAGTATAATTGCTTTACAATGTTGTATTACTTTCTGCTATATAACAAAGTGAATCAGCTATATGTATACATATATCCCCCTATCCCCTCCCTCTTGAGCCTCCCTCCCACCCTCCCTATCCCACCCCTCTAGGTGGTCACAAAGCACCAAGGTGATCTCCCCGTGCTATGCATACTAGTTTCTGACTTCGGTGCGGCTCAGCCCAGGTCTGTCCTCATGTTCCCAGTGTTGGAAAATGCGACCTATTAGGAAAATGTCATCCTCTGTCTGCAAAGTCCCTCCTGCCAAGGAAATTTGGCTGTAACCCCAGGGTCAGATAAGTCAGGTGTGCCCTTGGTCCAGATCTGAAGGACAGAGATGAAGGGAAGTGTGCTGGGGAGGGATTTGTCTAGTTGCATCCCATAGACTCCCCCATGTATTTCAGAGCACCCCCTTGAAATAGTAGCATGGGATGTTGGCTGTCCAGCAGTAGGTGGCAGCATTAGAAAAAAGATTGGCCATGCTAGAACCCATGATATTCTCAATTCCTTCCTTATTTGTATATGAATAAGGGAAGGAATAGATTACCCCAGATCAGTTTTAGAGGGAGGAAAATTATTTGCCATACACTTTGAATTTACAGAAAGATTTGAGGCCCTACTATATGTCGGCCTCTGGGCTGTGCATTTTCTCAACACTCATCTTGTTTAAGCCTCACAGCCTGTCATGCAGGCAATTATTTCTCCTGTTTTAAAGATGGGGAAATTGAGTTTTAGAAGGCTAAAGGAATCTGCCCAGGGTTGTACTGTTTCTAAGAGGCAGAGTTGGGCCTGGAACTAGATCTTTGACTCTTTTCATGAAATCACACCTGTCACTACCAGCCTTGTAGTTGTGTTGCTGTCTCAATTCTGTTGACGTTTTGCCCGATTGATGCCCTTAAGAAACTCGGACTGTGTTCTGGGACAGAGAAAGCCAGCATGGCAGAGTACATTTGCCCTAGATGCCAGCCAGGTGGTTATGCCCCAGAGCTGGTGATTGAGAGAAGGTGAATCCTATTATGGAGAAACACCACATTTATGGTCTGGAGGATGGATGTAGAAATTTGATGTGTTTCTCTTTTTTTTTAATGTAAAAATTCCTGTGACAAGAACAGATTACCTTTTCCCTTTCTTCTTATTGTTCAAAACATTGGCATAGAAAATACGTTATCTAAGAAGTTTAATATTTCTTGTGATAAATGCGAGGGGCTGGCCATCATTCCAGCCATTTGGTAATTAAAGTTGGAGGATGTTTGCATGACAGACCTACCCTCAGCTATTTCGTACGGTGTCAGACTGTGTTTGATTAACAAAGATTAATCTCCTGATTTTGTATAAGTGGCTTAAGTCTGCTAAAGAATTTGCTAAATAAATCAGATCAACTAGCAAATTTCAGATTTTTTCTGGCTTAAGGCAGTGTTGAGTAGAGAACAGATTCAGTACTGTTCCCCTCTTCCTGTGTGACCTTGTGCAAATAACTCATTCTTCATTGATAAAGCAGGGGATGGATTGAATGACATCACAGGCTTCTTCCTGCTCTGCAGTCTATCACTTTCTGGAGTCTCCATGGATCTGTATGGGAACATAACTAAGCCCCCTTCCACGCAAAGGAGCTGCAGAGGTGGGCACAGGGATTAGATAAGCCCTTCCACCTTCACAGGAATGATCCCAAGTCACTGGCTAGTTAGGAAACAACGAAAAAGAACACTATTACATGGCATTTAAAGAGCATGAACTTGAAATCAGACAGTTCTGAACCAGATCCTGGCTCCACTGGTTAATCTTTGGCAAAATCTGAATCTCTCTTTTCTTAGTAGATAGCTAAAGATTTGCTGTGAGTTTTATTTCTTTTTATTTTTTTATAATTTTTATTGGAGTAGAGTATAATATAGTTACAATGTTTGTTTCAGGTGTACAGCAAAGTGAAACAATTATACGTATACATATATCCACTCTTTTTTTAGATTCTTTTCCCATATAGGTCATTACAGAGTATTGAGTGGAGCTCCCTGTGCTATACAGTAGGTCCTTATTAGTTATCCATTTTATACATAGTAGTGTGTATATATCAATCCCAATCTCCCAATTTATCCCTTCCCCCCTTCCCCCCTGGTAGCCATAAGTTTGTTTTCTACATCTGTGACTCTATTTCTGTTTTTTTAAAAAATAAATTTATTTATTTATTTATGGCTGCGTTGGGTCTTTGTTGCTGTGTGCTGGCTTTTCTCTAGTTGCAGTGAGTGGGGGCTGCTCTTTGTTGCGGTGGGTGGGCTTCTCATTGCGGTGGCTTCTCTTGTTGCGGTGCATGGGCTCTAGGCATGTGGGCTCAGTAGTTGTGGCATGTGGGCTCAGTAGTTGTGGCTCATGGGCTCTAGAGCACAGGCTCAGTAGTTGTGGCTCATGGGCTCAGTTGCTCCGTGGCATGTGGGATCTTCCCGGACCAGGGCTGAAACCCATGTCCCCTGCACTGGCAGGCAGATTCGCAACCACTGCACCACCAGGGAAGTCCTCTATTTCTGTTTTGTAAATAAGTTCATTTGTACCATTTTTTTTTAGATTCCACGTATAAGTGATATCATATGATACTTGTCTTTCTCTGTCTGACTTACTTCACTCAGCATGACAATCACTAAGTCCATCCGTCTTGCTGCAAATGGCATTATTTCATTTTTTTTTATGGCTGAGTAATATTCCATATGTAGCAGATCTTCTTTACTCACTCCTCTGTTGATGGATATTTAGGTTGCTTCCATGTCTTGGCTATTGTAAATAGTGCTGCAATGAACATTGGGGTGCATGTATCTTTTTTTATGACTTGAATAATATATATATATATATTTATACAGCAGGTTCTTATTAGTCATCAGTTTTATACACATCACTGTATACATGTCAATCCCAATCGCCCAATTCATCACACCACCATCCCCCCACCCCCACGGCTTTCCCCCTTTGGTGTCCATACGTTTGTTCTCTACATTTGTGTCTCAACTTCTGCCCTGCAAACCGGTTCATCTGTACCATTTTTCTAGGTTCCACATACATGTGTTAATATACGATATTTGTTTTTCTATTTCTGACTTACTTCACTGTGTATGACAGTCTCTAGATCCATCCACGTCTCAACAAATGACCCAATTTCGTTCCTTTTTATGGCTGAGTAATATTCCATTGTATATATGTACCACAATTTCTTTATCCATTCATCTGTCGATGGGCATTTAGGTTGCTTCCATGACCTGGCTATTGTAAATAGTGCTGCAGTGAACATTGGGGTGCATGTATCTTTTTGAATTATGGTCTTCTCCGGATATATGCCCAGAAGTGGGATTGCTGGATCATGTGATAGTTCTATATTTAGTTTTTTAAGGAACCTCCATACTGTTCTGCATAATGGTTGTACCAATTTACATTCCCACCAACAGTTTAGGAGGGTTCCCTTTTATCCACATCCTGTCCAGCAGTTGTTGTCTGTAGATTTTTTTTTTTAGATTTTTTTTTAAAAAAAGTATTTATTTTAGTTTTGGCTGTGTTGGGTCTTCATTGCTGCACGCCAGCTTTTTCTCTCATTGCAGAGAACAGGGGTTACTCTTCGTTGCGGTGCACGGGCTTCTCATTGTGGTGGCTTCTTTTGTTGTGGAGCACAGGCTCTAGGCTCACAGGCTTCAGTAACTGTGGCACATGGACTCAGTAGTTGTGGCTCGCGGGCTCCAGAGTGCAGGCTCAGTAGTTGTGGCACACGGGATTAGTTGCTCCGCGGCATGTGGGATCTTCCCAGACCAGGGCTCAAACTCATGTCCCCTGCATTGGCAGGTGGATTCTTAACCACTGTGCCACCAGGGAAGCCCTGTAGATTTTTTGATGATGACCATTCTGGCTGGTGTGAGGTGATACCTCATTGTACTTTTGATTTGTATTTCTCTAATAATGAGTGATGTTGAGCATCTTTTCATGTGCTTTTTGGCCATCTGAATGTCTTCTTTGGAGAAATGTCTATTTAGATCTTCCACCCATTTTTTAATTGGATTGTTTGTTTTTTTTGATATTGAGCTGCATGAGCTGTTTGTATTTCTGTGGGTTTTAAATGAGTCAGAGTTTATAGTGTGACATAGCAGTCACCCAATAAATGATAACTATTTTTACTAGTCATTGTTGTAGGTTAAATTATATCACCTGAAAATTCATATGTTGAAACACTAGCTCTCAGGACTTCGGAATGTGACCTTATTTGGAGATACGGTCTTTTCAGAGGTAATCAAGTTAAAATTGAGGTCACTAAGGTGGACCCTAATCCAATATGATTGGCATCCTCATAAAAAGGAAGAATTTAGACACAGAGACATACATAGAGGAGAGATGATATACATAGACACATCTATGCCTAGGAGAGAGACCTGGAACTGACCCTTCCCTCACAGCCCTCAGAAGAAACAAACCCTGCTGACACCTTGATCTTGGACTTCCATCCTCCAGAAATAAGAGCCAATAAATTTCTGCTCTTTAAGCCACTCAGTCTGTGGTGCTTCGTTAAGCAGCTCTAGCAGACTAATACAGTTATTTTCACTCAAATTGCCATTCTACTGCCATATTCCCGCGTGCTGAATGCACCTTGCCTCACACTTATATAAGACCAAATCTTTTTGTTGTGGCTTTATGTTCACTGCCTCAGCTGCTCCAAAGTGGTCAGCCAGTCTTTGCGATGATATTGTAATAGTTCACATTTATTGGTATTTTTTAAGTACTCTATATGAATTCCTTCACCTAAACCCTCACAACAACTCTCTGAGAAAGATATTATTTCCACCATCTTGCACACCAGAAATTGAGGCATAGATATGTTTAGTAACTTACCCCAAGGTCACACATCTATAAAGTCGTAGAGCCAGGATTTGGATGGACCAAGACACTCTGACCCCAGAGTCCTTGACCTTAAATTTTATGTGTGCCCTTAACCACCATGCAGTGAATCTTGGAGATGACAAGGCTTGAAAAAAGTCTGAACAGCCACCTTTCATCAGCAGGACCCCTGGACGAAGGACACCACAGAGAGCTCTGTGTCCTCAGCATCAGCCTCTGAGTATCTCTCTCATCACATCATTGGAACATGCTAGACACACTGGTGCCCACTGCCTGTAGATCACCAAACTTCTAAGGGGTCCCACTGGGCAGAGCCCAGGGCTGTTGCTCTCATTTTATGCCCTGGACCCTTCATCTTTCAGGCTTCCCAAGAGCTGCCATTGATGAACTTTTTGGACTTTTGCCCAAGGATCTGATGTAGAAAACTGCTACGGAGAAGCAGAATGGCATAGTGGTTAAGAGTGCGGGCTCTGGTGTCAAATGCCTGGGTTTGGACAGTGGCTCTGTTAATTACAGCCTGGGTAAACTTAGGTGATTCATTTAGCCTCAGATGTTCGCCTATAAAATGGGGATGACAATAGTACTTATCTCGCAGGGTTTTTGTGGTGAGGATTATTAACGCATGCACACATCTTAGACCAACACAAACTGAGCACTTAACACATCTTGGCTATTATTATACAATATCAATGGAATGGGATGGAATACTATAATTATAACTGCCTAGGAGTGCATCTATTCCAGAAAAAGGACTGATTATGTCTAGTCTCTAGTAATAGATTTATAAAATTTCAATAACCTGCCATCCATATTGCAGTAGAATTACAGAGCTTGATGTATATGTAAGTTATTTTAGGAATTTTGCAATTTGGTAGAAAATGTGCATGGCACATAATAAATATTTGTTTAATGAATGAATGAAATGTGAGGTGAGGCCTTGGCATTGCAGGAGGGAGGGGAGCACAGAGGGATGTCTGGGCTGAGGGATGCCTGGGCAGCTGTGATAAAAGGCAGAGTAGTCAGTTGTCCAAATACTCAGTTCTAGAGATGAGGTGAATTCTGATCCATCCAAGACAGCAGGTAGAGGAGTGGGCATCTCAAGAATCTCAGCATGACCACTGGTGGTGAAGATGCTGGTGCTAAGGCTGGGCTGACAGGAAGCAGGGCTGAGAGGAGCGAGGAGAAGAAGGAGGGGCCGCGGCCAGCTGAGTTCCCTTCCAAGTGGGAGCTGAAGACAAAGCCAGGGGCCAAGACAGAAGCTTGCTAGACAGACAGAAAGACTGATCTGTGGGAACTGGAGATGGCTCTGGCACTGTGCTTACTTAAGGAGGCCCCATCACTCACAGGATCTCTGGAGACAGGGCTAAGGGCAGCAGAAGCCCTGCAAATCCTGATGGCCGTGTGCGTCAAGCCTGCCTCCCGTGCGCTGAGGGCAGGCCTTCATTGCTGGCAGCTAGGAGGGGTCAGACACCAGGCTGAGAGAAAGTGCCAAGAACTGGACTCCAGCTTACATGTTGTAAGACATGAAGGCAACAGCCAGTCCCAACGAGAACGGACGCCTCGACTCTCAGCCTGAAACTTGAATCGTGAGCCTCCTGCCTCCTAGAACTTTTTCTTTTCTTTCTTTTTTTTCGATACGCTGGCCTCTCACTGTTGTGGCCTCTCCATTGCGGAGCACAGGCTCCGGACTCGCAGGCTCAGCAGCCATGGCTCACGGGCCAAGCTGCTCCGCGGCATGTGGGATCTTCCCGGACCGGGGCATGAACCCGTGTCCCCTGCATCGGCAGGTGGACTCTCAACCACTGCACCACCAGGGAAGCCCTCCTAGAACTTTTAAAGTGGAGTTGACTGATGGCTTTCCAAGAGCAATGGAAAGATTTGCATCGCTTTTGTCAATTGTGTCAAGTGTAAATTGTTATAATCTTTTTGGAGGGTATTGTCAGAATTTAAAGGACGTTCATTTCAGTGTTGTTTGTAGCAGTGAAAAAGTGGAGATGCTCTAAATGCCATCAACAGAGGACTGGTTAATAAATAATAGTACATTTCTACTATGGAATAATATGCATTAATCAAAAATGATGAAGCAAATACTTATGCAGAGATGTGGAAAGGTGACCGCATTATATTAAATTAAAAAAAAACGTGTTTCAGAAGAATGAATAAGTATTATCCAATAAGTGTTAAAAGAGAGAATTATATACATATATATGTTTGAACAATGCATGGAACATATCTGAAAGGACACAAACCAAATGAACAGTGGCTAATTCTAGAAACGTTTGATGGGAGATGGGAGGGAGAGGAAAGGAAACAGGGAATTTCACTTTATACTTGATTTCTGTACTCTGTGCTTGTATTGTTTTGTTTTACAATGAGTATTTATTGCATGCTATTTTTAAAACAATGTAAAAAAGAATCTCAAAATAAAACAAAAGTCTGTTACATTAGTATCTGGGGTTTCATATGTTCTTGGCTATTTTCAGGTTTGGAACAAGTTTCTTGTTTTTGTTTTTGTTTTTGTTTTTTTTTTGGTACGCGGGCCTCTCACTGCTGTGGCCTCTCTGGTTGCGGAGCACAGGTTCCGGACGTGCAGCCTCAGCGGCCGTGGCTCACGGGCCCAGCCGCTCCGCGGCATGTGGGATCTTCCCGGACTAGGGCACGAACCCGCGTCCCCTGCATCGGCAGGCGGACTCTCAACCACTGCGCCACCGGGGAAGCCCAAGTTGCTTGTTTTGATCAAATGATATTATGTGGCTTTTTAAGGACCCCAGGATGCTATGGAGAGGCTGCAGTGAGGTTGGAGTCATCAGGAGGCCAGCGGGCCAGTCCTAGGGGACTGCCTGGGGTGTTGTCGGCAGAAGAGAGGCTTCCTCTGGGGTTTGAAGGCTTTTCATTGGGCACCACTTGCTGGGCACTAGACATCATACTTAGCACCGTGTTGGACCTCTCACTAGGTGCTGCTCAGAGCACTTCAGGGGGTGTTTTGCTGAGCATGGCATAGAACACTTGAGCAGGTGTTTCGTTTGGGATGGCTGAGGTCCTCTCAGGCATTCCCCAGGCTGCAACACATTATACCTCATTGGGCTCAGGGCAGTTACTGCATGGAGCACTTGACTAGGTAATGCATGAGGCTCTAGATGGAATCCTTTGTGTGCCACCACACTGCACACAGAATGT